>NC_047572.1:17751418-18077356 GCF_011004845.1 Esox lucius | reverse complement strand
GAAAAACTCACAAAGAAGAAGCAAACACGGAGGAGAGACATGACATGGAGGATCAGATTTACTCACCATTTTGGAGCTCCTCCCAGAGTATGGCCAGAGTTAGGAGGACCAAACGAAGCTTCATGGTGAGACTGGACAGAATGGCAGACGAGGGGTTCTAGAGGGGCTCTATAGGGCCAGAGGGTCAAGAGGAGCAGCGAGAGGTACCCAGCAGAAGAGAGGTCAACCCTGGGTTGTATGCTGCCCTGGAACACTGCAGGTTCCAGCAGCCCTGTTTAGATTAACAGCTCCATCCTCCACAATGGAAAAAAGGAAAACAAGAAAGGGAAATCTCCAGTTCTCCTGCTCGTTACCTCTCTTTCTCAGCAGTGAAAAAACATGCTTTGACGCCCTCTGGTGGGCAACGGAAAACACTGTCACACTGCTCATCATACTGTATGAGAAAAGCACATACAGTAAACCCTCCTTTGTGTCAAAACCCCAATAAAAAAGTTATGTTTTTATCACCAAATGATATATTACTGTCTACTATTCACAATAGACAAGCAATCATACTTCCCTCAATGGGTTATCGCAAAATACTTAAAGAATCCACTTTCACACAAACCGGTCTTAATTAAAAATACATTTATTGGCATCAGTGTAGTTGTTAGTAGAAGCAATTTATAACTCTGCAATTATTACTTAAAAATACTGCAATTATTACTTAATGAGTACATGTACAGAAGATCATTCAGTTGATATAATAAGCTACTACAAAAGCTACCTAGAATATGTTGGCAACCACTGATCTTGGTCCTCGGGAGAAAATGTCCTCTGCTCTTTTGTTCCACGTTTAATAAACCTAACTCGATTTAAACTGAAGTTAAATCATCATATGTAAAAGAAAATGCTGTTGCAGTAAATGATCATGACATTATATAGTACCATCTCAATCATTTAGCATTCAAGAAGATCAAATAAAAATGTATATCAAAATCAATAACAATAAAGATAGTCCAGGATTGATCAATATCAGAGAATGAGTTGACTTTACCATCACATCACAAATCTAAGAGCTTTAACAGTAGATTAACTGCAACATACGACAAAAATAATTCCATATATTTGCAGAAAATCTGTTAACTTTGCAAAAGTTCCCAAATACTATTCTTATTGTGGGAATTTTAGTACAATTCTTACAAGAGACAGATTACACAGCAATTCCAAGAAAATAACATTGAAAAGCAATATCTCTCTTGCAGATCACTGAAGCCAAAGTAGAGATACAAAATAGACCTAATAAACCTCTTCTATAAAAATAGAAAACTAGAAGGCTGAAAGGAGAGGCCCATTTTAAATACTGATTGACCACAGACTAGGATTACAATGTGAATGTTAAAAAGGATTGAAAATGTATATAACAGCAAGTTTCATTGTAATCTTTCGAGAATAATATAATGATTACTGTCCCTGGGGTTTTATCCTACAAAATATGTATGGTACATGTTTTCTGTGATGCTAAGACATTATTCATAAATAGTGCAGGGATTAACTGGCCGAGGTCATTATGCCATGCAATGGTCAATTATTCATGACAGTCCAAATAAACAAACAGAAAAATCTCCTAAGCGATATGGAACACTTGCTTAAAAAAACGCAAGTGATATCAAACACAGAACAATTATCAGATTCTCTCCATTTCAAATCGATGCAATGTTCGCGAAACATGATTGTGACACTCACTGACACAGCAACACAACCAAGCAATCGGAATACATTTTTGCAGACTAGGCAAACTTGCGTTTGAGTAGGACACCAACAACACCTGTATCAAGAACATTAAATCAAGAAGTTAAATACAGTCCACAGAGGTTAGAAATCCTTTATAACATTTTGGAAAACTAGATAAATTCAAATCTAATAACAGTTTCAGGAATTACATTCACTGGCAGTTAAATCACATCTGTTATTGTAATAAATTGCTATTCACAAGTTTGTTTATACAGAATATACATTCAGAATGTGGGCACTAGTTAAAAGCTGTGATTTAAGATTTAGTGTACATTTCATAAACCCTTAGTTTTTTCTGTCTATGTCTGTCAGAGAAAATGCAAGTGGTTCTCTAACAATCTACTAATACTAGCACAGTATAAAAAACTTTCTATCAACTTACCTACTGTCCTTTTAACACTAAGGCAAAGTTTCCAATAGCACACATTTAAGATTGAGATGAACGGACACTGTTTTTGTGGCCCCAAGATAAATTCCCTTACTTGGTATATTGTAAAAAATACTTTGACGTGACAGTTTCACACAAACTGTAAGGTGATTTTATCAGCATGTGATGGCACTTTGGGTAACTGCCTGATGTCACAAGGCTGATCATAATAGACCAACGGCTGTTTAAACAGGTAAGGGGCTGGAATCTAGATCTTTTCTACTGGCCAATCAGGTTGGTGAAATAATCTTTAAATGTGTTTGCTTATGCGCACACAATCAGAATGACCATGTCAAGGGCTCAAGGAAATGGGTGTATGGATTTGGGGAACTTCTCTGGATTCATTCAGATATTTCTGTGGCCACACCCTGACCGTGGCCCATCTGTGGTCTAAAGGCAATAGATTCTAACAGCAAAGAATGTGTGCTTAACAAACCCTCTGTGTGAACTGATCAAGAAGAAAGATTGACTTATAAGAAAAGGCCACAAGAAATCAGGCCAAAACCAAATAAGAAACCGTTCCACGTCCATGTTAATAAGTTAATTGCAAAGCTCTCATTTCCAGTATTACCTGTCTTCTGTCCCAAATAGTGGACTAAGGTTGTAACGACTCCCCACCTTCCAGAACAATCCCCATAAGGTAGCCTTTCCTAATTGGTCAAGGCGACAGACATCAATCACGAGGTCGCCTCGTCGCTCAAAGTCACATGAATGCATCACGTGACCCAGTCCACGGGTAGAGCGATGGGACGGAGGTAAAGCTGGCAAGTGGCCGTCTACTCTGTGTGTAACTAGGAACATCGTCCGTGTGCTTGTAATGGTCCGTCCTGGCTCGGGCAGTGAGTCGCCAGTTGACCTTCTGGAGTCTCTGTGGGATATTGGTCAGATCTTCAGAAATGACTGGTCTTCTCCTGCTTTGCAGTGCTGCTGAGGGCGTCTTGGAGCCTGCGCTGGCGCTCCACGCTGTGCCACATCCCATAGCCAAAGTAGATTACGAAACCTGGCATGAGGAAGACAGGGAGAGACAGACAGGACCTGATTGGAAAAAGGCTCGCTTGTCTAAACACCCAGGATGAGCCAGCAGATGAATGTCCAAACATGGTTGTGTGTGAGGCTATTTGAGCACGCTATAAAGGCCACGCGGGTGTCACAGGGCACCTACCAACAGCCATCCATATGGAGAAGCGTATCCAGGTGTCGCCGCTCAGCTGGACCATCAGGTAAACATTGACAAATATGCTCACGATGGGGAGGAACGGTATGAGTGGGACCTGCGGAGAACAGAGAGACTGTCTAAACACGGATAAAACAGTGGACCCTCAACATTGAAACTCACAGCTTAAAGCTGACGCGGTACGAATCCATTTTTGGAAAGGTGAGGGGCAACAATACAACAGCAGGCTAATTCTACCCCAAGCCTTGAAGTGTGAACATCTGTGTAGGTACCATGAAGGAGACCTTCCTGTGGGTCTGGGGCTGTTGACAGATGAGAACCCCACAGCCAATGAAGAGGACCAGGGCCAGGGCCAGAGAACACAGGATCCAGGCCTCCATGTCGATGACGGCCTGGCCATGGTAAGTAGTCAGAGCGCTGATCACACAGACCGTCACCACTGCAGACAGACAACACACAGAGTTGAACCCAAAGACTCTAATAATGACCTAAAGCAACACCGGGGCCACCACTGCTGAGACCACTTCAGATAGAAACAGCGCCAGAGCATTTGTGGACCTTTTAAATGACCATTGGAGATTTGACTGTAGATCAGCAATCTGACACAAACCTAAGAAACAGACCGCCATGTTGACCACAGAGGAGGACTGTTCGGTTGGAGCGGGCGGAGGTTTGAGAACGGTCTGCAGGACGGAGCTTCCTCCCTTCAGCATGTTGAGCTGAGACTCGGACTCCGTCAGCTCCGACTCTCCTTCTGGAGATGTTAGGCCCAGCTTCTCCCCGTTAAACCCTGGTTTTTCAAAGGGAACGTCCGGCTGGTACCTGAAAGGCATGAGAGACATATGTGGTTTTATTTTGTTTTTACATCCAAAACGCAGGAACAGGCACATTTGTTTTGTCGTCATACTTGTGTTTCCTTTGAAGAGACCACACCCTTTAACCAGAATGCACGAGGGGAACAGTAATCCCTTATATGTTCAGCTAAAAGGGTGTTGTCTATTCACTGCAAATCATCCAAATACAGTACGGTGCCAAACATACGGCTCCTGTTTCTCAGTTGTGAAAAACTATTACACCACAACATATTTTTCCACTTAAACAAAATATTACCATGTGTTACCTCAACATTTCTGGTTTGTCTTAGGTAATGTAAAATGTCAAAGCTACAGCAGGCTGGAGGTGTGGGTGTACTGTAGCAGGGTAAAAACACTGCTTGGTCCGTCCCTCAAGTGGCACATTGGGCCACTAAACTCAACATACGTGAGGCCTCTCAGTCATAATTTACCAGTTTTTCCTAAATACTAACGAATGGAATTTAGACTATGTTGACACAGAAACACACTGTTCTGATTCTGTTTTCTGCCTGAGTGTTATTTCCCTGGACAACATTCCTCTGGAGGTCATATGGCCAAGAACTCCAAACAGAGAGTGTGTTTCCTAAGTCTCGAATCGCATGTAAAGATTGAGTAAACACCATTGGGAACTTATAAGCTGTTTGACCACCTCCACACAAAGGAAGCCTTCAGACCAATCACATCATAGCTCTGATTCAATAACGCACTTCACTCTAATGGGAATCAAGCTGCCTTACAGATGTTAGACTACAGTTACCACAAATTCGGATCATCTTGTATTTTAGTGGGATTTCTTTTTCAAGTGAATTTTTTGATGTTTTATTTTTTTAACACCATGAACGTGCACTTTAACACCATGACCGTGCACCTTAACACCATGACTGTGCACCTTAACACCATGACTGTGCACCTTAACACCATGACTGTGCACCTTAACACCATGACTACTCACCTTGACACCATGACTGCTCACCTTAACACCATGACCGTGCACCTTAACACCATGACCGTGCACCTTAACACCATGAGCGTGCACCTTAACACCATGACCGTGCACCTTAACACCATGAGCGTGCACCTTAACACCATGACTGCTCACCTTGACACCATGACTGTGCACCATTGCACTATAATATTTTTTAAGAATTGTGGGGACATTTCATCATATGTGATGCAGATTCCCTGCCTAAGCAATGTCAGTTTTAAGATGAGGATGTTGGAAAATTATGACCACTTTAATACTTTGAAATTATTTCAATTTGGCTGATAATTGTCAAATTGAGAAACACCAATAAACCTTATAAATTAGACAAACCAATTCATTATTTGAATCCTGAAATGTGAGATACTAAAAGTGTTTGATTATTGTTTTCAGTAACATAGATGCTTCATCTGATAACACATTTCCACTGGAGGGAATGTTCAAGGTCCATGCATTGTATATCAGCCTGTATATCTTGTAATGTGTAATCCTGCAATGAGTGAATTTGAAGGTGGTAATTTCATTTTCAAAAAATATGTTTGCCCATAGTACTTTAAACATTACCTTAACATTTTTAGCAGAAGAAGCAAAAATATATAATTTTCCTGTAACAATTAGTGATTTTAAAGTATGTTTCCCGGTTGCAGAGCCAAGTGGTGCAAATGACCAACACAGTTCAAGAATGATAATTTCAGTGGACACAGCCTTTGCAGGTACTACTGTACACCCAAATATTTTGTGTTACCAAAATCTGTAGATAGATATGATCAATAGATAGAAATGAAATGGAGTAGTTACAGTCTAAGACCTCAGAGCGCCGTGTGGGCCTTCACTCACCTGAGAATGAGAACACAGGCCGCAACCAGAGAGTAGGCCAGAAGAGTTCCAATAGACATCATGTCTACTAAGGCTTTCAGGTCAAAAAGGAAAGCCATGATCGCTGAATAATAGGGACGAGACAAGACACAAATAAGCAACAAACTTTAAAACCACTCTCTGAAGGTTCACTGGCCAAACTAAATCAACACAAATAACAGACACCGACAAAGAGGTCAACAAACCACAATACAACACAAACACACGTTATTACTTTCCACAGACAGGAAAGTGTTTAGGTGGATGCAGTTTGTGTCGCTGTTGCATGCCAGTGGAGAACCTGATGTTTAGTGTATATGAGGCAGGTGTTTTAAAGAAAAACCCAGCAGAGATCTGTACAAGAGGATCTATCTGGGACAAACCCCTTGTCATCCGTTCCAGATGTGTGTTCTTTGGTGTGTGATTGCCTGGGGAGTTCTGGTAACTTTGTTGTATCTCAGCACATGTCCACAGTAAGGAACTGATCACCTCTGCATGGTTCAAACACAGACCCATACCAATCCCTCTACCAGGCACCGTCTATCTACTTGTTCTGAACCCTGGTACCAGCTGCTCTCTCAGTGCCAGTCCCAAGTCCCACTCCCACCACAGCACGCCCACACACCCTTCACGTGTTCGGACCACACGGGACCTCCTTGATGAGGGAATAGTTGATAATGCATCTGGGAAACTGGGAAAGGCATCCAAATCCGTGGACCCTGGACCCCGCTGTCAGTCCCCTCATTGGGAGAAACAGCCTATAGACAGCATTACATGTCAATGGGTTAGAGCCCCAGTCACAGTGAGCAGAGCGGAGATGCACAACCATGGACTAAACTCAACCTGGAGGAGTTTTATCTACTAAATGACCACTACTGTACTCCAATCCTTGAAAGTTTAGGGACGTTATTCTTTTGTATGTCTTGTGATTTTTAGGATTTATTCTTCCAAAATGGTCTTCTTACAAATCTCACTGTCATGGCCAAAAAGCTTGGGCTGCAAATATAAATAAGTATCACAGATTTGGCGGACTACATGGAACAACTTAGTGTTTGAGGGTTTTGCTGGACGACACGCACAAGGGTCAGCGTCCATTTACACTATTGATGTAATGATAGCAAATGTGTACAATTGGACCAGTCACTGGACATGTTAAGCCGTTCAGATGTGTTTTTCTGCAACAGAGCAGTAAATGCCAGCTTAATTCCAAATTCTAATAGTTGTCTTTTCATATACCTAGATAGGTCCTAATGTTCTATATTGAAGTGTTGCATAATCCCTGGTATGACCATCTTAAACCAATTCCATTTGTTAGTTTTGTAGAAATTAATGGACCAGGGGTGTTCAAATCTGGATCTCGAAGCCAGTTCCACTCTATTTTTTTCAATGCAAACCTCTAATTTGGGGTTGATTTAGACCTAGGACACAAGGAAGGTGTAATTAATGATGAGGTAGAACAGAAAAACCGCAGGCTCCTGACTTGAATACCCCTGGCGTACACCTTATTGATCAATTAGGGAAAAGAGGGGCCCAGAAAAGCCCACAATACAGTTGCCCTGAGGGACGGAAGCTGTTGGCCCCCGCACTGCTGAGAATCACGACTGACAACAAGGATGGTCCACGAAGAGAGGTTGATTGACTTGATATTCTTCCACCATCACCAGCACGTCATTGGCATGCAATCACCACCAGTGCAGAATCAGAAGCACTCAACACTGACTGAACGATGACCACACGTAAACGGAGCAGGCGAGATGTCACACCAGGCCCGGTTCCCAGGAGCTTACCCGCGGTGGTGCCCGCTGCCATGGTGGCAGCCACAGGCGACTGGCGCTTACTCACTTGGGAAAGAAATTTGAACAGTAAGCCATCTCGTGCCATGGCAAAGAGAATGCGGGGCAGAGGGAACATGGAGCCCAACAGGCTAGGGAAAGAAAGGGGTCAATGTTCAAACATTAGGCTCTCTGGGAAGGAAAACAACACATCCAATGAACACCGGCACAACTGTGAAAGAATAAAGCCTGCAGAAACCTAACCAAACCGGTCTGCAGATTCTAAAGATGTTCTTTTGACGGGTCACAGTTTCTGAGCTGTGGAGACATTTCTGAACACTCGCACTTCCTTTTTGATACTGGGAGGGTTTGAGCGGCATCTATTCCTTTCACAGTTGATTGGTGCGTACAGTTTCACTAGCAGTGTCTACAGGTGACTGCGCCAGCTCTCACCTGCAACTACACCGGAGCTCATTGTGGCAATAAGCGGGGTCTTCGTCTTAGGATTGATTCGGGCTAAGGCTTTGAAAAGCACCCCGTCCTCTGCCATAGCATAGATTACACGTGGCATAGGGAAAATGGAGCCCAGCAGACTGCATGGAACAGCAGAGACATGCACAAGGACCAACACGTTAGTCAAAAGCCCGCAACACGCACCAACATTAACACAATACACACCCATACACGGCACAAACACTCACAATACATTACATACACAAACGTCACTTCACCAAAGCTAAAGAGCATAATCACAGAGAGAGAGAGTGTCTTTCTTGTCTAATGGCCCCACACTTTCAAATTACACTGACAGCATCATCGCCATATAATGTGGCGTGCCCAAACTTGTCCAAGAGCATGCTGTAACATTGTTTTAAATAGGACATTGCTCAGGTGTTATTTTGCAACTTTTGAATTAACTGAGGGACATGAAGAGGCATGTTATTGGTGAATTAATGGGAAATATGCTGACAAAATGTATGATCCACCTTGAATTTGACAATTTTAAAAGTCTAAGAGAAACCCTGATTCAGTTCTTTTTAGAAAGCAAACCTCAGCTAACTTTAGCCACAGCTAAAAATCTATGGAAGTGAATGGGGTCTGTGAACAGTTTTATTTAAATGGATAAATCACCGTTAAGTAACATAGGGCTTCAGGAGATTTGGATTTGCATGCTTGAACTTTCCTTCCATAGATTTTTAGCTAGCGTTTGTAATGGCTGTTTACGTAGAACTACTGATTATATTGTAGGTTCTCCTGGCCCAAACAATTTTTTTGAGTCTGAAGAATCATAACAGGTATAAAATAGCAACATTTTGCTTTAAATTATTAAGCAAAAATCATACAATGAACTTCAAAAGTATTTGGACAGATCAACATTATGTACATGTTTAGTGCTTGGTCGCATGTACTTTGCATGCAATGATTGCCTGAAGGCTGTGACCCGTATACTTGGTCTTGCCTGAACTGCAGCCATCTTGAGTTATTGCTTGTTGTTTTGGGGCATTTAAGCATTGAGTCTTGTCTTCAGGCATGCACAATTCCATATGGATCAAGTGATTTGCCAGTCAAAAATATTTTGACTTTTTGGCACATAAGAAACGGTTGGTAGCTATGGCGAGGTCATTACCCTGCTGAAGGAACGAAGCGCTGTCCAGTGGGTATTTGACCAATAGAGAAACTGATGTTTAGTGTAGTAGGTATTTGGTTGGATCGGCGCAGATGTATCTCAACACCAGAATTCATCCTGCTGCAATCAGTTACATCAAGCAGAGAAAAGGACAGTTGCAACCTTCCAAGCCCAAGTTATAACATTAACTTAATTTCCTTTCTTTCTCCATTTTCCTCTTTTCTATCACTCTAGTCCAGGTTCATCTTTTTCTCATATGTCCATTACACTTTGTTCCTGTACTCTTGTAGCTTTTTTAGCTACTTGTTAACTTCTGTACTTGTGGCTAGCCAGTAGTCTGCATTATGTGGTGTTCTGTCTGAGGTTCTGCTGGGGTACTCTTGCTACAAGAGGAGATAGATGTGCCTTTGACATATCTATCCCTTCCTCCCGGAGAATGTTTCTGATCTTTTGGACAGTAGTTAAAATATTCTTCAGTTATCCACTATAGACGTCTTCCTTGGTCTGCCAGATAATTTTCTGTTACTGAGCTCAGCTGAAACTTCTTTTTTCATATTGTACAAAACAGAGATTGCACAACATAATGTTTCAATGCCCAGCTTGACTTGCATCAAGGCTTCTTTGGTCCCCTTCTTTTTGTCTCTTGCTGGGTCCTTGTCAGACACCAGCAGCAGACAACAAATGCAAATTGTCAGAATCAAGACTAGTATTGACACCTTTCTTGTAGAAGCACAAATGTTGCAAAGAAACACTCCTGCCAAATTAAAAAATGCTGTCACACCCAAAATAGTTCATCAGACATGGATGAAAATACCAGTGGATTTAGGATGACAGCGTGCGTCGTGTAGTATCCAATCACTGGATTTGGAATACGAGCCAAAAAAAACTAAAACAATGGTCACAGTCCAGATATTTCTGGAGTTCAATGTAAGGACAGTTAACAGAAGTCTTAGTAGATTGATGGGATGCATGAGTTATGAGGCACTGTAGTGGGAAGCCCATGACCCAGAACAGAAGTGACCAGAAGGAAAAGAAATACAGAAACAGAGCATGCTTGGATTATTGTTTTGAAACTGTGCCAAGTCAAATGGCCTATCATCGACCCACAGATATAGCACATCAAGACTGGCATTCCTCTAACAACAACATGACTGCAGCTTGGCAAGGAGGATTTTAGCAATGGGAATCAATCCAACACAGACAATTATGACAAAGTTGACATTATTTTTGGGCTTGATAGTTTAGTTTTTTTTTAACGCTAAATATTGTAGATTTGTTAGTGAACTTTTTCCAAAGTATTTTACCCTCAAATGTAAATTTGGTAAATCTAGGTGGAAAAAAACAAGTGACTCTTGTTTTACAGATGATATTCATCTAACAGAAAGCTACAGTACAAAGTAAGCGTCCTGTGAATAGCAACACCTTCAATCATGTAAAGGAATTGTCTGTTACCTAGTTGACAGGGCACAGAGTGACCCTATAGCCACCACATATTTGGCCGGGCCCCAGCCCACATATTCAAAGGCCATGGGCAGGGGGCTCTTCTCATCCAGGAGATAGTAGGGCATCATCAGGGTCAGGGCAGCAGACACACCAAAGTACGCCAGGAAGCACACCGTCAGGGACACCACAATGCCAATGGGAATGGCCTTCTGAGGGTTCCTTACCTCTTCGCCTGGTGCACACACAAACACACATCTACAGATTCCCATCAAATTCCCATCCCCCTACTTAATCACTCGCAGTGTTTTGACAAGGAATTCTCGACATCGATTTGACGCCCATGTCTCAAAAGACACACCTGTCGTTGCAATGCAGTCGAATCCCACAAACGCGTAGAAGCAAGTTGCAGCTCCGGCCAAGGTCCCACTGAAGCCGAAGGGCATGAAACCTCCCACGCCATAATCACTGGTGACATTAGCAGCTGCAGACAGGTTCCTGGAAGACATACAGCGCACGTTCCACATTGATACCTCACTGACACATTTCAGTCTCTATGTTATTAGTGAGTCAGACCGTGTCCTAACAGGACATATAGTACATTGTTGTAAACATACATTTGTTGACATTGGATAGTAAACAGAAGACAGGACAGATGCTGAGTCATGAGGGTTTGAATTGGATCCATGTGCCCAGTTGGCTATACCGGCGCCAGTTTCTGCAGCACTGGACCACACCGGACCACATCCAGAAGTAATCTGGTGGAACACGGTGTCCTCATCAAAACCAGGTCAACTCCTGTCCTTACCGTTTGCCAATGGTGACATTGATGAGAGTTTCTTCAGAGATTTTCCAGTTGTGTGGGTCTCCCTTCACGAAGCCGGAGATGATGACAAACAGGAGCACCATCACGTTGACAGCGGTGAAGACCTTGTTCACCCAGGCTGACTCCTTCACTCCGAATGACAGGAGGCCTGTGACGGGGAAGCAACGCAGTGGATACAGTTCAACATACTCCACATTCTTCTATGATTACACACAAAATGTAATGAGGCATTGGTGTTCATGGGTTGTGAAATACTGTATGTTCTCATGCGCATTTAATGAAGATATTGTGATTGTAATCTTCCACCAGGTTTAGTGGCTGTCACTATAACTGATCTGAGATTATGTGTTGATTGTGTTTTTTCTTTTACTGTGGATTTAAATGACATGTCTCTGATGTAATGTTGTGCAACATTTCTGCTCATTTTGGCAGGTCCCCTGATCAAAGGGTATATCATTGCAATATCATAACACTAGGAACATCACTATCCCCTGAACATAAGACTTTTGGAACAACAAACATTGCATAGTTTTGGAGGTCTGCCTCTGGAACTCTGCAGTTATCCAATCACAGCATTGTAGACTATTTGGCACAGCAGCACATGAAACACATGATGGCATTTTTCAGTCACAGACTATTTCACAGAGAGAGTTTTGTTGATGCACCGTTTTCCTCTTAAAAAGAACCCCTCTCCAGGCCCCGTCAGGCTCCTGTATTGTATCTGACGGTAGCTAACTACAGAGGGCTGTTCTGTTCTCCTCAGCCGAGTGGGACACCGTTGCCAGGGTAACTGAGGCTGACACATGGCCACATTCAGAGGGCCTGTCCACCATGTCAGACGCACTCATCATGACTCCTCACGGAACATTCTGACACCTCTTATTTGATTTCAAATGTAGAATAACATGTTGTCACTCAGACACGTGCCCACTGACATGGAAATGATGCATATTCCAATACATAAACTTGGTGGGACGTAGTCCAGCGGCCCTGCTACACAATCAGCCAGCAGCCACAATGGTTTCATTGAACCTGCGACGACTCCCCCTTCATCTACGCCCCTCCCAGGGGTGTCGCGCTTCAGCAGGTCGACGTCACCGGCCTACTAGCTGCCACCGTCCCGTGTACTCCATGCCTGGTTGTTGTTCTTATTTTGGATCATGCAGCACACTCCTGTCTCCCATTATTCGTTACCTGTATATATACTCCTTCAGTTCTGGGTTTGGTGTCCTTTGTTAAATTACTGAATGTTTCGTTACCCATGTGCTGTATCACAGCAGAAGAGACTCGCTGTGTGGTTTTTCCCCCGTGTTGTGTTGAGGCATTTGTTGTGTTTACTTTTGATCTAAGAGTGGTGCTCATTAAAACCCTCCGGGTTTCTCTCCACCTGCGTTTGGGTCTCCCCCTCTTTGGAACATTACAGAACCAGTGAAAGCTACAACATTGCCTGGGTTGTGTCGCTATCAGTGGTGGGATCCCAAGGAATCATCAAGTCCTGATTCTTGATCTTGTGAATGGAAATGATTTGGATGATTTATTTTTTATTGGTTTCCAATGTAGCAGGTGGAACATCACATGGACACAACGCTGACGGCAGGACAGATCTACACTGGAGCTGAAGAGTCGGCATTGATTCAGTCCTATCATAGTAGTGTTTAAGCAGTGTTTCATTTACAACACCGTCCAGTGATCGTACTGAGCCTCATTCCCTATATATACACTGAACAAAATTATAAACGCAACAATTTTGTTTTTGCCCCCATTTATCATGAGCTGAACTCAAAAGATCTAAGACTTTTTCTATGTACACAAAAGGCCTATTTTTCTCAAATATTGTTCACAAATTTGTCTAAATCTGTGTCAGTGAGCACTTCTCCTTTGACGAGATAATGTGCAGTTTCACTATATTGGGGGAGTCCAGGGGGGTCTGGGGGGGTCCGAAAACCAGTCAGTATCTGGTGTGACCACCATTTGCTTCACACAGTGCAACACATCTCCTTTGCATAGAGTTGATCAGGTTGTTGATTGTGGCCTGTGGAATGTTGGTCCACTCCTCTTCAATGGCTGTGCGAAGCTGCTGGATATTGGCAGGACCTGGAACATGCTGTCGTATACGCCGATCCAGAGCATCCCAAACATGCTCAACTAGCCATGCAAGAACTGGGATGTTTTCTGCTTCCAGGAATTGTGTTCAGATCCTTGCAACATGGGGACGTGCATTATCATGCTGCAACATGAGGTGATGGTCATGGATGAATGGCACAACAATGGGCCTCAGGATCTCGTCACGGTATCTCTGTGCATTCAAAATGCCATCACTAAAATGCACCTGTGTTCGTTGTCCATAACACACGCCTGCCCATACCATAACCCCACCGCCACCATGGGCCACTCAATCCACAACGTTGACATCAGCAAACCGCTCACCCACACGACGCCATATACGCTGTCTGCCATCTGCCCTGTTCAGTGAAAACTGGGATTCATCCGTGAAGAGAACACCTTTCCCAAGTGTCAGACGCCATAGAATGTGAGCATTTGCCCACTCATGTCGGTTAGGAAGACGAACTGCAGTCAGGTCGAGACCCCGATGAGGACGACAAGCATGCAGTTGAGCTTCCCTGGGACGGTTTCTGACAGTTTGTGCAGAAAATCTTTGGTTTTGCAAACCGATTGTTGCAGCAGCTGTCCGGGTGGCTGGTCTCAGACGATCTTGGAGGTGAAGATGCTGGATGTGGAGGTCCTGGGCTGGTGTGGTTACACGTGGTCTGCGGTTGAGAGGCCGGTTGGATGTACTGCAAAATTCTCTGAAACGCCTTTGGAGACGGCTTATGGTAGAGAAATGAACATTCAATTCACGGGCAACAGCTCTGGTGGACATTCCTGCAGCCAATTGCACGCTCCATCAAAACTTGCGACATCTGTGGCATTGTGCTGTGTGATGGAACTGCACATTTTAGAGTGGCCTTTTATTGGGGCCAGCCTAAGGCACACCTGTGCAATAATCATGCTGTCTAATCAGCATCTTGATATGCCACATCTGTGAGGTGGGTGGATGATCTCGGCAAAGGGTAGTGCTCACTAACACAGATTTAGACAGATTTGTGAACAATATTTGAGAGAAATAGGCCTTTTGTGTACATAGAGAAAGTCTTAGATCTTTGAGTTCAGCTCATGATAAATGGGGGCAAAAACAAAAGTGTTGCGTTTGTAATTTTGTTCAGTGTAGAAACACATATGATCACTGCCCCTATGGCCCAGATGTAGTGCACTATAAACACGAATCAGGCGCCCTCTTCTCATTCACGGCTGGTACTGTACCTGACAGAAGGAGAATTAGACAGACCGCAAAGAAGTCGGGATACTGTGCCAGGCCTGGAGAGTTCATGCTGAAGTAGTTTTTGCAGAAGGTCTCGATGTGTCCTCCAATCAGCTCATCAAACGTCCCACTCCAAGCCCTGGCCACACTGGAGGTGCCTGTGGAGAAGGGCTCAGACGTTCTGGGAAAGGTTGTACTTAAACCTTTGTGTAACATTACGGGTTCAAACTCAGCAATGGGTGGATTCACGTGAGCGGCATGGAAGACCACGGTGAACAAATGTACCTATCACATATGAGAGGATGAGGTTCCAGCCGGTGATGAAGGCCCACAGCTCCCCGACCGTCACGTAGCTGTACAGGTAGGCGGAGCCGGTCTTGGGCACGCGGGCTCCGAACTCGGCGTAGCAGAGGCCCGCCATGACAGAGGCCAGGGCGGCGATGAGGAAGGAGACTACGATGCTGGGACCGGAGTTCCCCTTGGCCACCTCCCCGGCCAGGACGTACACCCCCGCCCCCAGGGTGCTGCCCACTCCCAGGGCAATGAGGTCCACGGTTCCCAGGCAGCGACACAGCTTAGAGTCCTCCAGGCTGTTCATGTCCACAACCTTCCTCCTCACCAGGGAGCGGCCGAATGACAACACATGACCCAGCATCTTGCCACTGACGACTGGGGGGAGATAACACACTATTTAATATGTGTGTGTGTGTGTGTGTGTGTTTGTGTGCACATATGCCATAGAGATGTTTAGAAGGCTCTACTTAAATGTTACCCATTTTGGCATGGTTATTCAGCAGGATTCCACCATTTCTATTCTATTTCTATTCTATTTCACAGCTATTCTTTTTTGATGGCCCAATGTTTCGTCCAAGCTACGACTCAAAAAATAGCAGTCAGGCCAGATGAGCTCACACCATGGTTACTATTTTTGCTCTTGATGTACAGTATATTCATGTATTTGGATAAAGGCTTGTTTTCACATTCAGATGCAAATTCATTGTGCAACCTGAAACTTTCACCAGCCAGTTTGCTTTGGCACCGGCCTTCTTCTGAGTTTGAAGAGTCCTTTCAAACAGGTTCTCTCATGAATCCAAAAATGCCTTAAGCTGTAATTACACAACCAGAGAAGAAAAAAGAAATGCCAGGTTTTGACAGTAAAAAACAATTAAAACCAAACCACTGATTAACCAGGACATAGCTGTATTGGAGATGAGAGTATTGGCCAACGCTTCGCTGTAACTATAGTGAATCCTCATTCTAACCTCATTATAACCTTTGTCTGGGGGTATGGTGCATGCAGACCGAAATGTGTTCTAAATGGCACGGTATTCCCTTTACAGAGCACTACTTTGTCCATTAAAGTAGTGCACTAGAATAGAAATAGGGTGTGATTTCAGATGGTGCATTCAAAAATAGTGCCTGATTATACTCAAATCAAATAATAGGGCCATTGCATTGGTTCTCTTCACTAATTACTGTACAGCCTCCATACAGAGAACAGAAAACATACAGACTCACAGGCCTGAAATGAAACACTGCCTCTTTGAATTGGTTTGTTCAAAAGCCGCACATTCTTTCAACTTATTTATATGCAAGCTTTTTCATCTGATGTGTTTGTCCAGTCTGTGCTCCCTGATAAATAGTTTCAACTAGTTTCAGCTAGTAAATGAAGTTCAATTTGACCAGCACTTTCATCATCTGTGCATTGAATGAGCAGTGACTGCCATCTCACTGTGCATTGTTGCCAATTATAGCATGCTTTCTTCATCCAAAAGAAATGCTAATGTTCTGTCCTCCTTCTGACAGTAGATTAACATAACAATATGAGCTCTTATAGCCAATTCAGAATACAGTGGATCTGAAACTGTGATCTGCGTGAGACAGTGTGCATATCCTCATACATGCCCTATCATGTTTCTTTGACAGATTATTTGTAAGATACGCCATGGACAAAATATTACTTTAAGTACTACAGAAATGCTAAAAGATGACATTTCTGTAGTTATTACTTATGTATGCAGTTCCTATAACAATAAGCCAACAGCACTAATATAGACATGCTTACTTTCTAACATGTGTTTACAGAAGATGACAATTTCAATCAATAGGTGGATAGAAAGATTTGTATTCATATAGGAATAAGTAAGAAAGAGCCTGAAAACACATTACCGACCTGTCAGGAAGACGGACGACCGGTGTAAGGTATGTAACTTCAAACCTGTTGAATATTGTGAAGCGCAAAGGTCCTGAGCACTTGACAAGCACCAGACGGACAATATCCCTACATGAAGTCAGAGGGAAGCAGAGACTACAAATATAGGTCAGTCTTTACGTAAAGAGCCCAGTCTCTAGTTCACTACAACTGTCTGCCTATCACTCCCCACAGCTCAGGTTCTCCCGGCTGACATGCAAACCAACATCAAGTACTGGGCTATTTTTACTCCTCCCCTAACTCCCATCCCCTAAGTACCCTTCTTTACATTCTCTCTCTCACATTCATGCTGGCACTGTAACTGGCATAAACTACCCAACTGTCACCACAGTGGCACATGTTGGTGCCCCCTGAAGAGGGAGGAATCAAGGGAGGAGGAGAACGGGGAGGAGAAGGCAGAAATGAGGGAGGGAGTATCTATGACAGTGTTCAGGAGAAGGAAATAATGCACCACAATAAGTCCACATCTTCAAGCCAATTGCCCACAAAGCATGAGAGGGGGGGAGGGAGAGGGAAAGAAGGCATCTTCCTTTTAACTTCAGAAATGTGATTTCTAATGCACACACAGACCAAACACAACCAGCTGCCTAGGTACTTGCTGACGACAGATAAATGGTTAGGCAACTGACGTCGACAAACATTGAAACGGACACATCTGTTTGCGAAGTGCAGCCTAGGGGAGTGCTGCTAAAAGCATGGGTGCTGATTGGTCAGTGAAGGGTGGAGGAGCTGCTAGTAGAGAAGGTATTAAGTCCTTTTAGTGGAAGACTGTTGCACAATGTTCCCTCTCAACTGGAGTCACGGCCATTCAGGCATTGAGTCAATACTACCACACAGTCCCATTTACATATTGTACATTAAAATACAAAATGCCGAAAACACATACTATAGGTTAACTTGGTTATGATTGAAATTAGCATATTTTCTTTGATGTAAAAAACTATGTATATTTGCTCATTACAAAATTGTATAATCATTGCCATTTCTTTTAAGTGTCATTAAATGTGCGGTATGGTGCATTTCTGCCAGGACCAGCTGAAACCAGCTACAGTGGGAAGGTCACAGCTGGACCCAGACAGAAGAGAAATAGACAGAAGAAATGCACAGATTAATGGACGGATGGATAAATAGATGGGCAGACAGGCAGACGGACAGACTGATGGATCGACAGACTGACAGACGGACAGACATACAGACAGACGGACAGACTGATGGATGGACAGACTGACATTCAGACAGAAGAAACAAACTAATGGACAAACAGACAAACACAAAGACGGACAGACGAACATACAGACATACAGACATACAGATGGATATACAGACATACAGACGAACATACAGACAGACATACAGACATACAGATGGACATACAGACACAGACATACAGACATACAGACAGACATACAGACAGACAGACAGACGGACAGACGGAGAGACAGGTGGACAGACAGACAGACAGATGGACGGAGAGACAGGCAGACAGACAGATGGACAGAGAGACATACAGAAGGGACGGAGAGACAGGCGGACAGACGGACGGAAGGACAGACAGAGAGACATTACAACACAGAGACGAGACAGGCACACTCCTCTTACTCTCTCTATTCACTTTTGTTTCTTTAACTCCAACCATGCAGCCACTACTGTCTGCTCTACATTCTCAGAACAAGCTGCTTGTGTCTCAGCAGGGATTTCAATCACAACACACACCAGTGCCATTCAGTGTTTCCAAACATACAAATACAAGTTTTACCACGTTGTTGGAAAGAAAGGTTTAAGCCAATTATAGGGCTGTCTGACAGAAGCTGTTACAGAAGACAAGTTTACTGCTTGTCAATCAGTCTCCTGACCATTCTCCCTGAGCTAGAATACAGTAATATCTGGTCACATCCCTTGTCATTATTTTGTCCCTTTCACCTAGTATATTTTATAAAATTTTTTTTTTACTAGGTGAAGGGTCAAAATTGCGTATACTAGATGACGAATTCTGGCGAGCTCACATGTTTGAGACCACAAAATCTGCTCAATAGTCCTGCTAAAACATGTAACTGGACTGTACATTATATCAACTACACTATGACTGAAGAAAATAGTAAAATTAAAATCAAAGTGTAATGTCAAAGTGCATGTTAACAGTGATTTTCACACAGGTTCTATATGGTAGCAGTTGGTTACACAGTGGCTACAGAAAAATGTCAGACCCCTTCATTTACTCTGCATTTTGTGTAGCTATACATTAACATTTTAATACATACTTGATTAAATCTACTTTTTGGTATTATATCTCCACAGTCCGAGGTCCTATGCGAAGTTTCCCTCAATCCTGACCAGTCTTCCAGTCCATGCCACTGAGAAGCAGTCCCATAGCATGATGCTCCCACCATCATGCTTTACCATAGGATTGGTATTAGACAGGTGATGAGCAGTACCTTGTTTTCACCTGACACAGCACTTGGCATTCAGACATAATAGGTTGATTTTGGTTTCATCAGACCAGCAAATCTTTTTCTTCATGCTCTCAGTCCTTTAAGCGTGCTCAGAAAGACTCCAGGTGGCAAGTCATATGCCTTTTAAACAGGAGTGGCTTCTGTCTAGCCACTCCACCATATAGTCCTGATTGATGGAGTGCTGCAGAGATGGTTGTCCTACCGGCAGTTTCTCACATATGTTCCTTGGTCACCTTCCCAACCAAGGCCGTCTTGCCTAGTTACTTAGTTTGGCTGGATGGCCAGTGTCTTGATAGTTTCACACTTTCAGTGCTTTAGAATTTTTTTCATCTTCCCCAGATCTATGCTTCAGCACAATTCTTAGACTTCCTGCCTTGGTTTTTGATTTGACAGAAATGTTTTTTCAACAGGTGCCTGCATTCCTAAATCATATCCAATCAGGGAATTTGCAACAGATGCACTCCAATCAAGTTTGAGATTAATCTTTAGGTCAAACAACAAAGGATGCATCAGAGATCAAATTGGAGTGTCATGGCAAATGGTCTGAATACTAATCTACATCTTTCTTCCAGTAAATTTATAAAAACATATTTCTACTTTGACATTATGGGGTATTTCATGTAGATTTATGGCAAAAAAAGGACAATAAATTTTGAATTCAGAATATTTTTCAATGCCACTTAAGGTTTAGAGTGACTCGAATCTTTGATGTTAGACACCTGAGACTAAAAATCTCCATTGACCTAAATTGTATAAACCACACACCATCTGAGAACTACCATGATAGAGGACAATAAGGCTTTTAAAATGACTGCACAACTGCATCACTGTGGCCAGGTGTCCAACTCCTGGTTGCGGCACACTGACAAGACCTGGGGGTGCAGCACAGAGAGCCGCAAATCAGCCCTGAGCTGGCTGGGGTGGACACAGGGAACGTCTGACAAGGCTGTCTTGTCATGTCTTGCACTAGCGACTCCTTGTGGTAGATCAGGCACCTCCAAAGTTCAAGGTTGGTTGTTAACTGGCTTGGAAAGATGTACTTGAAATAAACATTTCCCCATCTTTGACTATCCCACACCTAATGTGGAAATATTGTACAAGGCAAGGCCATAACCGTGAATAGGACTTAATGAAGTTAGGAGGTAAGAAAATTGTGGTAAAATACAGTGAAAGAAAATAAATGAAAATTACACCACAAAACTGTACATGGGAACAAGAACCCTACCTCACATCCTGAAATTGAAGAGCTTTTATTTTTTTGAAGTGCCTCCATACAGATTAGTTCCAAGACCATTTGTAACATCACCAAGGGCTTGAGCATGTCATCAAGAGCCAAGAGTAATTCTAAAAAAAATTCAACATTGGAAAAAGCATCCAACAAATATAATTAACTGATGCAGGTGGATGGTGCATTCATCATTCACCACACTGCCTTTTTCTACAATTCTTAGAAAAAGAAAGAACTACACTAATCCACTTCATATTGCTTTTTAAGAACTGTCTAGGCAGCAACAACAGCCTGGAGAATTTATGAGTTCATGCTTTGAGTTCTCCTTAATGCATGCCTTTATTAGACAGCAGGACAGTGCATTGTTTTTGGACGACTACATTACTGTCTTACTGATGATAATCTGCCCCAGGTAATTTCCTGTGTACACTGTTCCCCTGTCTAGGTCTGAAGACTATTGCAGTTTAGAAAGAAGCATTTCTCTTCTCTTTGAAGAGGCTGATAACTACTGTACATTTTATAACAATTGATTTTCAAAGTATCTAGCAGATCTTTTATTACAAAAGCTAAGCCAGTTATTCAAGGACAAGTGCAATACTTTGAAAAGCATGCACCAATTGCTGGCTACCCCTTTTTTATTTTTATTTGGGTATGACTATAGAAAGAAAATTATAAAATATGTTCCAAATTGAAATGTCAATATTTGATATCCCAATACCGAGAACATTTAGAGGGTATCTGTGAGGTATCTATGAGGATGCTTATGGACCACCTGTTGGAGCAGGAGAGGCTCAAATAGTTAACAAGCCACAGTGTGCAAACAAAATACACGTGATATTAAGTCAACTCGTCAAACAGTATCTGACCACTCTGTGGGAGCAAATCATACACAGCCTGATGTCAAAGTAGGGAATCCTCTTTAGCAAGCTGTTGGCTAAACCATTATCTATCCTGTAATTTGTAATTTCCACCTAATTGACTAAATAGAATGCAGAAAGTAACTGTTTCAGTACAACTCTGTTTTCTTTCTTCATTTCAACCCTGTAATCAGGGACTGATTTAGATTTGGGATACCAGGTGGGTGCAATTAGTGATGAGGTAGAACAAAAAAAACACTGTCTCTGGAGCATTTAGGGAAAGAGCTGAATAACATTGCAGTGCAACTAATACACTAGACTTCTGAAAAGTCCAAAATGTGTTACAATACTACTTCCAGACCTGTTTATACCCCCCATAATATTACTACAAATATAAACACACACAAATATTTGCAATGAGAAAACTTGCCGAATATCTTCTTCACATTCCGGATTATAAGCAGATTTCTTAAAATGATTCAGTCTACAGCAAAGCACAATCCTTTTAAAAGTAACTGTTATATTGTGCATCTTTAGAGTGTAAGTTAGAGCCACAGTTTGACCATAATGTGTTACAGTTTAAGTCATGGATGCACTGAGAAATTATGTTAATTTATTTCACACAAATCTATTGTACAACCTTCCAAACTAGTACAGTGAGAAACATGCAGTAAAACTCTGTGTAAGCCACTATGGTGCTAGTTAATAGGTGTTCAGTATTTACTTTATAAAAATACAGGTGCATCTCAAAACATTAATTTTTTTCAGTAATTCTAATAAAAAAGTGACACTTTAATATATTCTAGATTAATTACATATAAAGATATTTCAATACTTTTTTGATTCAATCTTGATGATACAGGCTTACAGCTCATGGAAATAAAAAATCCAGTATCTCAGAATATTAGAATAAACAATTTATAATACAGAAATGTCGACCAAAGGAGAGCTCTAATCAACTAATTAACTCCCTGAGCCTTTAGTCTCTCAGTCTGGTTCAGTACACACAACCACCATCATGGGGAAAACTGCTGACTTGACAGTTGTCCTGAAGACACTCACTGACACCCTCCACAAGGAGGGTAAGCCAGAAGGTCATTGCTGAAAGGGCTGGCTGTTTGCAGAGTGCTGTATCAAAGTAAATTCATGAAAAGTTGACATGGAAGGGAAAGATGTGGTAGGAAAAGGTGCACAAGCAACAGGGATGACCACAGCCTTGAGAGGATTGTCAAGCAAAACTGATTCAAGAACTTGTGGGAGCTTCACATGGAGTGGACTGAGGCTGGAGTCAGTGCATCAAGAGTCACCATTCACAGATGTGTCCAGCAAATGGGGCACAAGAGTTGCATTCCTAGTCTCAAGCCACTCCTGAACCAGAGTGTGCTTTGGTTCATTGTCGTGCTGAAAGGTGAACTTCCTCTTCATCTTCAGCTTTCTAACTGACGCCTGAAGGTTTTGTGTCAAAACTGCCCGGTATTTGGAACTGTTTATAATTCTCTCCACCCTGACCAAGGCCCAGGTTCCAGCTGAAGAAAAACAGCCCCAAAGCATGATGCTGCCACCACCATGCTTCACTGTGGGTATGGTGTTATTTGGGTGGAATGCAGTGTTGTTTTTGCACCAAACATACCTTTTGGAATTATGGCCACAAGGTTCAATCTTGGTTTCATCAGACCATAACACATTTCCCCACGTGTTTGGGGGGACTTGAAGTTTGTTTTTTCAAACTTCAGCTGGGCTTGGATGTTTTTCTTTGTAAGAAAATGCTTCCGTCTTGCAACCCTACCCCATAGCCCATTCATATGAAGAATACAGGAGATTGTTGTCACATGTAGCACACATCAAGTACTTACCAGAAATTCCTGCAGTTCCTTTAATGTGGCTGTATGCCTCTTGGAAGCCTCCCTGACCAGTTTTCTTCTTGTCTTTTCATACATTTTGGAGGGATGTCCAGATCTTTGTAATGTCTCTGTTGTGCCATATTTTCTCCACTTGATGATGACTGTCTTCACCGTGTTCCATGGTATATCTAATGCTTTCTGACATGATTTATCTTTGTCTCATTCTTTTACATCACAAAAACCTGGCATTTTCACAGGGGTGTGTAGACTTTTTGTACAGTGTAGTAACAGAACATTTTTATTATTTGGAAGGAATCTAATTACAGTATTATATAGTGCAAGTGCCAAAGCCACCTCTTCCAGAAGCTGTTGCAGGATGAAGTGGATTTGGTTCATTCATGCTCTAACTGATTCTTTCCAGACAATAAAATTTTTTGGGATTATATGGTACATATCACGGGTAAGTCTGTTATGTTTCTTAACAAACTGCTTGCTCAACCATGATGTATTCTCCATCACATATGTGCTGGAGGAGAGCACATTAACCAGCCCAACAACCATGACTGAGCTCCCAGGAGCCTGACATACTTTACCACAAGGAGTCCCTAGAGGGTGATGACATCCACCTGCCCAACCCGGGCAATGCTGAGCCAATCTGCAATGCCCTCTCCATTACCCTCAGACAGTGTTAGTCCCAAGTAGGACAATTCTGTGTTCCATGTAGTACCCAGGACAGATACCTGGAACTCAAATGTTCTATATGACCCAAAATAAAGGTATATCCTATCAATACTCCCTAAGGTCCCCCAAAAGGCTAGAGAACTAACACAAGAATGAATTCCTCTCTCAATGTAGGCTTTATCCAAGATTTACATAAATGCAGTCCTGTGTCTGTTTCACTTCCAGTGCCAGTTTGTGGGTGAAAGGTATTTATTTGGAATAGTATAGACAAGCAGTCTGATTCCTTGATGCATGACCAGGTTCCAGAAAGAGTATAGTAGGTCTGCCAAGCTTAAGTAAGTCAATCTCTTCTGCTTAGTTTAACTGAACTGTTTTATTATTCCTCTAGCTCTCTGAGTCCTGTCACAGATGGTTCCACATTAAGAGTAAAACTCAAACTAAGGATGCATCCATACATTTACGTAGTATACTGGCAAAAAAAAATTATCAGGGAAAATATTAAAATAGATCACAAAACCTTTGTCCAGCTGTGACAACTCATACCAACTAAGACATTTCCTACAAATGCCAAGCACAAAAGTTTCAGCTATAAGGCATTTGGGCCAAAATGTTGGCTGATCCATTGAAAGTCATTACAAAAGATCCCTCTGAGTGCTTCAGTACCGCATGTGTGTAAGCTTCATATACTGAAGGGAACATTTTGAAACAGGTCCTTGTCATTGTGGCTCCAATAAACAATATTGTAAGTTGTGCCAACTCTCTCCCTGGGTTAGTGTGCCACACTAATAAATTATATTTTTTTTGTAGCCGAAGGTTTAAAGAAATATAATTTTTCAGAGTGATAACGTCCTGCAAATGTAGCTGCACAGCACACAAAACCCAATGTAGAAACTATCAAAAAGCTATGCAACCATATGGGACATAATGCAGAGTCTGAAGAATAGTAATAAAAGTAGCATACAGTCAATCCATTTTGGAATAGATAACTATATAAGCCCCACGTTGTTACAACAATGCATTAAAGCAGTAATTGCTCAACTTGGCACAATTCTTCTGCATTAAACTGTTATAAAAACGTCATATTTTCTCTCATAAGATAACAATCTGTGTAATTAATGAATTTACCCAACTGTACTTTGAAAACAGTTGAGATGTGGACCACAATTCATTCAAGAAATTATGTAAAGTTAGGTAATAGATTAAAGGTTAGGTATTAGATCGTATTAAGGCGCAGCTACTTACTATTTCGCTGTTTCAGCCCGGACCGAAACGTTAAAACCAGACAGCAGCTTTTATTTGAGAACGTAGCACACCCCCGCCAATGAGTATAGACTTATGAGCACGGGAGGTCACTTAAAGTAATTTTGTGCACGATTACAAATCACCGCGTCGGTCGGCGATTGTTATCCTATCCGAATCCCATCCCACTCGTCTATACTTACCTATCGGAATAATTACATGTTATGGAAATCCTTGTGTTTTTAGAGATAATCTGAAGTTTGGAGAGCTGCTCGCGTATGAGAAGGATAACAGAAAAACGTGGCTATTTAAAGGGCATGCTTGTCAACTTTCACCGTGAATGCTATGTTCAATCGCAATGTAGGTTGCAACCGCAGTGGCATTTAGGTATTCTTCTGGGGATCGCTAAAGTAATATTTTACATAAGAGCCCATACTAAACTCAAGTGCTATAGACCTTGTGGCAGCCAAGTTCGAGTTGCCGCCTGGACATGCTGAAATAGTAGGCCTAATGCTTAAAATGGATTTTTTAAGGAATCCGTCGTAACTATTTAAAAAATATATTATGTTGCGTCTTGGATAACATGCGAATCGTCAGTTTGTAGCCTACATTCTGCTATAACAATTATATTACCAAATATCTCTGATAATATAGCCAGCTACCTTTGATGAACAACCATGGCTATTAGTTTATTTATCAAAGTTATCTGGCTAATTCATGAATACTTCTTTGTAAACCCTCAGGAGGGGAGGGCACCGACCGTGATTTATTGTTGGGACAGCATGCCAGGGACAGACATATCTATATAAAATGTGCATGGTGAACATAAATAATCGGCTTTCCAATTAGATGACATTAATATTTCTGAAGCCCACCCCACAAACTTTCGTTATTAATATTATCAATATTATTATTACTGTTTGTGCAATATAAATTGTAGGTATATACAGAAAGGCTTTAGGACCATGCGGAGTCTTATTTATTCGTGGGTTGCATCGTTGAAGGAGAAAGACTATGGAGACTATAGGTGATTATACTTGATTGTACAGTACTTGCAGTGCACGCGTAACATGGAACATGACTAATCCGGCCAGTTAGCGTGACTAATATTGTCGCTTATTCTATTAACTGCAATCATCTTGGCTGTTTGTTAACAGTGATGGAGCACATCCGACTGCCTAAGGTATGATCATTGTCCCATATTTTACCGGGCCTCGCTTCAGATTTGCTTGGCATTTAACCCTAGATTTTATTAATAAAGTTCAATGTATCAAGACCACTGTAAACATTAACGACATTATTTGGTACCTAGGGTCCGTGGCCACATATAGTCCCTTCTTGTAATATTGCATGTAACCTTAGATGTTATCGACCATGAGAAACGTTTGATTTATTTTAGTGTTGAAAACAATCATCATTAAACATTAGATTTATATAGTAGATGGAATATAATATATAAAAATGTATTAAAAGATTACTGCGGTGTGTTGCCCTGGACCGCAGATAAAATAAGTAGCCTACTTAAGTGCGGTGTCAAATGTATCTGCAGTTCTCACGATTTGGTAGGCTACTAGTAGTTGTAGCAAAATATTGCTAACACTTGGTAACATGGGGCAAGACGCCCCCCTCCCTATTTTTGCTGTGGAGGGAGTTAAGGAATATCAAGTTGATCAGTTTCAGAAAGAAAAGTGCTACAAAGAAATTGCTTCCCTTCCCTATGGACAACATAATGAAGTAAACATTTTGGGGTTTTGGTGCAGGTACCATCAACAAGCACGAAAAATATTTTGTTAAATGGTCAAAACGATAACATACTAAAATATAATAGATCCCCCCCAGATGATGTTATGGCTGTTCCATTCTCTTATGTGTAATTATTTTTTCCCAGGTTGAAAATGTTCGACTGATTGACACGGTCACCTCCAGAAGGGCATCAGTTGGCACTTTGTACTTGACAGCAACCCACACCATCTTTGTGGAGAATGAGACTGAGATCTTAACAGAAACATGGGTAGGCCGCTTCGCTCTAACATGATATCTGATAAACCCTTTCACAACAATCCTGATATAATGTGGACGTCCCAATCCTGCTTAGTTTTATTTTGGAAATCCAGTATTATTACTTTGCCAGGAATATTGGGCCTTTATACAGTAAGATGAAAGGAGTTAAGCCTAGTTTAATCCGTTGTCATTATCTCTCTAGGTTCTGCACAGTTTAGTGTTCAGTGTTGAGAAACAAGCCTCAACAACTACAGGATGTCCTCTGCTCGTTAGATGTAAGAACTTCCAGGTCCTCCAGTTCGTCATTCCCCAGGAGAGGGACTGCCATGATGTGCATGTGTCCCTGCTGCACCTCTCTCGACCAGGTGCACACTGGTCACATTGAAATGACCTTTGAAAAAATCTGGTTTCTTTCCATTCAGTTACATTACATTATGCACTGTTTAAGGGTGAGCGCCACAGAATGTTTTCAGATCAATTGTATGCCAGAACTACTGGTCACACCAATCCTCTCTTCCTCATAGTATCTTACATGTATCTCAGTCGTGTTTCTCTTTTGTGTTGCAGAGCACTATGAGGAACTGTACTGCTTCTCCTATAATGCTAACAGCGACAGGGAGGATAGAAGAAAGGCCTGGGACTTCATCAACCTCAAGGCTGAGTACAGTAGAATGGGCCTGCCCAACCACCTTTGGAAACTTACCCCAGCTAACCACCACTACAAGGTCTGGGCACCAGATGCACCCTGGGAGTCACCCTAGAAGACACACCAAATGCAAACCAGAAGATCATAGGAATGGTGATTATTTTGTGTGTGGTCATTTTCCAACAGGTGAGTGACACATATCCTGCTGACTTGTATGTGCCTAAATCAGCCACCCCCCCAGTCATCATGGGGAGTTCCAAATTCCGTAGCAGAGGCCGATTTCCCACGCTGTCATATTACTACAAAGAAAACCATGTAAGTTCTGACAGCTCTTCTTAAACAGCAGCACACACACAAAATGCATTATAATAAACTTTATTTTTATTTTCTTTACCAGAAAAGGTAATTTAGTAGTTATCTCAAGTCAGGTTATCTCATTTACTCGAAATGTTCCGCTGGTCATACTAAATACTGACCAGGGCCCAGTCAAGTTCCTCTCTCTGAACTATTGTAATACTTTGGCCCATTGCTCCTGAGGGGGGAACAGGCCATCTACAACTCTTCCCATCCCACTCGCCTAGGCATACTTTCCTATTTGGATATATGGACGTAATAAAGTTCGGTCAGGCTCATATGGTATCTAGTTCAGACAGGGTTGGGCTTTTCTGGCACAGGTCTCACTTTCCTAGGGCACCCCTCGGATAAACAAGTATTATCTTTTCAATGCACTGATGTGCAGCATGGCAGAAGTACAGTATCAGAGCATGTGTGTAGCCCAAAGGACCCTATTGTTTATATAGTGCAATGATGTTGACCTGGGACCATAGGGGAATATTTGGGACACTGGCCATGTGTGACCCACCCTATGGATCATGTGACCTGCCCTACACCAGAGTGAAGCTTCAGTAGAGTTAAATAGACCTACAACCTGCTTCAGTCTTCTGACAGGAATGATGACTTGTACATCCATTTGCCTGTGTACACAGCACGGCGGTAAGGGCCAGCCTTTTTAAAGCTGATATTGCATCCTGGGTTGGAGTGCTTTGTGTCCGTGAGGTCAGATTCCCAGGGTTCAGGGCCTCAGTGTGCTTTCCCTGCTGCTTTGTATTTATGAGCTGTGGGGGGACAAGTCGCTCTGGGAGCCACAAAAAGGTCTACTTGGCCCAGTCTCCCCGTGACTTAAACCAAATTATGAAGTGGCTATTACATCAAGACTTAATCACTGCTGTAAATGTTGTAGGTCCTATAAATACAGATCTGCATTGCATGTATTATATTGTTATGCCTTACAGTAGCTACAGGAGAAAACAAGATGTAAGGCTCCTGGGGGCCTGACCCTGCTGAAGACGCTTCCATTTTACAACTGTTAGGGATACTGTCTTTATTCACGATACGGCAATTTATGTTAAACCATCTTTAGCTGTTGACCAACAGCATTACAGGAGGACCAAAAGAAAGACCGGCTCAAATATATTGAAACCATGTTTTCTGTCATGGTTCGTAGTGGCAGCACCCAGGCGCAGAGGTAGTGGAACATAGGGACTTTAATACAAAGGCTGACTGGCTCACAATGGTTTGATATAAGCGAACCCAAACATAACACGTGGCACTAACATCGAATAATGATTGACGGGAAACAATAGGACAGGAGTTATATGAGGGGCTCCCTGATGAATTTGCTATCACAAAAACAGGTCCACAGACCTAAAACCTTTAAGAACCATTTAAAAAAAAATATATATATATATATACATATATAAAAAAGTTTTTGGATATATTACGAACAAAAACAGGATCACAAAGAGCAGGTTAGCAGACCATGTTTTAGCACTGTCTTCATTAAGGTCACCCTGTAACAGGTAATGTAGCATTATTACCTGTTATCACATGAACTCTAGATAAGATCACATGATCCCAATAAAACATGAGTCTTGGAACACTTCACATGGGTTCATATGTAACATGCATGTGTTTTACTTTTGGTAAGGAATTCTTACCTGTTTATTGATTACAACTGGGCCACTGTGTATTCAGTGTGTTGTCTTGTTTAGAGTGCAGTCTTTCCCCCTACTCAGGCAGCCATCTGTCGGAGCAGTCAGCCCCTGTCCGGCTTTAGTGCTCGATGCCTGGAGGATGAACAGATGCTAGAGGCCATAGTGAGGTCCAACCCCCGGAGTGATTTCATGTACGTGGTGGACACCAGACCCAAGGTGAGCTCCTGGCCCTAGTGCCAATAGGACTGTCCATTAACAATGCATGGTTTTAATGTACATAATCAACTGTTTGTTCAGATGGAGGTTTGTTTATCAATACAGCATTTTGCTGTCTGGATATGGTCAAGTTACCTAAAGAATGCAAAGGAACTTTGCATGCAGTGCTACATACATCTCCGGGAAACAATTCTGAGACCACTGCACCTTTTTCTTTCCTTTCCAAAAAAATCGAAAAGGAAGGTTTTGAGTGAGGAACTGAAGTGTTACAATTAAGAGACCACTGCAAATTGAACGCTTCTGTTCCTCACTCAAAATTTCCTTTTCAACTTTTTTGGAAAGGAAATAAAAAGGTGCGGTGGTCTCTTAATTTTTTCTGGAGCTGTATTTTCAAAAGTCAAAATAACAAGTGAGCTTCTCCCTGCACGCCTGGATGCACGTTCTACCTGGGTGGAGCCATGACACTTAACGTTTGATGTTAGTATAATTTACCTTGCCGCTACTGCAAACAAAAAAAATTGTAATGCAGTTTAAATAATTTGTCCTCAAGTTTTTTTTTAAGTACAACTTAAAATGAATGCCTCCTAAACATCTGGACTTCAGGTTGTACAACATGTAGAGCAACAAGCACAACCCTATCCCTGACATCAACATGCACAAACCTAACCCTGATTTTAACAAGCTTAACCCTACACTAACTTCACCATGTTCATCCCTAACCCACATTTTTAACATGCACAACCCTAACCATAACCAACATCCACAACCCTAACTTTAACTTGAACACTGTAAATCTAACCTTGCCATGCATAACACATATTCTAATATTAACAAGCACAACATACTATTATACTATTGGTCTTTTCAGCTGAATGCAATGGCAAACCGAGCAGCAGGGAAAGGCTATGAAAATGAAGACAACTACTCTAACATCAAGTTTCACTTCGTAGGCATTGAGAATATCCATGTGATGAGGAACAGCTTACAAAAAATGCTAGAAGGTAAGAATCAGGTCACCTCCCACAGTGATGTGGTCATCCAGTCATTATTCTGTGGCTCAGCATTCCTCGTTTGAGCTATTAAAGCTAATGTCAGTGTGATACAGTACATTGCTGAGTGCTTTATTTCAGAGAAATTTGACTAAAGAGCTTCCTTTCTGAGAATGCCAGAGTAATACAACCCCTGGTTTGATTTGTCTTCTGTCTCTGAGATATTACCCCAAACGTAGCTCCAGCCTGGATTTTTTAGGAGAATCAAGATACCAAGGACACATGCCACTCCTGTGGCTTTCATATGCAATGACCCATCACTGCGTCTCCCTGCAATCAGGACTTAAGGTGGCCCATAGGAGCCTTTCTGAGTAATGTGTGGGGGCCTGACCAGGAAGACTTTGAATCCATCTGGATTTCATCTGCAAACTATTTTTGTTTCCTGAAGCTGCCGATTTGGGACCATTTTCCCCTTAAGAGGGAGATGAAGGGCGTGAGAATGATGTGATTTAGCTTATGAAAATAATAACTGGCCTTAGCTATGATAACTCTTAGCCCCCTGGAAACCCAAGGGAGTCTATGGGTTCTTAAGAATGCCAGAGAGAGGGCTTGTCCGGCAAACGATCCCATGGCAGTACAGTAGATCGCTATGTCAGTTCAACCCGTTTTTTTTTTTATTTTTCTTCATAGAACAATAGTTTCCTGGAATTTGGCCTGTGCTGCGAAACAAAGTTTGAATGAACCCGTTCACCTGCTAGCTTCAGCTGCCAGGCTGCCCACAGTGACACGTCAGGTGCGGCTCACAGGGGTCAGCACACTAATGTGGTCTTGAAGTACAGTCCTCAGGGTCACACACACACACACCAACACACACCAACACATCTGTCAACTCTTAAAAGCAGGGGGGAAGAGATGGATTGTTTATTATTTTTAGGAGTTGGCAAATCTACAAATGATCATTGAAAATATGAGTTTATTTGCCAGCTCTCCTTTATTAAACAAGCTCTTTAAGGTCATTTGTCACTTTGTCACAGTTGAAAGGACTTAATAAAATATATCTGAAAGGTTCAGAAGTTACCTTGTATACTTTGTTTTCAAGGAAAACAAACAATGTTATGAATTTAGCTGTATGTTGTATTAATTGACGTGTATTTAGTCGCCAGGCTTTTCTCTTGTCGTTTGGTCCGGTGTCGAATGGCCTGTGGTTATTGACTCAAGTGCATTATATTGGGCAGAAAATGGATATGTTTTCTTAACCTATATGTGTGCCCCTGGCCTACATTTCTCATGATCTCTTCTTTTTTTCATTTACAGTAAATTCTTTTGAAGATTTCTGAAATACATTTCATCAAAGAGACAAATGCAAGCAATATACATTTTAATCTATGGCATTGGCCATGTCTGGATTTAGGAAAACCACTGTCTACCACTGACCCAGTGGTGTTTTTTCCCCTGCAGTGAGTGAGGCACATTTCCCATCCATGTCTTATTTCCTGGAGGGCTTGGAGAGCTCAGGCTGGCTGAAACACATCAAAGCTGTCGTAGATGCTGGGGTCTTCATCACAAAGGTCAGTTTGGCTGGGCGATAAACCCCACTGGCTGAACTACACTCAATATTACTCTTTCTCCTGTATCTGATTGTGTGTTCATGCATATGTAGGCCATTGCAGAGGAGGGCATCAGTGTCTTGGTCCACTGCTCAGACGGTTGGGATCGTACTGCTCAGGTGTGCTCTGTGGCCTCCGTGCTCCTAGACCCCTACTACAGGACTTTAAAAGGACTCATGGTAAAATAAATAATTTGATTAGGCTAGGTGTGACATCGTACAGAGACAGCTTTTATTACATGATCAGTGGGTGTGTTCGATGTTTCATATGTAAAGCTTTTGCTACCCTCCTGTGCTCAACACGTGTTGAATGGAATGCACTTCATTTGGAGTTATGAGAATTCCTTTTTCCTGCGTTTCTGGGTTTGTTAAGGGTTTTTGAAGTTTCATTGACATGTAAGCACATTGAAGCTGACGTACTGTTTCACTGCTGTATTATTGTAGCTGACAATGTACTTTCGGACAGTAATGTAAGTAGGTCCATGCTGTGCTTATGGTCCTGGCTCCTTTGATCATGAGGATTTGCTCTGTCTGACTGGGTTTCTGCCAAAAGGCATCTCCATTTAAAAAAAGTGTCTACAACTGAAAGCTCTACTTCTTGCAATCATCTTGAGACTTAGTAGAACCACCCCACACATTGGGTGAAGAAGTTCATACTGCTTGTCTGTCTGTCTCGTATTTCTTCTATGTACAGTACTGTCCATGTGTAACTGATGAGACAAAGATGAAAGTTAAACAGGTTTACACTTTCCGCAGTCTTTATGCATATGTAACTATTGTTATATTTTCCCTGTATTCAGGTTCTCATTGAAAGAGACTGGGTCTCCTTTGGACACAAATTCTCTCACAGGTGTGAACTGTTATTTTTTTGTGCAGATGAGACAGAATGTTGATTGTTCTAAATGGTACCCTATTTCAAGTCCAGAAGGCTCTTTCCAAATAAATGCAGAAAATATAACAGACCTATATACCATTTATTAAATATAGATAATCTTTAAGAATTTTAACATTTCAAAACTGCAACATTTCCTTTCTGGTTTTTGGCAAAATCTGGACAATTGCAGGAAATGTGCTTTAATACAGCAACATTTACTATATGCTGTGAAGATGAGTGTGACAAATGTTCATAACAAGGTTACAGACTAAATTAAGCCTATGTAATAAATAAAAAATGCATTGTTACAAATACTGTTCATAATTATTAATTCATAATTATACTGTACAGCCAATCTCTTTAAATTACTGTGTAGTTAATAAACAGCCAGACTGAAGTCTACAGTTTGTTAAAGGTTTTGAAGGAGATTCTATTATAATTTATAAGTGTTTCACATTCTTTGAATGTTTATTCACCACTCAAAAGACTTAAAGGTTTGGGAACTGTGGCTCTATTCTAGTCATAGTGCCCTACTCTCCGCAGGGGGCACCAAATAGGCCCTGGTCAAAAGTAGTGGACTATGTACAGAATGTGGTGCCATTTAGGATTCAGGCTCGCTCAGTAATTCCAGATGTGTTACCTTGTCCCCCAGAAACAATCATCTGAATGGAGACCCTAAGGAGGTGTCCCCGGTCATAGACCAATTTCTGGAGTGTGTGTGGCAGCTGTCGGAGCAGTTCCCCTGTGCCTTTGAGTACAATGAGAGGTTCCTCATCACTATACACCACCACGTCTACTCCTGCCAGTATGGGAACTTCATAGGCAATAACCAGAAGGAGAGGACAGAGCTTGGGTAAGACATAACATAGAAGTGGGTTATTTGGTTATTTGTCATGAAATGTTGAAACTGACTGTGACTTCCTGTTCAACTTTTTTGGAAAGGAAAGAAAAAGGTGCAGTGGTCTGTTAATTTCTTTCCGGAGCTGTACATAGCAATATATTAATGTCAAGGACCTAATTAGGAGTAGGGCCACCGTTTGCCCTCAAAACAGCTTCAATCCTACCTGGAATGCTGTCATGCAAGTCCTGAAATGTGTGATGGGAAATTGCACCCTTCTCCTAGAAGAAAAGCCTCCAGTGCTTTGAGGGATGAAGGAGGTGGAAATCGACCTCACACACTGTGTTCCAGAACTTCACATAAAGGTTAAATGATTTTGAGATCTGGCGTTTAACGTCATCCTAGTGTTCCTAAAACCACTCTTGAATTTGTTTAGCTGTGTGTATGGGGGAATTATGATACTGGAGTACTGGAACATCTTTAGGGGACAGTGTTGGCATTATAGAGGGTATCTGGTTCTGTAAAATGGCCTCGTATTCCTTGGCTGTGTTTTGCGACCGTGATAATGACAGTTCAGTCTAAAACCTCCTAGTCAGCCCTTAATGTCTTTTTTTGACATCCTTTAGCTGTGTGTTGCTGTAGAAGTATGATAAATATGTGTTATTTTTTGCTATAGTTGACATTAAATCTGTTTTTGGCTGCAGTTGAGATTTGTAATATGTTGATTCTAGCTGTAGTTGAATAATAATGAATAATGTTATTTTAGTTGTACTTAACATGTGTCATTTGTTTTTGTGTTGACAGGCTTCAGGAGAAGACCCACTCTCTATGGACCTATTTATGGAAGAACAGAACTGACTACATCAACCCCCTGTACAGACCTGACCACAGCCAGACTCAGGGTGTTCTGCGACCACTTACTGCGCCCTACTGTTTCAAGTAGGTTGTGCATACAGTTGTGCTCATAACTCTGCATACCTTGGCAGAAATTGTAACATTTTGGCATTGAAAATATGACTGATCATGCAAAAAAATGCTTTTTGTGAAGGTCATATGAAGCCATTTATTATCACATAGTTGTTTGCCTCCTTTTTAAATCATAATGATAACAGAAATCACCCAAATGCCCATGATCAAAAGTTTACATACCCTTGAATGTTTGGCCTTGTTACAGACACACAAGTTCACACACACAGGAGAAAATTGCAATTAAAGTTGAATTTTCCACACCTGTGGCATTTTAATTGCAAATAGTCTCTGTGTATTAATAGTTAATGAGTTTGTTAGCTCTCACGTAGATGCACTGAACAGGCTAGATACTGAGCCATGGGGAGAAATTGTCAAAAGACCTGTGTAACAAGGTAATGGAACTTTATAAAGATGGGAAAGGATATAAAAAGATATCCAAAGCCTTGCAAATGCCAGTCAGTACTGTTCAATCATTTATAAAGAAGTGGAAAATTCAGGGATCTCTTGATGCCAAGCCAAGGTCAGGTAGACCAAGAAAGATTTCAGCCAAAAGTGCCAGAAGAATTGTTCGGGATACAAAGGAAAACCCAGAGGTGACTTCAGGAGAAATACAGGCTGCTCTGGAAAAAGACGGTATGCTTGTTTCAAGGAGCACAAAACGACGATACTTGAACAAAAATGAGCTGCATGGTCGAGTTGCCAGAAAGAAGCCTTTACTGCACTAATGCCACAAAAAAGCCTGGTTACAATATGACCGACAACACCTTGACAAGCCTCCCAGCTCATGGCGCACTGTAATTTGGAGTGACAAGACCAAAATAGAGCTACATTATATGGTCACAACAATAAGCGCTATGTTTGGAGAGTGGTCAAGAAGGCCTATAGTGAACAGAATACCATCCCCACTGTGAAGCATGGCGGTGGCTCACTGATGTTTTGGGGGTGTGTGAGCTCTAAAGGGATGGGGAATCTTGTAAAAATGAATGGCAAGATGAATGCAGCATGTTATCAGAAAATACTGGTAGACAATTTGTATTCTTCTGCACAAAAGCAGTGCATGGGACACTCTTGGACTTTCCAGCATGACAATATCCATAAGCACAAGGCCAAGTTGACCCTCCTTTGGTTACAGCAGAAAAAGGTGAAGGTTCTGGAGTGGCCATTACAGTCTCCTGACCTTAATATCATCGAGCCACTCTGGGGAGATTTCAAACATGCGGTTCATGCAAGACGAACAAAGAATTTGCATGACCTGGAGGCATTTTGCCAAGACGAATAGGCAGCTGTACCACCTGCAAGAACTTGGGGCCTCATGGACAACAACAACAAAAGACTGCACTGTGTCATTGATGCTAAATAGGGCAATACACAGTATTAAGAACTAAGGTTATGCAGTCTTTTGAACAGTTGCAGTTGATTTTTTTTCTTTGTTGCCATGTTTTGTTTTATGATTGTGCCATTCTGTTATAACCTACAGTTCAAAATTAATCCCATACGAAAAGACGTGTTTTGCCCCTGCTCACTCATGTTTTCTTTACAAATGTTACATATATGACCAATTCTCCAAGGGTATGCAAACTTTTGAGCAAAACTGTATATAAAGGCAAATTAACTATTTCTGTCAACTGTATTAAAAATGTGTTTATGTAGGTTCTGGGGGGCTCTATACAACCGTTTTGACAGAGGAATACATCCTCGCCAGTCTGTGATGGAGTACCTGATGGCCATCAGAGAGGAGACACAGCAGTTGGAAGAGCAGCTTGCCTCCCATGAAATGGTATGACTGGACAAGATGTCTGATGATAGAGAGGCCAGCAGTAAGGCAGGACAGAAAGACTGATGATATAGAGGCCAGCAGTATGCCAGGACAGAAGGGCTGATGATATAGAGGCCAGCAGTATGGCAGGACTGAAGGGCTGATGATATAGAGGGCAGCAGTATGGCAGGACAGAAGATTTGATTATATAGGGACCATGCAGTAAGGCAGGACAGATGGTCTGATGATGTAGAGGCCAGCAGTATGGCAGGACAGGAAGTCTGTTGGTATAGAGACCAGCAGTATGGCAGGACAGAAAGGGTGATGATATAGAGGCCAGCAGTATGGCAGGACACAAGGGCTGATGATGTAGAGGCCAGCAGTATGGCAGGACAGGTAGAATGTTGGTATAAAGGCCAGCAGTATGGCAGGACACAAGGGCTGATGATGTAGAGGCCAGCAGTATGGCAGGACAGGAAGAATGTTGGTATAAAGGCCAGCAGTATGGCAGGACAGGAAGAATGTTGGTATAAAGGCCAGCAGTATGGCAGGACAGGAAGAATGTTGGTATAAAGGCCAGCAGTATGCTAGGACAGAAGGGCTGATGATGTAGAGCCCAGCAGTATGGCAGGACAGAAAGAATGTTGGTATAAAGGCCAGCAGTATGTCAGGACAGAATGGCTGATGATATAGAGGCCAGCAGTATGTTTGCATACCCTTGGAGAATTGGTAATATTTGTACCATTTGTAAAGAAAACATGAGTGAGCAGGCAAAACACGTGTTTTCGTATGGGATTCATATTGAAACAGCTGTAGAGGCCAGCAGTATGGCAGGACAGGAAGGCTGTTGGTATAAAGGCCAGCAGTATGCCAGGACAGAAGGGCTGATTATGTAGAGGCCAGCAGTATGGCAAGACAGGAAGGCTGTTGGTATAAAGGCCAGCAGTATGCCAGGACAGAAGGGCTGAAGATGTAGAGGCCAGCAGTATGGCAGGATAGAAGGGCTGATGATATAAAGGCCAGCAGTATGCCAGGACAGAAGGGCTGATGATGTAGAGGCCAGCAGTATGGCAGGACAGAAGGGCTGAAGATATACAGGCCAACATTATGGCAGGATAAGCGTTCTGATGACTGATTTGTTGCTTATTTTTATGCTAGTAGTAAAGTAAATAAAAAGGTACATATTGAAATATGAATATGATATTTTTGGATTTTTTTACTTATTTTTTTCAATCACCTGAAATTTAACTAGCAAATTGCTCATTCATTCAATTTGTTTTAAAGTATTCCCAGAAATATGAATATAGTTTGTTTTGGGACTTCCAGCTCCCTGTCTACCATCTGTTCAGCCAATAATCAACCCGTCTGAATCTAGTTGCCTACTCCTGTTGTGAAACCCTTTATTAAGTGTATTACATTAAACCAGCATTATTTTATTGTTGTTGTTTTTTAAAATATATATTGTTTAGTTATTATACTGTAATTTCCACCAAAGAAAATCCTGAACGTCGAAAAGCAGCAGAAGAAGAGTGTCAACTTGGAAACCAACATGTTCGATAGGAGCCCTGCAGTATGGGCCTCTCCCCCTTCAAACAGCAGCGTGGGGTTGGCCAACACCCCAGGGGACTACAGCGGACTGGGGGGCTTCCTCAAATCACCCTACCAGCAGAAGGAGCCAGAAAACAGCCTTCTGATCCTGCCCTGGCCACAGGAGCTCCGCAAACCCACCGATCCAGACCTCTCCACCAACGGTGATGATCAGGAGTCAGGCATTGCAGGGCTCAGCTGTCTCTCCCCACCAAATGAGGAAAGTGCCAAGGATCCTGACTCTGATGAGACAGCCTACTCTGCTGCCTGATCTAGAGTGACAACACTGTTTTCAGAGGGAAGGGAGATGCACTCTGATGGGCAATTAATCAAATAAGGCATAAGGAGTGTGGTGTTTGTTTAATACACCACGAATACAGGGCTGTCAGGCACAACGCAGCAGCCCTTAGCCGTAGTATATTGGTCTTAAACCACAAACCCCTAAGGTGCCGTTTTGCTATTATAAACCAGTTACCATCACAATCAGAATAGTAACAACCGGAAAACAAAATCTTATACTCTGGGTTACAGTCTCATGCAACACAACCTTTAGCGAGTTAGCATTCAGGGTTGAAACCACCCAGTTTATAATGAATATTATTTATTTGGTTTTATTCTCTTCCCACCTTAGAACAATTAAAAATTTGATAAAACAATTAATTGATGTTGTCAGAGGCTTTATAATGAAAAACATATTAAATATTATGTATGTCCAATATGATATTTATACATTTGTTTGACTACATAGTATAAAATGCCATAATTGTGGAATTGGCTTTTTGTAACCAAATCTAGTTCATCTGATGCTGGGTTGGTTGTGCATGCTGTAAATAATGAAGGTATGAACAAACACAGAAGGCTGCAGCATGTGGAGGTTTTGGCATGGAGACCGAGATGGAGGAAAGGAGCTTGGTGCATTGCACCTAACAGCCTGTTGCTGTCACCACAGACAGTCAAAAAATGGTTCCCTTTTGGGACCAATTTGGGACAGAATGTTCTAACGATGGAATGAATACAAATCTGCATAGCTCATATCTAACTGTCATAGCACAGGAGCTGACTGTTTCGTAGAATAATATGTATTGCTATTGTAAGCATTGCATGTTGTTATTTGTTAACAAGAGACTCAAACTCTGTGCTTCAAGCTATTATATTTTTAAAGAATATGATTACATGCTACTCTATATTTATTTTTTATTTAACGAATTGAGTAACTTTGGTTGGGAAAAGTTCACTTGGAAAGATCAAAATACCTCTTAAGGTTTCTAGCTCTATATGGTCTTGTGCATTAAATAAAAATGTAATATTTAACTGAATAATACTTTTGCTTCACCTTAAATGTATATTCATGAAGGTTACATGTCTAATTTGTAATATGTATTTTACCCTCTTGTAAAGAGGGTAATATTTAAAGGAGTATTTTCTTATATACTACTTTCAAGTTGGTATCACAGAGAATGCTAGAGGCCTCTAGTGGCCAAAAGGCAGGTTAAGCATAGAAATTGCATATCCCTAGAAAATGCCTTTGGTAACTGTTCAGACATTTCTTTCTCATCATTGTGTTATATTCTTAATTCATAATTTATTAAATATTGTTTTTGTGCTATCTATCTACACCATTATGACAAGGCAAAAACACTTCTATAAATGTGTAACAGTTAATTGAAAATGAAAAACTGATCTCGTATACATAAGAATTCAGAATTCCTTTGATGTGACACTCCAAATTGAGCTTAGATGCTTCCTGTGTCCCTTGATTATTCTTCAGACAAATTCAATTGAATCGACATGATTAAGAAAGGAATACCTGTCCATATAAGGTTCTTAGACCTCCAAGAATTGTATTGACACCTAGATCTTGGGAACATTATAAAAAATGTATTATGAACTGAAATATTCCTGCACAGAGACCTCCATCATTTAGAAGTTTGGAGAAATCTGGAACAACCAAGAACCTTCCTAGGTCTGACTGTCCGGTCAAAATAAAAAGGCAATAACCAGGGGAAAAGGGCCATGGTCAAGGAGGTGACCAATGGCCACTCAAACACACCGTCAGAGGTTTTCTGCAGAGATGGGGGGAAATGCAAGTACAAATACAGCCATCTCTGAAGCACTCCTACAATCAGGCCTTCATGTAAGAGTGGCTAGACAGAAGTCACTCCTGAGTAAAGGGTGCTTGACATGCTGCCAGCAGAATTCTGAGAGCACGAGGAAAAAGATTCTCTGGTCTGATGTGAGCAAGATCAAACGATTGGGCCTGAATGCTGAGTAGTACATCTGGTGAAAACAAGGTACCACTTATCACCTGGCAAATACCATCCCAAAGGTGAAACATGGTGGTGGGAGAATCATGCTATAAGGATGCTCCTCAGCGGCAGATTGGCGGTCAAATTTGAGGGAAACAAAGACCAGAGCAAAATACAGACAGGTCATTGAAGAAAACTTGATCCAGAGCACACACGACACCACACTGGGTCAATGAGTCATCTTTCAGCAACTCAAAGACTCAAGCCATATAGTCGACAAACACAAAATTATTATAATATTTTAAAACATTTTATGTCCGCGTGTGTGTGCGCAGGCACGTTCGGGTTGGACTCTCCAAATGCTCGCGTGTCTACGTCAATGACGTCACTATATGCGTGATGATGACGTTGTAATGGAGGTTCAGAGGTGGCAGCTGTGGGTTGATATCGGCATTTGGAATATAAAACTGTTAAACACTTAGTTTAAAGGCCCGACCCTTTCTAAAACAGGTAATTGTAAGTTTATAAACAGTTCACTTTTAATTGCACATACCTTATTTACCGAACGGTAAGTCAAGGTTGATATTCAAGAGTTGGTTAGCTAGCTGGCTTAACGTTAGCTACTAGGTAGCGTGTTAACCAGTAGCCGACTAGCTAGCCAGCTGCCAAACAGATAACGAACTATCTAGCAAATTCATTTGATAGGTATACATGAACTACTTGGGGTTGAGCATTACAGAAGGTAGTGATGCATCTTGTGCCCACTGTAAGGTTTGCAGTCGCCGAAAATGGAAGGTGAACTAGCTAGCTAACAGAAGTGTTTGCTACTACTAACTAACTAAACTATTGTATAGTAGCTAGTAGTAAGTACTACTGCAGTATCTAGCAACTATAATACAATAGTGCTGTTGTAGTGGGACTTGGCTTCCGTAAGATCAGACAGAACAGTACAGATCTACATTATTGAAACGTTGGTACAGGTACTATTAACGCAAAATAGCTTCGATAGCTAGGGGTATGTCACACTCACAGCCTGCAAGTGTTAGTGTGACTACTGTACTGTTGCCAATTATTTTACTATCAAGTCTTGACATCAAAACATTGCAAAGACAACAAAGTCCACCTAACTGGAATAGCTAATGTAGCTAGTTGATTGTTGAGTAAGATGGACAGGAGTTAGCGAACGTCGTTAAATGGTCCGATGGTCTATCGAATGTAAATACCTCGTTAGACAAAATGTAGATATATTATTTAATTAAAAGAAATTACGTTGCTAAATCCTTACCACATGTTATGTTGAATCCTCTGTAAATAATTTACTGAGAAGCATCATATTAAAATGGTGTTTTCAATACACAATCAAATTAAACACAGACTAACCCTTACTAATCAAGCCACTATCGGGTTGTGTGCCTAGTGGCGCACAGTGATTTCAATTGATTAATAATGAGGACATGTAAAAATAATTGTTGAAGTGTTGCTTGCTACTAGATTGCCCTGAATTTACTTCATGGTGGAGACGATGCTTGAGCTGTTGAATCGGGAATCTTGATGTCGACAGTCGATAAAAGCTAGTTGTCTTTATAATACTACTAACCTAATTAATTGGAACAAAAGTATTCATATTATCTGCATAGTCAGCGTTTGCAACATTTGGTGGTCAATGAGACTGAGAGTTAAGAAACTGAACTACTAAACAGCAATAAGTAACAAAAATATAATTTCGGATTCTTCATTGTATGAATCACAGTAGCAAGTATTAATTATTTCAGTTGTACATTTTAGCTTATTTTGATTAAAAAAAGAAGCTTTTGTTGCCTTTCATGCGTTTTAGCAGTGAGCTTGTCTGAGGTGTCAGACTGGACTACATTCTTGCTATCCATTAGAAAATGGGAGTGGTTCCTAAATTCTGGGATGTTTTCCTGCGATGGGTGACGTTGTATGGCATCTTACAGGGTTGTGTAACCTGACGTTGTTTGTTCTTCATCCCCAGGTTTAAAAAATAAATAAATAACCAGGACCTCAATTCCATGGTTACCTTCTCTAAGGAACGTTTTTTTTGTTTGTTTTTGATGCCTTGCATGTAGAGGTGGCACTATGCCCTCGGCTACTGTGGATCATAGCCAAAGAATTTGTGAGGTATGGGCTAACAACCTGGATGATGAGCTCAAAAGGATTCGCCAGGTCATTAGAAAATACAACTACATTGCCATGGTGAGTTAGGATCAAAGGAATCATGGTTGACAATTACAGATGTGCTGAACTACTGAACATGGCAAGATTATTTTGCGCTGCTCCATTTTTTTTTGTTTTCTCTGTTGCTTTGTGTTCTGTTTGTAGGACACAGAGTTCCCAGGTGTAGTTGCGAGACCGATTGGAGAGTTCAGAAGCAATGCTGACTACCAGTACCAGTTACTGAGATGTAATGTAGACTTGCTAAAGATTATCCAGCTGGGACTTACGTTTATGAATGAACAGGGTGAATACCCACCAGAAACCTCTACGTGGCAGTTCAATTTTAAGTTTAACCTCACGTAAGCACTCCCCTTTCTATGATGTATATCATTGTTTGACTTATTTTCATATCTTGTATCAAGACTTGCTTTGTCTGTGATATAGAGGCCTTTCAGCTGTATGACCTGCCTTTTGTCCAGCACCAAAAGACCAGTTGAACTTTAATTGCATTGTTTTCTTTAGGGGCATTAGGAGAAAAGGAATAACCTTTTTTACATTTTATTGTATAGCTTACATGCATGTTTTTTGAAAAATTCTAATTTCTATATTTGATCTCTGTAATAAAGTTTGACCTGCGTAAGAGAGTCTATTTGATGTAGTCTGTCACTGATGTGAGATTGTGTTAGTACTTGACTAGATTGACTAGCTTGCTGGTCTGGTCTGGTCTAGTAGACCGACTGTTTGAGTTGAATCCAAAGGCATTCACACCTGATTTATAAGAAGGCAAGAACAGGCCCGTGTTTAGTGTTCGGTACAGCCCACAATCAGGTCTCGCTCATGACTAGCTTTATGACGTCCACGGGATTGAACGTTGTCACTGAAGCCGCGCAGCAAAATAAACAATGTGTTTAATACTTGCTTTTCTCCTAGTGCCCCTCAAATATTTGTTTATTTTGTCAAGAATAAAATGCATTCATGCATGCATGATATCGCAGGTACTGTTTTCTTATTTGTTTCTTTGTCTTGGTGCTGCACTGAAGACAGAGTGTTTGGAGTAACAATGGCTTTGTTGGAATACTTTGTTCTTCACATTGTGTAAATAAGACCAAATGCTCGTCAGCGGTCTATACAACCTTCCATTTCAAGACATTGAAGAAGAGATTATTAGTCAAACTGCATCGGGTTAAACAGCAACAAGCACTCATTCAGCTTGTCAAATGCTTACTCATGCTTAGTGTGCCCCTTGCATTGTTATAGCACTTCCATTTTTTGGTAAGGATGGTTGTCATCTGAAAGCCTTGGTATCACTGTGTCATGTCTTTCCGTTGTCAGGGAGGACATGTACGCCCAGGACTCCATCGAGCTCTTGACCACATCAGGTATCCAGTTCAAGAAGCATGAAGATGAGGGGATTGAGACGTTGTACTTTGCTGAATTGCTCATGACCTCAGGCGTGGTGCTTTGTGAGGGTGTCAAGTGGCTGTCTTTTCACAGGTAGTCTTTTTTTTAAGGACACTTGTATGTTATACAGTGTGCTCCAAAGTAGGCCCTCTAGCACTACGTGATTACAGTTGTTAAAAGTGTTCAGTTATCTTTGCCCTAATATGCTTTTGACTAAATACTTATTTCTTTTTTTTTTTTTTTTGCAGTGGCTATGACTTTGGTTATCTGATCAAGATTCTTTCCAATTCTAACCTGCCCGAAGAGGAAGTGGACTTCTTTGAGGTCCTTCGTCTGTTCTTTCCCATCATATACGATGTCAAGTATCTTATGAAGAGCTGCAAAAACCTCAAGGTACACATTTACAATTATTGTTTGATGGACTAATACTAAATGTATTAGCTTCAATTTACATAAGCAGCCCAAATCCATTTTCTTCACTAATTGGTATTTTGACCAATCAGAGCAGCACTTAGAAAGATTTGGTATGAGTTACCAACAGGGTGTTTGATTGACAGGGTGGGCTGCAGGAAGTGGCAGATCAGTTGGACTTGGAGAGGATTGGACCTCAGCACCAAGCTGGCTCTGACTCACTACTCACTGGCATGGCTTTCTTCAAGATGAGAGAGGTATGAGAGAAGTTGTCCACATAGTTGTCACAGGACAAGGAGGCTCCCTGGGTTCTGTTTGTATCTGCTCCGCTGGGTGCTTCTCCCTGGGTTCTGTTTTCATCTGCTCCGCTGGGTGCTTCTCCCAGGGTTCTGTTTTCATCTGCTCCGCTGGGTGCTTTTCTCTGGGTTCTGTTTTCATCTGCTCCGCTGGGTGCTTTTCTCTGGGTTCTGTTTTCATCTGCTCCGCTGGGTGCTTCTCCCTGGGTTCTGCTCATCTGCTCCACTGGGTGCTTCTCACTGGGTTCTGTTTTCACCTGCTCCGCTGGGTGCTTTTCTCTGGGTTCTGTTTTCATCTGCTCCGCTGGGTGCTTTTCTCTGGGTTTTGTTTTCATCTGCTCCGCTGGGTGCTTCTCACTGGGTTCTGTTGTCATCTGCTCCGTTGTGTGCTTCTCCCTGGGTTCTGTTGTCATCTGCTCCGTTGGGTGCTTCTCCCTGGGTTCTGTTGTCATCTGCTCCGTTGGGTGCTTCTCCCTGGGTTCTGTTGTCATCTGCTCCGTTGGGTGCTTCTCCCAGGGTTCTGTTGTCATCTGCTCCGCTAGGTGCTTCTCCCAGGGTTCTGTTGTCATCTGCTCCGCTAGGTGCTTCTCCCAGGGTTCTGTTTTCACCTGCTCCGCTGGGTGCTTCTCCCAGGGTTCTGTTTTCACCTGCTCCGCTGGGTGCTTCTCCCAGGGTTCTGTTTTCACCTGGTCCGCTGGGTGCTTCTCCCAGGGTTCTGTTTTCACCTGCTCCGCTGGGTGCTTCTCCCTGGGTTCTGTTTTCACCTGCTCCGCTGGGTGCTTCTCCCTGGCTTCTGTTTTCACCTGCTCCGCTGGGTGCTTCTCCCTGGCTTCTGTTTTCACCTGCTCCGCTGGGTGCTTCTCCCTGGCTTCTGTTTTCACCTGCTCCGCTGGGTGCTTCTCCCTGGCTTCTGTTTTCACCTGCTCCGCTGGGTGCTTCTCCCTGGCTTCTGTTTTCACCTGCTCCGCTGGGTGCTTCTCCCTGGCTTCTGTTTTCACCTGCTCCGCTGGGTGCTTCTCCCTGGCTTCTGTTTTCACCTGCTCCGCTGGGTGCTTCTCCCTGGCTTCTGTTTTCACCTGCTCCGCTGGGTGCTTCTCCCTGGCTTCTGTTTTCACCTGCTCCGCTGGGTGCTTCTCCCTGGCTTCTGTTTTCACCTGCTCCGCTGGGTGCTTCTCCCTGGCTTCTGTTTTCACCTGCTCCGCTGGGTGCTTCTCCCTGGGTTCTGTTTTCACCTGCTCCGCTGGGTGCTTCTCCCTGGGTTCTGTTTTCATCTGCATCGCATTTTGCCTTCACAGATGATAATTTCAGATTGTTGTGTTGGTGAAACATTGTTTGGCACTGGAGGGAAATAAAACACTGGGAGAACCCTTGTGTGGGCGCAACCTTGTCTTTCCATATATGTTTTGCCAAGCATGATATAAATGGCATCTTATTGAATATATAGTGCATTTCACTGCAATTCCCTGTCATTGAATGCAGCTGTTGTAGCAATACTCCACCAAACATTTAATGGCAGATATGCAAACTAGTATCCTCTATCTGATGACTTCCCTTATTTTCTTCCAGATGTTCTTTGAGGATCATATCGATGATGCAAAGTACTGTGGTCACTTATACGGGCTAGGTTCAGGCTCTGCATACGTCCAGAATGGCACAGGGAATGCCTACGAGGAGGAAGCCAACAAGCAGCAGTCATGACATCATCCAGACCAAGGAGCACAGTGATGATCTCCTCTAATCAGTGCAGCAGTGGAAGTCGTGTTACTACAATACCTGGAATAATGGAAGATCAGAAGCATACATGCCATTTAGGAAGTTCTTTTTCATACGCTCTTCTCACTTTAGATGGTTGGTGAATTTGGTGGTTGAATAGGAAAAGGAATTCCCAGCTGTCTCCACACAGCTGGGTGTGTTCAAAATCATGGTTATCTTTCCTATGAACGCAGCTTAGAGGGGCTTGTTAGTTCATTTAGATTTCACAATTAAGCGCTTGAGAAGAAAAAAGGGATTTTAGTTTTTCTAAAATGTTCAGTAGAAATGTTGCACTTTAAAGCTCCTAACCAGAACCTTGATTTTATATGAAAAGCTGAAAATATTTCTGGTTTGCTTCTCTTCGTTACTCCTCTAATTTAAAAAGAAATGTCACTTAACATCAATCTTTATTACGCTACTGTTTTTTTCCTTCACCAAACTCAGCCTTAATAGTAGCTACATTTTTTATATTATTTTAATATTTAATTTATTGTACTGGTTGGTTCTCGTGCGAAAGTTGAATTGTTCACTCTTTCAATACTAATATGCCAGTCAGCTACATGTAGATATGATATTCCCTGATGATAGGAGTATGGTTAATTCGTCACTTCCTGTTTGAGGGAGGAGTTCTTATTGGCACAGGTAAACACAGGTATTTGTTGGGCCTCTCTAATTTTGCACTGATTTTACCCTTCATGATGGGTCAGCACTGATTTTACCAGAACTAAATTAAAACAAGAGCTTACCTGCCTTACTAAAAGTAAATTGAGGATACCCTGAACTTCTTTATTGAGAGTATAAAGTATTTTCCATTTTCCTTTTTAAAATGACTTGAAGGTTTTGTAGTGTTTTAGTGTGAAGAAAAAAGTTCACATCTGTTTACTCACTGAAGAATTAATGCTTCTTAACGTACATCTTAACCAACCTAAGAACCTTGTTTAAGTGGAATTCGTGTTAGTTGTACTGCTGGTTTTTTGAATGAAGCACATTTTTGTGCTGTTTGTCGTTTTTCTTTTCTATTGTATTGCTTTACAATTCATGTATGCAGCTTCATTCAGCTGCATGAAAGATGTTTGAATAAATGCTGTGTTAAATAGTAGCTTGAGCCTCTATAGAGATGACAGTTACAGTATGTATGTGTACATATTAACCTCCACTTGGCCCTCATTTCATCATATGTAAACAGTCCGTGTTTAAAAGGAGAATATGCAATATACAAGATTGTTTTTAAAGCTTTTGTAAATAAAGGCTTCAAACTTTTCTAACATATAACTTGATTTGAGTGAGTTTGAGATCTAACGGTAAGTGCCAAAATGAAGGAAAGCTTAAGATGGTGTCTCAGACTGGAATCTCTTCACTGTGCCCCGGCATTGACTCTAGAACTGACTCTTCCAACCAAATGACATTCTCAGAATGGTGCTTGTGGACAGTGTAGTTCTCCAATATCTCCAATAGGTGTTCACTTAGGTTGATGACTGAGACGTCAATGGCGTATATTGAAATGTGTACGTTAAGCAGTGGCATGGCTAAGGATCCCGCAAAACATTACCCAACTGCTTGTTCTCAGTCATGGCAGCTAAAATAATGGACAATTGTTTCTGCCCAGCGATTTTATATAGGACCTAAGCATGATGAGATGTCAATACATATCCAATATACTTCATCTCTGTCATATACTCAAACATTTTAGACAGTTGCCTGTTGGTTTACCAGTAATATTTGAAATAAGAACCTTATAGGCTAATCAATTATAACAACAGTCAATAATGGTCATATAAACAGACTGGAAAGGGCATAATTGTATTTCTCTCCTGATAAGGCATCATAATTGTACAGTACATAGTATTTTTTTCTCCATATTATACACAGATGAAATAATACAAAAATATAAATGTTCATGGTTTCAGAATACTAGCATTTCAACACAAGCAAACATTTGAGCCATTGAACTCAAATAAAACTGGTGCTAACTGATGCTCATAATGCAATCAAAACAACACTCAGTTATGGAATGAACAGAGCAATCGCCATATTCTTTTGCATCATTTGTGTATTGGAATGGATTAGAATTGAGAATGCAGCAAACGCTTTGATACCAAGGCTAAGATTAGAAGATCATACGCCAGTGTGTCAGGCCTCTTGAGAAAAATGGGATCTTTGCCTGGCAGTATAATAATGGACAGACTACAGGAACACTACATACAAAGCCCACTGACATATACAAGAGTACAGGTGCATGATGTTTCAGCGGCAATATTATTCTCACCCGTGTCCCAACCCAGGAATCTTTTCAAATCAAAGAATAATGTCAGTACAGCCCTTTATCGAATTAGTCAATTCAACTACATTTACATTTATCATAGAAGTTTTCTAGAACATAAACCATGGGGAGATAATTACTTCCTCATGTTTTGTTAGCATCCTGAGTGTAAAAGCATGCATCAGTTCATTCAAGGGATATTTCAAAATACTTTTCACAACAGACTGCAATGTGTTCATCAACTCTACGACACTTCCATGTTCAGGCCTGGTGCCATAAAAAACCTAACACTGCTGTTCAAACATAGAATCCAATTTCAGTAACATACATACCTCTTTCACGTGTTAGGTCAAGGAATTCAATTACAGTCAATGACATTCAGATTTAATATGTATAATGTTTCTGTCGATAATCACCAATGCAAGTTAATCATTCAAGTCTAGACATTACACTAATATTAATTTGGGGATGATGAGGTCCAAGATAAAAGGGTACAGCAACATTTCAAGGGTCCTCTTCTAAAAGACAATTTATGTACACAGCACATACAAAAGCAACTTCTTTAACTAACTGTTATACAAAGTGGAAAAATGCTCTTTCATTCTATTCTTCTGTGCTTTTCAGATACAAACTTTATAAAACATGCCAGACAATTGGAATGCAACTTAATCTCAGATCATTTTTAGGCTTCAAGACCAGTTTTCAACCTGCACAGTTATTCTCAAAAATCAAAAATAATTATGTTCAATTGGAAAATGGTAACGGAAGAGAAAAACAACAGTAAACTAAGCCCTTCTGGTCAGTAAATAGAGCAGGGTGTTATTATAAGAATGATGACAGGTTCTGGTAGGTTATCACATCTGCACACTCTCAGGGCACTCTCAACACTGGGGCCACCACAGACCTGTTGAATGAAATAAACGTTATGTATAAATAATGCTTAAATACACATTACCAAATCACGTAATGTTTTTAAAACTTTTCAAATCTAATGGAGGGTTATAGTATTTTGATATAGACACCCATTGTTGATTCACCTGTGTTTTGCAGGTAATAGTCCTCATTCTTCTCTGTGGTTATGTTTCATTTTCAATTACCATGGCTGGGTTACTTGTGCCTAAAAGAATAACATGCATATTGTAAAATAAAGGTGTTGCAGAATGGCTCTTTGATTTGCAGACACAACTGTCAAACAAGTGGATTTAAAACGAATTTAAAGGTTGTGGTTGAGGCTTGGGTTAGGGTTAAACCAGGATGTTAAATTTCGCTAGGCTTAGTGTAAGTTTGGTTCCACCTGCTTCTCCCTTTGACCCAAGGTGTAACTCCCGGGGGAACTCCGGCTCAATTTAACCACCTTGTGATCCCTCACCCTGTCTCTCTTTGTTTTCTGCTCCCCCATTCTCTGTCCAGGAGGGGGCCCTGTTCAGCAGTCGACTTTGAGACTCCCTAAGTGGCTTGGCTGGGAACTGGTGGCCCTCTCCAACAACCCTGCACGACACAGGAGAAACCCTTAGGCCCAGTCTCATGATCAGCAGCTTCAGATTTGGTTTGAACAATGTGGTTCTAATAAACTATTAGCACAAATACAATTGGATAAGTGCAAAGGAAAAAAAAGTAGGCAACTCTATGAAATCTACATCCAAAAGTATTTTAATATGGAAAAGGACAGAATGCCTGTAGCCAGGGCAGTGAATTACTGTGAAGGAGTAACACTTACGGTTTGTTGGGAGGAGGCTGGTGTCCTGGAGAGGTGGGTTGCTCAGGATCTTGATTCACAAGGCAGGTTGGGAAGGAGCATCCATCACCCAGACTAAACAACATTCAAACACACAGAGAAAAACATTTTGTGATTGAAACTCTTCCTAATAGCTTGCATAGATAATATACATCCTATATTATGTCACATTTTGTACAGTAAAATTCCCCTAATCAATCACCACTCAATTTAAGTAAAGCATTTGTTCACAGAAAGTGGCCAATGATGTTCATTACTGAGTCAAGGAAGCCAGGAATGCCCAGACAGTTAAATTAAATTTAAATTAAACATCAGAAGTTATTTTTCTTTTGTCAATTCACAATTGTCTGTATCTCTATTTTCTGAGGCAGGAACAGCGCCCCTCTGGTGCAGTATGTGTATCCCATGTATCTAATGCAACAAGGCCAAAAAGAGTATAACATGTTTCCGGCTGTAATATTTGATGGATTTGATGTTAATTATTTTATTCCATTTCATGTTTTGAGTAGAGCTCTGCATTTGTGAGAGCCTGTGATACAAATTCCACTTAACCAGGTGATACTCCATACCTGAAAGAACCTTACCTGAAAGGTGTTTTTCTCCTCATCAAGACAAGTATGTGGAGCATCAGAATCTGGGATTCTTATTATGTTGAAATATCAGATCAGAAATGCAATAGCAGAGACAGCTCTTTATTCCCTTTCCAACTTGAAGTAACTCTGTGGTTTAAAATCAATAGGTGTACAGTAGTTGTTGAATAGTCTGATAATTGCATTAGCTTACTTGGCCATGGTATAAAGGTTATGGAACTTCTCCATGCAGTATGCATGGACAGGTCTGCTTTCTGTTTTTAAACTAAACATGAGGTTGATGTTTTTCTGCCACTGTACAACAGTTGTCTTCTTACTGTCTCAGTCTTATGGTGGCATAAGCTATGAATAACAGCTTACAGCGCAAACAACACAATTACCACGTCACATTATAACATGGCTTTTATTTCTGACTGGAAGCAGAGCAGTCCTATGTTTCGACTAATGAAACATGGGCTCCCCATCAAACCTCTGCAACTTCCCCTGAAAGCTGCAGCCCCTGGTGTTAAGCCGTCTTAAATTGTCCCATGTTACTCTTCTTCTAGTTGAGGCTTGTAATGTCTTCAAGACCCGGGTGCTTGCCTACTGAGCAGCAAAGTAAATTGCCTCTCCCAACCTTCAGGCTATGGACAAACCCTACACTCCAACCCTGGCACTCTGTTCTGCCACTTCTGGTGTCACGGCCAGCCCACGCCTACAGTAGTGCAGTTCTTGCTCATGGAAAAAAGAAATACCTGGAGAACACAGGAAGTAGCCAGTATCTCATTTCATCACCAAAAACCTGGCGGAAGTTCTTACTGAGGCCCAGACTGAAGCCATTCTTATCTGCCCCGTGACGAAATGCTGGGGCACGGACAGCCTCTGAGGAATAATAGAATAGGGTGTGATTAGTGTTTTACCAAAACTCAGATGAGATCTAGTTTATCACTGTTTATAGAGAATATAAATAATCCAAAAGTTTCATGACTCTAAGGCGTGGAGAAGAATTTCCATTCATTGTTTTATGAATATTTATGCAACCGGGGAAACAAAAGTCTGTTGTCCACCAGACTCTTAGGGAAACAGCCACTAAAAGAGTTTGTTATTGTCAAAGCTTGTGGGGATTTGTTGTTTAAAAGAAGTTTAATGCCATCAACAAGTTCAGCAAAGATGAAAATCAGCCATTTCTAGTTTTCTTTATATAACAACTAATGGGTTTGCTCAAATTAGTCGGAGAACCGTGCAGTCTGAAAAGATACATGTCTACAGGTGCTGTGTGCTTGTTGTGCTGTGTGAATAGGTGCTTCTTCTAAAGGCCAGTCCAGCACGGATACCTGACTGGTGTCTGTTTCTAAGCCTATTACTTATCAGAGCTCCTTGTTTCAGCATTATAACACACTGCTTGAGTTATCCACTCACTTAAGATTGAAGACATAAAGAGCACCTGTGTGCACACATAATAAGAAACTGCTTTGGCTGTCGGATAATGGGCCTGACAAAGAGCCTTATCAAATCAAACTGATGAGTGATTCAATCTCAGTTGATACTTGATGCGGTGAGAAATAGAACAAAGTCCCCATCCCAGGCTGGTATGTGTGGATTCAGTAAAAACAGCCATGCCACACCTGTTCACATTCTATTTAGTGAAATACCAGTGACACAAAACAAACATAAACACTGGCAGCCCTTACCCAGAGTAGATCTGTTTTTGAAGACCAGCCAACAGTGGTAGACGAACAGTGAGGCAAGACTGACAGAGAACATGGAGGCAGCAAAGAACAGGAACATGATGTGGAACTTAGCCTGGGTATCAGGCAGACCGTTCTGGGGAATAGTTCCACACAAACACAATGCATTAGTACCTGTGTGCAGTACCATTATATATGACTGGTACTTGAACATTAGATATGACTGGTACTGTACATTAGATATGATTGTTACTGTACATTAAATATGACTGGTACTTAGATATAACTGGTACTGTACATTAGATATGACTACTGTACATTAGATATGACTGGTACTTAGATATGACTACTGTACATTATATATGACTGGTACTGTACATTAGATATGACTGGTACTTAGATATGACTGGTACTGTACATTGGATATGACTGGTACTTAGATATGACTGGTACTGTACATTGGTACTGTACATTAGATATGACTACTGTACATTATATATGACTGGTACTGTACATTAGATATGACTGGTACTGTACATTAGATATGACTGGTACTTAGATATGACTGGTACTGTACATTGGATATGACTGGTACTTAGATATGACTGGTACTTAGATATGACTGGTACTGTACATTAGATATGACTGGTACTTAGATATGACTGGTACTGTACATTGGATATGACTGGTACTTAGATATGACTGGTACTTAGATATGATTGGTACTGTACATTGGTACAGTAAAGCTAATTGGGTAACAGCTAATTGGGTGCTACTGTAGTACTGTGTTTGTTAATCAGGACTAAGTAACAACAAAACTATTCTAGAGGGAGCTAACCAATCAGTGTTCATTGTTCTCAAAGTCAATGCCACTGATTGGCTGATAGGCTCATACCAAGTATTCTAACAGACGGTCATGTGTTTTACCTCCAACCTTTCAGAGAAACCAGAATACCAAGAACATAACATGAAACAGGATTGTTCAGTTATACACCAAGCATGATCAGACTTCATTAAAATGAATACTCTCCTCCTAATGTGAACCGATTCAGCAAAATATAACAGATGCTAAACTATAACTAGCAATCATTCCACTGATTTAGATGCAACAGAATGTCAATTATTTAAAGGTTCACAATCAAAATATTCCACTTACGGTCCAGAATTTAATGAAGTACTGTAGATCTGTAGCAGTGATAAAAAGGCAATATAACAAGGAGTATGCCAGAAACAGCATGAAAAACTTATAGTTGGAGAAGCCCACACAGTTATTGACCCTGTTGCATACAGAAAAAAGGAAATGAGTATCACACAATGTGAGAGAAGCCATACAGTTTTACAGGAACATATGGAACATGCCCCCCCTCCCACCCCCAACAGAAAACTGTATCCATAAACAGGACACATCAGTTAAGCCCAGCCTTTGACGACAACAGCAAGTGGTATCTATTTATCAAACAAGATTTAAAGAATGTTAGATATCATACATTGATAGATAAATGCTGTTTCATTTATCATAAATGTAACCAAACATAACTATGCCCAGTCACAGAACATACCAGGGGCAGTGGTGATCCATCTTTAAAATGCACCTGTAAAACAGAAGGCAACTCAGTAACAGAGGTCCTCTTTCAGATGGGTTCTCACTGAGGGTGCAGAGGGCCATGAGCAGAGTCATACTTATCGCAGACTGAGCAGTGGTGGCATCGATCAGGCTTGACCAGCTGGCAGCGATCACAGAAGCGGATAGCTGAGGAGTAGGCGAGAGAAAGCATCCACATGTTAAACACTTTATATTAAGTTGCCCTAATTACTATATAACTAATACAGTAGAAAAAACATAGCTATTACACAGATATTGCTCTGCAACTACATGGGGCCAATATCATTAATATCACACATGTAATATGTGATATGATAATATGTAGTATCATAATATTAGTAAGTTCTATGTATAATGATACAAAATACCTGGTAAGATTTACCAAGGCACAACCTGTTAGCTAATAGTTATATTCAGTAAGTCTGTTTGTCTGAATGTGTGTAAATGTAAGACATTGGCGTTGCAAAGGATATTGTTGTGTCACCAGTTCGTAGTATATTTAAATGATTGGATCAAGATGGTTTCAAAACTGGGATTTCACGTGGAGTTGATGGTAGTGGCATCAGGTAGCATCAATTACAGTCACAGTTAGGTATGAGTTATTAAAATTGTAAATACAAAGCATTAGTTACATAGTGGAACAATAGAATAACATTAGCACTTACACATGGGGAATATTTAATTGTTCGAATGGTGTAATAACTGATCCAAAACCATATAACCATATAGTTACATAGTAATACTTCTGTAACTACTATCTTGTTATGGCAGTTAGTAGTGCGTTAGTTTGAAAATAGGGCAATGTACTATGAAGTATTATAAAAATTAAAATGTATTTGTAATGTAGACACAGAATGTCAAATGAAGTTAACATAGAATATATATATATATATATATATATATATATATATATATATATATATATATATATATTTATGCATATTCAAAAATGTTTTTTAAAGATGTTAGACTGGTTATCAACCCAAAGACCAGAACTGAGCTGCACCGTCCATCCCAGACATTCATCAGCGTGCATTTTGTTCTGTACCTCCAGACATGGTGCGGGTGTAGATGGGTAGGTCCTTAGCCATCCTCCTAAGGACCTCCTGCTGAGACTCTCCGCGGTCCTCCCGCTCCAACATCTCTTTGTCTGAGTGGGACAAGTGGAACTACAGTGGAGAGGATAGAGTAACACGATAACGACCATCCTGTGCCTCCTGCACACCGTGGGGCTACATGTATCACTAATGAGACAGACTTCTTATTGGACCACTTAGCAAACAGTATTAGAATGCAAGTCATCTGAATGGTGTGCAGCTTTGAGCGCTGCTGGAATGCAGTACAGGACCGCTAGAAGTCACAAGGCTGCTCCAGCTTGTAGGCCTCAGTCATGTGCTGATTCATTCCGTTTCCCCTCCTGATTCATTCTACTTGAGTACTGTAGCTATATGACTTGGAGACACAGCTCTGCTGATAGGAGTCACTCAGGCGTTTTACGAGTAATGGCTGAGGATGGACAACAGAAGTTTAAAATAAATTTTTTATTGCCACATCACTAGTGACCGAATCATCTAACAAATACGTCTTACGGCATATGTGAGTTGAATGTTATCTCCCTTTGAATTCAAGCAAGGATGCTCTTTGAGTGTCGTCTGAAGTGGACTGAACAACAAACAGTGGCGACAAGCGGATTGATCAGAAGCAGTTAGACATGGTTCACACAGGCAGACCAATTCTGATCTTTTGACAATAATTGGGAGAAGAACGGATGTGAAAAGTTCTAATCTGATTTGTCAAAAGCCGAATTTGTGGAAAAAGAACAGAATTGGGCTGCCTCTGCAAACACAGCCTTGTTGTGTTGCTTCAAGCAGATAATAATGCAATATCAAACATAATCATTGATTATCACAGTAGCCTAGTTCTGCACCTCACTCTATACGACATTACAGAGCTGTGTGAGGGGGTTTGATCGACACACACACATGCACACACACACATGCATTCAGAAACACACATACTATAACCACACCTTTACCTCTTTCAGTGGGTTCATGGGCTTGGTAAAGATGGTCTGCCAGTAGGCCCAGGTAAACAAGATGAAGATAACATGATATGCCAGCAGGTAAACAACTGGAAATAGAAAGACATACATCTCACAGTGCAGCCAAGTCATCTGACTTTGAGAATAAAGCACTATGCAGCCAAATCATCTGACTTCTACAAAAGACCAACAAAGATGCCCTGTTTCCCAATTACTTGAAGTCAATAAAGCTTTGATTTATTTTCCAATACTTTTAACTTTGACCAAAACCCCTTTTCCCTAAGAATCCCCAAATTAAACAGTTTAGAGGTTATGGGACTGCCTGACTAACTGTTTACAAGTTTTGGAACCTGACAGACCAGAGATAAGACTCAACCTCAAGGTTATCCATCAGCGCAACTCTCCTCACTAATAAGACAGATTACTACTGACAAATAATTTGTGTTCATCTGTATCATATTGTAGAGAAATCAATATGCATCAGGGCACTTACTTTTCTCTCCAACATTGTTGATGGATTCTGAGAAGAGAAGGCAAGAAATGTGAACTCATGTCTCTGTCTATAGATATGTCTCAAAGCCAAATGTAGCTAATCTCCAAATGGGTTTACTTGGTTTCAGTATCCTTGAAACCCACTTGTTTAATATCAGAAATACTGAATAGATGCATAGTGATATAGACCTACTGAATAGATGTGTAGTTAAACAGACATCCTGAATAGATTCATAGTGATATAGACATACTGAATTGATGTGTAGTTAAACAGACATCTTGAATAGATGCATAGTGATATAGACATACTGAATAGATGCATAGTGATATAGACATACTGAATAGATGCATAGTGATATAGACATACTGAATAGATGCATAGTGATATAGACATACTGAATAGATGCATAGTGATATAGACATACTGAATAGATGTCTAGTGAAACAGACCTCCTGGATAGATGCATAGTTAGAAAGAAAATACTGAATATTTACAGAGTGAAACATGCTGTAGCCCAATGCCATCTGTAACCCCCCAGTCTCCAAAAACTGAATGACCATCCGATCCAATCAATAAACAGCTGTACTGGATTTACATTTTGATATAATAAAGCATCACTGTGCACCAAACAACAGTGGTAGGGTGCTTAGTACAGCCTGTGTGTCCATGCTGACAGTGGCAGCTGCTGGCTTGGAAGCAGACAGGAGCCCAACAAAGCGGCTGACCTCATGCCTGGATCAACAGTCCTGTCCTCAGCCATCACTGGCCCAGCTCGGCCACCACAGCGTGTAGCTCCATCCCACGTCAACATTGGGACACAGCATCCTACAAGTCACAAATGAGCCCATAGGACCACTTCCCCGGACAGGATTTTCCATCCATGTTCCTGGTGTGTGCAGACTGTATACAGTTGTGCTCAAAAGATGAGCGAGCGGGCAAAACACATCTTTTATTTCTTATGTGATTCACATTAAACTGTAGGTCTTAACAGAATGACCCACTCATAAAACAAAACATGGGAACAAAGAAAAAAATGAACTGACCCCTGTTCAAAAGTCTGCATACCCTTAGTTCTTAATACTGTGTATTGCCCACTTTAGCATCAATGACAGCGTGCAGTCTTTTGTAATAGTTGTCTATGAGGCCCCAAATTCATGCAGGTGGTTTAGCTGCTCATTCATCTTGGCAAAATGCCTCCAGGCCATGCAAAGTCTTTGGTTGAGATCTTCCCAGAGTAACTCGATGATATTAAGGTCAGGTGACTTTGATGGCCACTCCAAAATATTCACCTTTTTCTGCTGTAACCACTGGAGGGTCAACTTGGCCTTGTGCTTAGGGTCATTTTCGTGCTGGAAAATCCAAGAGCATCCCATGTGTAGCTTTCGTGCAGAAGAATGCAAATTGTCTGCCAGTATTTTCTGATAACATGCTGCATTCATCTTGCCATACATTTTCACAAGATTCCCTGTGCCTTTAAAGCTCACACACCCCTAAAACATCAGTAAGCCACCACCATGCTTCACAGTGGGGATGGTATTCTGTTCACTATAGGCCTTGTTGACCTCTCTCCAAATATAGCACTTATTGGTTGTGACCATATAATGTAGCTCTATTTTGGTCTCGTCATTCCAAATTACAGTGTGCCAGAGGCTGTATCAAGTTGTCAGGCATATTGTAACAAGCTTTTTTGTGGCATTGGTGCAGTAAAGGCTTCTTTCTGGCAACTTGACCATGCAGCTCATTTTTGTTCAAGTATCGTCGTATTGTGCTCCTTGAAACAACCACACTGTCTTTTTCCAGAGCAGCCAGTATTTCTCCTGAGGTTAACTGTGGGTTTTCCTTTGTATCCCAAACAATTCTTCTGCCAGTTTTGGCTGAAATCTTTCTTGGTCTACCTGACATTGGCTTGGCATCAATAGATTCCTGAATTTTCCACTTCTTAATAAATGATTGAACAGTACCGACTGGCATTTGCAAGGCTTTGGATATCTTCTTATATCCTTTTCCATCTTAATAAAGTTCCATTACCTTGTTACACAGGTCTTTTGATGGTTATTTTTCTGCTCCCCATGGCTCAGTATCTAGCCTGCTCTGTGCATCCACATGAGAGCTAAAAAAACGAATTGACTATTCATACACAGACACTAATTGCAATCCACCTTTAATTGCCATTTTCACCTGTGTGTCACCTTGTGTGTCTGAAACAAGGCCAAACATTCAAGGGTATGTAAACTTTTTATCAGGGCCATTTGGGTGATTTCTGTTATCATTATGATTTAAAAAGGAGCCAAACAACTATGTGATAATAAATGGCTTCAAATTATCACTATCCTTAAAAAAAAGAAAACACTTTTCTGCATGATCAGTCATATTTTCAAAATCAATGCAAAAATGTAACAATTTCTGCCAGGGTATGCAAACTTATGAGCACAACTGTATATCATGTTTCACTCTATACATGTTGACAATTATTTCCTCAGCCTATGGTTAAACTGGGACAATAAGGCATAACCTGTCATGTGCACAAATTCCTCTACATATTCTTGGTATTAAATAACCACTGGAGAAATGAGAACCATAGGGTGACCAGGTGGTCTACAAGTGCTCATCTCCTGCTGCCACATGGGGTTTAATGCAGCCTACTGCGTTTTATGCAAAGTAATTGAGAAATTAAACAACTGATATGTCAGTGAATAGACATTTATTTCAAACACCACACATGTACATAAAATGATGTCCCCTGCAAAAGACCCTGCCGACATGTTTTAAGATACAGTTTGGGGATTTAATGGGGGAAACTGGGTCAGGAAGAGATTGCTTGGGGTGAACTAAGTGAGTCAGACAATGGGATTAGCAGAAGTAGAGGGATCAGCTGACGATACACTCCCACAATTACCTCTGGACCTCATCACACCGCGCTGGCCACAGGCAGCAACAGTTCTACAGTAGGCCAATCTGACAGAAAACCACAATAACATATCATCAACCTTTTCTCATTTTACAGTAAATATCAAACTATCACCAATAATATGAATGCATCTGTAGTTCTGTTGTCCTGGTCATGTGGTCAAACTCCAGGGAACCAGTCAGAGAGGTCTTACCTCTGGTGTAGGGTACGATCTTGACTAACTGACTATGTGATGACTACAGGATATGACTGGGCCGGCTGGGAGGGGAACTGTCATGGCTGCAACATTTTCTCAGAGACACCTTAGCGCAGCATTGTAGAATTAGGGCAAAATGCCAAATACATGGCAAAAACAGGTCATTATTCAACCTTCATGAAATGTTCACTCAACATCAGCTGACAATGTTGTTATTACAGCTAAAAGACAACACTGAAAACAATGTGTTTGCCAAAGAGTATTGCAAATGGTTGGGCAATAGACTGATGATAGTGCACACAGTAAGCGACATTCAGTCACAGCAACAACAAAAAAAATGTATTTTGCACCCCCACTCTTTTAATCCAAAACCATTTGCATGAAATGCTTCTTGGTAAAAGCAGAGTCCATTTGCTGAGGAAATGGCTTCTGCTGTCTGTGGTAACCTGAAATGCTGCCAAGTACAGAATGGGCTAACCCCGGTTTCTCAAACACAGAGCTCTTTACCTCAGGGACAAAAAAGCTCACTACTCAAGTCAATTCAATATTTAGTGTTTAAAGATTTTGCACTACTAACACAAGAACATAATGGATCATGACAGAGCACTACGCAACAGTAGTACACATCCATACAATATACACATACTGGCAAAGGATAGCATAAGCCACTAATCTGTCAAACACACCCTTGTGAGGTGATTCTTCATTCTCAGCTAGAGGGGCCTTCTTTTTTATGGTCATCAAAATGTCAAAACGGACAACAACTTGGATGATTTACAGACGCTCCAAGTTGATATAGTATCTTACTGCGTGTTCCCTTTACAGTGGTTTGGTTTAGCCACAAGAAAGAAATCGTCCAGTCATTTAGGTATAGACCATTCTTTAGAAAAAAAACACATTGGCAGCATTTTTGAAAGATGTTAAAACTCAGCACTTATATTAACAATCAATATTTGCATGTGTTTTTTTTGGTTTTGTTTTTTGCAATCTATCGCTGTGACTCAACAGATTTTATAAAAGCCTTCCAAACATTCATGAACATGCGTTCATGTTCACAATTACGTTGTATTTTATGATGATTCAAACTGGGGTTGTCAATATTCAAAGCGTAAACAAATTGTTCTGCGTCCAATATCTGGCTTGAGCAAAATTCCAAACACATGGCCACATCATTTATAAAGGTGCAAGGCTACTACAGCATCCTGTAAGCATTCCAACCCATACCGTTCCAACAGAATCCTTACCTATGCAGAGCTGTACAACATACGCGTAGTAGGACCAAGCCACTATGAGGTTGATAAAAAGAACTGGAATCCAATACAAAACTGTCTGACAGCTTCTTTTGATACTACGAGAGCCTGACGGCGCCATATTCTATTTAGAAAACATTTGTTTGACATCAAGTTTATTTTATGTCACTGCATTTCTACCCATAAATCGCATCTGATCGACATCCCTGACCGTAGCTCTCCTTTTCTACCGCCTCCCCTCGTTCCTCTTTGCGCTGAAACATTTTCAGCACCACCCCTTTTCGGCTAAGTTACCATGACGTTCGCGGGATGCTGCAAACCCATTTTCATTATTTGGAGTGAGCCTCTGGCCATAGATGCTAAGAACATTCCAATCCCACTGTTGTTGATTTCAATGTTATCTTGACGTAGATTTTGCTTCGGTGAAAGTAACTAATTGTGCCTTAATAATGAAAACGTATGCTTAGGCTAAATATGATGTGCCTTTTGGTACAATTGACAATTGGTTGACATATTTTTTTGTTTCTTTATATTTCTGTATCGTACACAGGCCTGTAAATAGGGTAATAGGGCTTATGTGGCTGCTCCACATTACTGAGGACTGTGTGACATAGATGCCAATGTATAGCTGCTCCGTTTCACATTACTGAGGAAGGTGTGACACAGTCAGCTGTTAATTAGCTGACTTCACTTATGTGAAAACCGCATTTCTGAGGTCAGGGGTTACAAAACTGTGTGTGTGTGTGTGTGTGTGTGTTTCTAACTACATTATGGGGACAATTAACCACAAACTGTGGTTAAATTGGAAATATTAGACAAACGGGGAGTTTTTCCTCTTCCTGTTTTGAGAAGGGCATTTTTTGGCTTATGTGTTTAGTTTAGGGTAAAAAATAAATTTGGGATAAGGTTAGACATTATGTTAAGTTTATGCAAACATGGTTATGATAAACGTTGGGGTTAAGTTTAGGTTAGGATTAGTAAAAGTATAGTCAACAGTCAACTTTAGTGTCACAATTTAAAAAACTAAGTAAACCTGTGTGTGTGTGTGTGTGTGTGACTGTGTGCGTGTGTGTGTGGACAGTGTGCGTGTGTGTAAATTCCTGAAAAAAAATCACACAATGATATTGACTTTATTTCAATCTTTATTCACCACATCAATGTAATAGCCTGCAACAGCCTGGGAAATCCATCTAATCATCTAAACATAGTTGTGTAGATGACGACCTTGCCATTCACATGACTTCCAAACATCATTGAAAAGAGGTAGACTATGAGGAAATGTGGAATACTCACATGAGGCTACTCGCACAAATGGCTTGTGTACATCATGCAAAGGGAGCAGGCTAAGTAAACAGATGCATTCCTGTGATTTCATATGAAACTGTGATGGCAATTTCTAAAGTCCAAACAATTAACGAAAATGGTAGGTAAGACAGAGGAAAACTCAGTTGCACAATAAACAGTTTTATTCTTGGAGAGAGTACACAGGCTACAGAATAACATTGAATAATCTCTAAAACATTGGGAAGTACATTCAATACTTATAGAGAAATGGGTGAGGGTAGGAATCTGCATGGTCGTACCACAAAACAACCTATGTTCCTTATCCATCCTACCCCCTGTTGTGTATATTCCTCTATCCTGTACTAAAACCCATTGATCTGTATCTACCCCCGTCCTGCTGAAGATTTTCTTTTACCTCGACACCTCATACTTCCTTTCCCACCGCACAACCAACATTCCTTTTCTCATCTAAACATGGCCGTTTAATCAGAAAGAACACATCAATTAAAGACATTTCCATAACATAACATATTACATTATATTGGGAGATACTGGCACTAGCTAACCAAGTATGTATTCACACAGAAAAAAAACACTAGGTAACTATCACATCAGACCAGAACTACAGTCTTTAAAATACATTTTGGAAATATATAAACAACATTTTTGACTTTTGAAAGGATTGAGTTAGTACATGTCATAGTGGCACACAGTAAAATAAGGGCATCCTGGGTAACCACCTGAGGGAGAAAAACACACACCTCAGAACAAAATGTCATTTCAAGTTACTCCAATATTTTATCTAGACTTTTTTTTTCTCATAAAGTTGTCATTGAATAGATCCCTGTCAGTAGGCTGAGTATGAAAATAGTATATACAGTAAGTATACATTAAGTCTCACCATTACATCAGAGTGAAACCTTGATTACTATAAATTATTAATAGGGTTAGCTGCCACTGTTTACACAATGAATCCCAGTGATAAAATCCCGATTGGGGGTATCTCCGAGAGTTATTTGAGAATGAGCTGCAGCAGGAAGCCGTGTGAACAGAACACAAGAGGGATGCAGTGCTCCCCAGTGTAAGCTAATCTGTGCAGTGAGCTGTAGACAGCCTTGGAGAAAGTATGTTAGCAATGTACCCAGTGTACAGGCAGATTATCAGGCTTGGTACTGGGAGGGAATCACATTAGACCATACTACACACAGCTACAGCCCGTTGGCCACAAAGCAAACAGGGATCTCAATGTCTGGGACTTAATGAGCTAAATAAACACATGAACACAGTAAATGGTGAATAAATAATGTACACTGACAGATTAATAAGCAGGTCAATAAATAATGAATTATCTCTGAGTGAGTAAATCTGCTGTAACAATATATTAGAGTTTATAGTGACACTACCAGGTCCTGTGACCAGGAAAGGGTTACACGATTCCTGGCTTTCAGCATTTCAAAAAAAATGGGTAGAAAAATACTATTAGAGTGACTTAAAGGTATATCATCACCATTACAGTGCTACATAGCACATAATGTTCATTTCCATACATAACAGACTGACAGCTTCACAGCAAGCTTAAGACTTCAGGTTACTATTAGGGTCGTCAGATTAACTTTGTTTTGTCACATCGTCATTAACGTGAAAACATTTCCAGTATCATCCAACTAGAGCAAGGTGGGTAGAGTGGTATTTCATATAATTTCTGATTGTTTTAGACTACTGCAGAGACTGCCATGTGAATACTATGTCCTTCTCTCATCTTCACATTGATAAAGGAATGAGCTGTACGTGCCATTCATTTGAGGGATCTTTGGTGCATTCTTGTCTACCACCAGCAGCACCTTTATACCAAGTTGCATTCTGGGTATATGTAAATGTACTTAGTGATTGCAAGGGATTCTGATTCATGGATAGGGGTAGTCCATCCAGATATGGGGGTGCCGGATATTCATCGGGTGATCTGCAGAAAAAAAGGAACTTATTATGCAATACATTAAAGGACAACTACTAGAGAAAACTCAGAACATGATTTTAATATATCATAATCCAAAGATAGCCTCATGTACAGTAGGTGGACCAGAGTATTTTCAGGTCAGATTGGGTTCAGGAAGGACTCCTCCTATGTACAGTAAACAACAGATGACTGACAGGGGAAGAGCAATGTTTTGGAACCACTGTGCCATTTTTGTAATATCTAAATTCCTTTCTACCACAGCCACATTTACCCATTATTTCAATTATATTTGATCTGACCAAAGTTCTGTCAAAGTTCTGATATTTTGCCACTGATGAACACAAAAAGTATGAAATGTCAAAGCATAAAATTAAATCTACAAATCTTTCTAAATTAATTACAAATATAAAAGTGTCTTTACCCAAAATTGACCAAAGGGAGTGAAAACTTACGGAATCAAATATTTTCTGTTTGGTATTTGTAATAAATCTAGTGATTACATAACGGAGCCACTGTGAATGGCAGTATAACTGCCAAGAATTCATGTGAAATATTACATTGAAAGACTGCATCGTTCCGTTCATCCCTGCGGAGGACTGCTCCTCCTAAGGAGTACCAATAGATGTGGTAAAGAGGTCAATGGAATCCAGACGATGGGGGACGGTAAAAGGACACCATCATGGGTTCGCCCTCAAACATTTCAATGTTACAATGTAAAGTGGATACTGGTCAAATCCATCATGATTTATTTTTAACATAAAAAATGTGGTTAGGTCCAATGTGATTATGCAGTATCTGTCGGTTTTTGCCGCATAACATTATGTAGTTCCCTTTTCAGCTTCATGAGAAGTGACAGCTAAATGTTAACCTGTGTTCATGAAGTGCTAAATGTTAACCTGTGTTCATGAAGTGCTAAATTTTAACCTGTGTTCATGAAGTGCTAAATGTTAACCTGTGTTCATGAAGTGCTAAATGTTAACCTGTGTTCATGAAGTGCTAAATGTTAACCTGTGTTCATGAAGTCCTAAATGTTAACCTGTGTTCATGAAGTGCTAAATGTTAACCTGTGTTTCATGAAGTGCTAAATGTTAACCTGTGTTCATGAAGTCCTAAATGTTAACCTGTGTTCATGAAGTGCTAAATGTTAACCTGTGTTCATGAAGTGCTAAATGTTAACCTGTGTTCATGAAGTGCTGAATGTTAACCTGTGTTCATGAAGTGCTAAATGTTAACCTGTGTTCATGAAGTCCTAAATGTTAACCTGTGTTCATGAAGTGCTAAATGTTAACCTGTGTTCATGAAGTGCTAAATGTTAACTCGTGTTCATTTAAGCAGGCCGGTTGTCTAGCTAGCACACAGACATCGTTTGTGAAGGTCAAAGGCGTTTCTTACCGAAACAATGGAAATACCATCTGTGACAATCAACCCTGACTTGAATGGCCAGATTAGGCTACAGAAAACAGAAATTACGATGTATTTATTTAATGGTTACATCCTAAAAAGCACCCCATTCCCTACATGGTGCACCAAAAAGTCAATAGTGAGTGATATGGCATGCTACATCTACTGTAAGCTGTCTGTATCATACACTCAGAGACAAGATGTTTTGAACCTTTGGCCCCGCGTTAAAACGTGTAGGTCCGGTCGGATGGTAAATTGACCCAGTGCCAGCCTTTTGTTGTTCCATCACGTTGTTTGAGCAGTTTGGTGTGTTTCCTTTGAAACATTCATACAGGTTTAAACCTCTCATGCAGAGTTAAGCTGGTGTCTGGTAGCAGTTGATCAGGCGTTAATATTACAGTGTAACTTGAGGCTGAGGGCTAGCAGAGTTAGAGTGGACCTCAAATACAACGCAGTAGGCGACTTAACATACCACAGCACCAAGGGACTAGTGTATGTATTTATTTCATTAAAAAAGAAGGTCCTTTGAAGACAGGCCTGAAACTGAGACCCTCATGCTGTGTTATGGTGGCATCTATATCTCAGAAGCAATGGAGCATTAACTGTACTTCTGAACGTTCAGTCCTAGAGTGGCATTGTGGATTAAACAGAGACATACCTATCTGCCGGATGAGATCTCTTTCTTCAGACAAGACTTGAAAGAAGTGAACTTCTTTTTATCATCCACTCTAAAAGCCTGAGAGAGGGAGAGAGAGAGAGAGAGAGGGAGAGAGTAAAATATATATAACAGCGAAACATACAATTGTCAGCATTGGCCACTAAGCGGCAGCAAAACTTCAGGAGAGATTGAAACAAAAATCCAGCTAACAACCAAGATGTTATTGACTCAAACTCCATGAATCAATATAAAACAAATAATTAACATAAGAATATGAAAAATGTGTTTTTATTCATGATGTTGCTAGTGTCTCAGTGTTTTGGTTGTCCAGGTGGTCTGCATACAGTTGAGAGTTTCCACATTAGGAGTGTATACTCCAGACAGACAGAATAAAAGTGGGTCTACGTGACCAGACTCCTACTGTGGAGAACACGGGAGTGGGCTTCTGGACGGCTGGGTGGCTTTACTCCACCTTAATCCCACAGGGCCTCCTTCTCTCAAGTTCATGGAGGTTGGGGGAGGGAGGGGCTGCAGAACTTAACCGGTCCCCCTCCTTACCCACCCTTCAACCCTGTCCCCCAACGTACCCTCATTCCCTCCCTCCCTCCCTCCCTGTCCCCCTACTTACGGCACGGCGGTGCAGCCTGTCCTTCATGACGCCAATGAACTCCTTGTAACTGAGCTGTCCATCGCGGTCCTCGTCAAAGATGTGGAACACCGTGTGGACCAGGTGGTCAGTCAGCTTCAGGCCCGTGGCCACGTAGACCGCCCGTGCAAACTCATCTAAAAGGAAATGTTTCTTGCTGTTAGGGACACTAAGGTGGATCCCTTCCACAGTCCGAACTGACCAAACCCTTCACCAGGCCCTCGTGGAGTCACCAGGAGTGCACTACACAGTTAACAGGGTACCATTTGGGACACACCGTGTGTCAATAGTGAAACAAGATGGTTTACCCACGCCCATGGATTCCAGAAGTCAAACCACTGAAGTAATGAGTGGAACTAACCTTGGCCAATGGAACGATTGGCAAAGTTGTACATTTGCATGGCTATAGCAAAATCCTCCAGGTTGTTCATGAATTGAAAGAAGGATCTGAACTCATCAAAGGTGATTCCCTAGAGGAACAATGGAAAAATCAAATCATGGCAAAATCTAACAGTCAAATTAATGGAAATTTGAAATTAGAAAGGCAGAAAAACATTTCTAAACTGAAATAAATCCAAACTGAAAAAGGTTGCCTGTTACATTTAATTGGAAAAGTAAAAAGGATAATATCACAGAGGATAAACATATGTTAGAAATGATACAGGAATAATTACACAATTCTAACAACTGGATGTCCCAATCAGAAAGCCAGAGGGGTCCAGCCAGATAATGCAACGGCACGACATATAATCTAGTCTACTTAAACCAGAGGAAGCCTTTAGTGTCCCCAGGACCTTGAACACATCACACAGATAACAGATCCAAAGGCAGGAAAATGACTTAGCCAAACAGACTGAGTAGACATGACTGGGATTTCCCCCCTGGTTGGGACACGCTTGGCTGTCAGGCAAGAGGGGGGTTGTAAGCTTTTGGGCAAAAGGTCAGCGCGTTTGCAGACTTTTCTAAAGCAGATACATCTAACACTTACATAAACAAAAATAAAAAGGGGACTGATTCCTAAACATCTCAGGGCTGGCAGATGAGTCAAACAGAGGCCCTATTGAAGTCCACTCAACCATACCACTGCTACGAGGATCTCCTAGAACTCCTTCCCTCCGGGGCCCTCCAACATAACCAACAAACTGAGCTCAACAAATGAACTAATGAGTCATTTGTGACGCTTTGCTTTTTTAACAAGGCAAGCTCTATAAAATATCTCTTAACCTATTGATAAGACCCACTTGATTATCAATGGCAATCTAGCAACAGGGTACTCAGCCGAAAGGCTGCTCTCCTCTTTATGTGTGGGTCAGTGTGACGAAGGAGACAATCTAAAACCTAAAATGTGAAAGTTTCACTCAGCAACTAATTCATGGTTGACTTCACAGCAAGTGACAAACAACCGAGGGGTTTTCAGAGGACTATATGGTTAGAGAGTATTTCCACATTAATCATTTCAGCGATACCACAGAACAGAAATGACGCAATGAATTCCATTCCAAATGGCCGTATTACAGTACTACCTTTGTTTTGACAACCTGGTCACCTGACACCTTATGAGAATCAGTTTAACGTAAAACACGTAACATTAAATCATCCATATTAAAAAAATCGGAAAAATCTGGAAAAATGTGAATAAATATTTTATTACTCATGACTAAATTCATTTGACACTTCCAAACTAGAAATGAAATACGTGCAGGGTCACGGTGTCTGGAACAAAAGGACATATGGGTATTCAGGTTGAGCCGCCGTGGGGGCAAGGAGGTGAAAATGAGTCGAGGGCAAAGGGCTGAGGGGATGTTTGGGTGGGTGGGGAGGTGGGGGGTGTGGGGGGTTTAAGTGAAGCTGTGGGGAGGTCTGTGGGAGGTTAAGGTATATGGGTGGGGGATGGAGGTAGTTTGAGGTGGAACGAGTTGAATGGCTGTAGGGTGTTTGAGTATGTTAGCATAACGCAACGACTATATTCATAGTCCCAATTACCTTCTCATCTGTAATGCTCTTGCGGACATTGTCCAGGTACCCTGCAATGTCATCTACATTGGTGAAACGCAGTAGGATGCGGGCAAAGTCCTCCTCACTGATGATAGGCAGACCCTTGGAATAGGACAGGAACTCAATCTCAAGAACCTCTGTCTGCAGGTTATCCATGAACCTGAGTGACGGTGCAGAGGAAAACAGAGGTAGAGAGTGAGACAGGTTGCAAGAAGGAGAGGTGGAGAGAGAGAGAGAGAGAGGGAGACAGACAGGTGTAAAGGGGGACAGAAGTAGAGAGAGAAAGAGGTATTAATGAACAGGACTGAGTAGACAGGATTGGGTGGGGGCCTAACTCCAGCTACTAACATTCGTCAGGATGACTAGGAGTTATTAGAATGTGTGTAGAAATGGTTTCGATTGGACCTCATATACCTAACCCAGTAATAGGCAGATCCAGTATGTCACCTGGTCCATTTACCTGTAAAAATCATCAAAGCCCAACTCTGCCTTTCCCTTTTTCCCAAAGAAATGCACCAACAGTGTTGTGTCAGTCATATTTTCATCCATATTCTGAAAGGAAAAACAAACGTGATTCAGTCTGACCTCCGTTCCTCATAAAGAAATTGACCTACGGATAAGAACCCAATCATGCAAAAATATGTTTCACACACACACACACACACACAGATAGACATGCTTGCTGGTACATGCATGCAAGTGCCACACATAGAGCTCTTTAACAACACGAATGCAGACATTGAATAACTTTAATACCATTTTAAATGAATTGTCCATTTTGTAAATGTACAGTAATTCAGTCACAAAATGTTTATAACTCAATACATAACATGTGGGGTGACCAGCAATCAAGTTCCAGTCGGGAAAAGGTGGTGGTACGGAAGTGCTAAGTCAAATCCCCTGGAAACATGCTCCCCACACTACGCAGTTCCTACTGGTGCAGGGCATTTCTAACCCAGGACAGGATACTTTCAGAATAATATAAACCATAAAAAAGTGTATCATCCGGAACAAAATGAATTCACATCGAGTACCATGTGGATTTAAGAAAAAAAACATGACACAGATCCAAGGGAACCCCAAGATATTCTACAGGATAAATAGCAAAGGGACACATCTGAATACAAGACTTGGTACCTCCAGGTCAGAAAAGAGAGCTTGGCTTGCCCCCTTCCTTAGAACATCCCAAATGCCCCGAGGCTCTAAGTGCTGAGCCTCTGTTCTAAGGACCTGTGTGGAGGCAGAGTAAGGGAGGCAGAGCTGTTAGAAGACCCATCACATCTGGGACACATTAGGAGAATAAGCATCAGGCATTAAGATTAACCATACGTAACAAACACGCTGAGGGATGGACGGACAGACACACACACACCGTATCGAAAACAGCCTAATGATTTGAACTAGCCCTTGGAGTGACAACAGAAAAACGGCTCTCGGACATCCAAACACCTGGACAGGCCGCTACAGACAGGAAGACAGACAGACAGGCAGGCAGTCAAACAGCAGTGCTGAGAAGTCCTCACTGCAGGCACGACAATCACGTATCGGCAAAGTCTGTCCATGACTCTCTGAGCTCTGCTCTGCAGTGGAGCATGCAGCCTTCTGGCGAGGAATTCAACCAAAACAGCTGCATGTCCAAGACACACAGGGGCTGAATGGTGATTCATGCCGGGATTACAGTGCAAGGGGATCCTCCCGATACATCATCATTTGATACATCGCTGCCAGCTGAATGAAGGTTACATTGTACCTTAAGTCCTCGTTTGAGAGATGAGATCATATTGTGAATAAACAAACGTTTCAGTGATATCTCTTCGTCATTGTTTTGTAGCTACCGGCCCAACCTACCATGTCCCAGAGGAGGATGGCAAGTTACACCCTATGAATGGGTAGAGGGTTGCCACTCTTATTCAGTCGTGGGCATGTGAAACCGTTCAATAGATTCGAAGCATTCAAAGATTCTTTCATATGGCGCATCCCAAAGTCTATATAGACGTATAAAGTCTCGTTTTCCTCAAGTTATTGTTATGGCTGGACTATAGAGATGTCAAATAAACAATGATTGTCACCAGACTGACAAATACTTAGTCACTAAGGTTATGCGGCCGCTGACTCCTTTAATTTTGTGGTGTTGTTAAGGTGAACACGGAGCCTGTCCATCACTATGTGTGTGTTGCAACAGGACTGTACAAATCCTACTGTTGCCATTCAATAATGTTTTCTCTCAAAGAACGTTCTTGGGTATCATGACAACAAAGATTGACAGGGAGAAAGGTTTTCCATCTACTTCAGCGTTCTGCATTCAATGACAGGTGAGTAAAACACTGTTGACAAGTGCAGTCATCCGTGTTTGGCCTGGTTCTCAATGTATCCCATGTTTCAACATCGCCTAGTTCAAAGACAACACAACAGTAGCCAATCAGTGAAGGCTATATCCTCTCAAACACATGTTATTGAGTGTCTTGCATTATTTAATAATATTTCTTCATCATATTATTTCCCCATCTTCCATGCCTGGTGGGGGAATGAGTGTTTATGACAGCAGATAAAACATGTATCTTCCTTTGCGCTTCATCGCTCTCCACCAGACAGAGATTTATGACATGATCCCACAGCTAATTACGGATCAGCCTTTAATGTACCGCCAATCTATCCCCATCTCAGCCCATGAAAAGAGACTGATATGCTTGTATTTAGAATACACCGGCTGGGAAAACCCAACCGCAGGTTTCAAGACATGCCTATCATGTAAAGTCAAAAAAAAAATGACTTTTGAACCTTTTGCTGGTAGGACACCTTGAGGGATGCATAACAAATCAAAACAAAAAGACACACCTTAGGCCAACATCTCTTCAAACAACCATCTGAAAAGCCCTGGATTCTCTCTCTGCTCCCTAGCCCCTTGTCTCTGTGCGCTGAGACATTCATTCAAGCAGGTCTAACTCAGCCGCTCTGACTGACTGGCACAGCGTTCAGCATGGTCAAGCCCAACACAAAAGGTAATCTGAGCCCGAATACCACTTTTCAAGAAACTGTAAAAATAAAACATGGGGGTCCGGGAAGACTGTCATTGCTCAGGTGAAGGCCTTTTGAAGACAGACCTCTGGGTCCACAGCTCAGCCGGCCACTCTGACAGACAGCTGGCTGGCACATAAATCATCAGCTCTGCCGGGGCAGTCCAGGTCCCCGCCCTCCTTCACCTCTCCTTCTAGCACCCCTCACCCAGACCAGGCATGTCTCTGACAGACAGGCTGCAACCCAAACGGCACTCTTTTCCCGATCTAGCACACTAGGCCTACCGGCACTGGGTCAAAGGTAGTGCACTGTACAGAGAATAGGGTGTTACTTAGGACAGAGGTGTGCCCATTAGGGCTGTATTGTCCTGGTTACCTCTGCACATGGCTAACCCACACATGAGAAGGCCAAGGCACAGTAATACCACCAATGCATTAAGTATGGAATGGCTTTTGTGGTTTCATGCCCATTAGCACACTTGGATCCACAAGTAGCTACAGTAGATTCCTTGAATTTTTCACAAGCGAAGGCCACATGCAATAGGCTAGCCAATAGGAAAACACTGAACAGAAAAGTAGAGATTTTCTGGGGAAGGGGAAGATACATACTCTCTGTGCACGGGACTCCCGGTTCCCATACAGTTGCAGGCTCTATAAAATGCAGCGTAAAAAATGGATGCAGGCATGCAAGAGATAAAACTTTGTTAGAGATCGAAGAAGGAACCATGTAAGAACAGGCAGGAAAGAGAGTCCAGTGTGATCAGTTCAAAGGTGTCCACAACACTACAGGGCAGTACATAATAAAAAAACATTTCGTAGTATACAATCTAAATCAGTTATATTCATTTTTATGTAAAATGTTCCCAAAATGTGGAGTACAAGAGTGGTCTTGGTCCATTGAATCAGACCCGTCCTGTAGTCATACTGATGTGATAAGAGCCAACTCAGACAGTCTGTCCTATCATTAGAATCTCATCCTGGTGTTTACATCTACCTGCATACTGTGGGACTAAACTGCAGAGATGAAAGCCTAAAGCCTTTTCCCCTCTTTACCTACCACATCCACCTTCTCTACCTGCTCTATCTGCAGACATCCTCTGACATCCCATTTCCTGCTGAACAACAGGAACGTTTTTAAAGTATTGTTACAAACTTCCATCCATCCATCATCTTCCGCTTATCCGGGGCCGGGTCGTTACAAACTTTAAAGGGATAATGGGTAAATATTGCTCTTACTATAGTATATACACTCATTAGTGGAAAATGCCAAAAGAACTGCCTCTACTTACCAGCTTGTCTGATCTTGGTGCCCCATCCGCACCAACTTTACGATCCTTTTTCTTACGGAAGATTTCCTCAAGCTTTTTAGACAGAAGATGTTCAGGTGTTAGTTAGATATTCCTGACCGAGCACAGGAACTATTCTTCTAATTAAAACCTTTGGATAACTACACACCACCAAGAACTCCCGCTTGTCCACCATCTCATTTCCATCTGCATCAAACATGTTGAAGGCTATCTTAAATCCAGCGTGAGGCTCTGAGAATTGACACGGAAAGGAGATGAGACCAAGATGACATTCATCACCCATCATTAAAACATGTTTTTTATTTTACAAAATATAATCAGCATACTTACTTGTTAAAATACAAAGCAGGAAGATATACTCTGTGTAACCGATGATGCCTGAAATAAAACAAACATATGTATACAGTATATTCTTTAGCTTAGTCCAGCAGCTCATATTAGCTTTTATCAAAAGTCAGAAGTCATGCCCTAATACAGATGAAGACAAGATCCTAACAGTCCACACCTTTAGACAACAAGTAATCTTCTCTTTAATATTGACAACATGTTAAATGTTGCCTCTTATATCATTACTGGCATAATTTTCTTTACAAAAACAGAGACTTTACCACATGAGTGACCTATCTAGACACAAACCCAAACAAGAGCGTCTTCTGTTTGGATAACAAGGTGTAAGACATTCTCAACTGATCTGTCACTGATTGTGGGAGCCTGATTTGGGTTGGTGTTGTTCTTTGTGTTCTGCTTTGTTGTGTGACAACGCTGAGACGAGAAGAGTAACTGTCAGGCCCATCTCAGCGGATTCAAGAGGTTTTTCTTGCTGCCTTTGAAAGCATTCCCAAGCTTTTGTTTGCAGCCGTAGATAGTAACTCCAGCACAGATAGTTTTAAGTGACTGCTCTGGGTGTTATGGGAAAGGGAATCAGGTATGGCTTTTGCTCCCAAGAGAAAAGGCCACTTAGGAAGGGGAAAAATACTATGAATGGACAACTGTCCATTCATAGTGGACAGTGTTCTGGCCCTCTAATCTTTACTCCTGTAATATTTGTGCATTGTCTTATGGATTGATGTTTTGCTTTATATAGAGCACAAAAATGAGTGCAGATATTGGACAGCCTTGTTTCGTGCATCTATCTAAGAGTATTTTGCCCATTTACCAATAAAAAAGACCCATGACATGGCTAAGTTGACTGTGTTAAAAAAATGTAAAACATTTATAATTGAAAGTTTGCATTTAAATTCTTGACTGAGGCAACCAGCATCTTGGCAAAAACGTCGGATTTTTAGAGTTAATAATGCCTTGGCCCTAGGTCCAGTGGAAGCAAATCAAAGTTCCACCACCATAGTTTATTATATCTATGAGGATATGTCATATGCAGTGTTCTATTGATGTTAAACCCATCGCTTATGTGTTTGCTATTTTTTATAAAGGTCAACAACCATGTTTCTTTTCAAAGGGTAGTTATCTGTGTTTCCTCATGGTGATGGATGACAAATTTATTTAGCCCAAGTCAAAAAGGAATCTGTGGAGAATGTGCCTTCTGTGTAACACTACAATTTCACTATTGCTGCAGATATACTGTATTATGAGCACTTCCTTACTAGAATGCATGAATTCTACATAATGCCTCTATAAAGAACATTTGTAAGTGAAAACTATAAAAATTCTGTGGGGAAATCCAGTGGCAATAATTGTGCTGGAAAAAGCCTTTCCATGGCAAGAATTCTCCTGGGAAAAGTTTAAATAATGTTTAAAACACATCTTCCATCAAAATATTCCATAAAACAAATGTTGTAGCAAAAGTGAATAATTAGAATCCAGGCTATCACTTAAAATACAAACTACACGGAAGAAGAACAGCAGCAATCGGCCTGAAACTGGGCATCATATATTAACCAGTTACCGACCGAACCCAACTAAATATAAGACCGAGATTACCGAACGAAAAAAGACACAAGGGACAGAGAACAACACCACAGAGGACACCGGATGAATTAAGCTAATTATACGTTTCTATTAAATTGTACTTAATTTAATACTGACGGGTTGACAACCAAAAAAGTTCCAAAGACCTGGTGCACATCTCTGTTAAAACCCTGCAGGATTTTGAAATTACTAGAGTTCCATGGCTCCAAGTACATATTAAGCTAAAACAGTTAAGAGGTAAGAAATCTTTAAGATTCCGGCCCTATGTTCCCAATACCACACACGCCTTCACTCAGAGAGAGAAAGCCTCCCTCCCAAACCTTTCCGACTACTGAACTCAAGTAGATGTTTTCAGACAATACAAAGAATTCCTCAGAAACCCTTCATATAGAGTGGCAGACCCGGAGATGTAATCCAACGCCATTCTTAGGATTCATAATGTCCATTGTGATCTGGGGGTGGCCAGTGGAACATGCCTCAACATAACTAGGTTCAAACAGCTCCTCTGCTTCTCTAAAGCAACACTTTGTTCACAGACCAATCCAGTCTTTTTTTGCCCTGCAAAGCTACCACGTTTAACAGCAGTATTAAAAGCCCCAGATCCCAGTGTTGGCACTTAGCTAAAGCAACAGATGAGAGGGAAGGGAAAACATGGAGATCTAGCAGAGTGTTAAAACTCAGGAGGCGATTAACTTTCACAGAGTAGGAGGAAAGGGTCAATAAACCAAGCAATATTAAAGAACACAAAGATACATTGACCAGTCATTTCTTCAGCTTACAAATGTTTAGAAAATGAAATGCAGGACATTCTCAATAGCTGGTCACAAATGTACTGTACATGGTATTAATGCTCATCGGTGCTGACTGGCACATCCTATATATGGGATATTTTAATCTCCTTCATATGTAAGGCTACCTGAGAGCAATTTGACAACATGACTAGATTATTGGAAAGATTAGATAGCGTTTACTGTGTGTACGCTTTTCAGAATTGATCTGATTATGTGGAAGCAGAAATAATTCTGATCGAAATACCTCGATGGCGTAGGTTCCTGAATAAATTGGATGATCCTTTAAAAACTGGAGGGGTATCAGTCAGCATCTGCTCCAACTCCTTCAACAATGGGAGAAAAACTCAAATGCATTAGTGTACATTGATCATTCCCTATGGGGATAAAAGCAGGGATCAATTTCAACAACATTTTCTCATTTGGTTATGTAGAGCTATAATCCCAAAACCTCCCACCTGTTTAGTGAGAGACTTCCAAATCCTCTTATCTAAAAAGAAAAGGAAGGTACTGTTCAGAATTAATTAACTTAAGAATATTAATCTTGGTGTAAAACAAAATAATAACAATTATCAACAAAACATGCCCTAAACAAGCCTATTATTAATGAAATGATTTGGAGGGGGGAAAAAAGTGAAAACAAGTTGTGATGTTTAAGGAAGGACAGCTGTGCAGAAACATGAGAACCGTGTTTCCAGGAACACATTCCAATACTCCATAAAAAAACCTGGCCAAAAGATAAGGTGTTGGCCTCATAAACACCTCCTGGCCAGGTGATTCACGTGACATTATCATAGCAGAGGGATAATAACCGTGACAATGACCTGTTTCTGGAGGAAGGAACGATAATGACCCTTTTCTGTAGCTTTCTCACACCGAAGTGAGGTGTCTTACAGTTGAAGATAAGGGATAACCCTCAATGTGTGTATTTAATATCCTGAAAAGTTCCCTCAAGCCAAGAATAGGAAGGTATTGAGATTAGGATGACCTGAGGGTTTCCTGGTCCAGTCAACATACATTAAACATTTACTGGACCAACGTAGAAAGGAACACATAACACACCAACATGGTCCAGCACCAGATTTTACTTCACATTTAAGTGATTTAGCAGACACACTTTTCTGCAGCAACTTATATAAGAGTGAACACAATCTTTTTCAAAAAATTTTTGTACTAGGCCACCACAATGAATCAAGCCCAGTACCCTGGTGCTCTTCCAAAATCACAGCTCACTTAGCCTTTGAAGTTTAGATTTTTGCAGATTGAAAAGTTGGTGAAGAAACTCTGAGAATACGATGTGAAGTAATGCTGTGTCCTTACCGAAAAACAGACAGATCGACACAGACTATGAACTCTTCCATTAGACATCTATCATTCTCTGACAATGGGGAAGAGTTATACTGGTGCCTTTCCCAACAGACAGTCAGCCTTTTAGCCTTAGTCTATGAATACATTGGGTCAGGGCTTATTTGCAGTTGGTGGTGGACTGACTGGCTGGTGTATTGAAGAGAAAAAAATAATTTAAATCACTAGAAAAGAGAGACCATTTACCTTGGCAGAATTAAAAGCAATACTATTTCATTCAAATAGGCCATTCCTGTGAATTAACTTTTGCTTCATGGCAACTGGTTTTAAAGCAGCCACAGTAGCTAGCACAATTATTGAAAACAGGGGACTGTAGCGATAACCTTTGAAGGTATTTACATATGAAATACTGTTTAAGTAATTTCTATAAATATTTGGCATTTTTTAGTTATCTATATTGGCCCTATATCACAGACTTCTCCAAATATACTCAGTGAGTGCAAAAACAAATGTGATTTTACAACACAGCATAAAACCATAAAATGTCATCATCCCTATTTCGTAACACATTTGCCATCGGATATTGAGCAGGAAGGGCAGACGCAACATGTGCTATGTACACCAGTGTTCCTTTTCTAGCCCTTGGTTACATGCCAGAGAAACCAAGACATAACACATCAACAGGTTACAGAATACAGAGGAATGGCCCAAACAGCACATTGTAAGTTCCCTACATAGGGTACCAATACTGTTTCCTGACAGGTTATAGCTGGTCATTTAATGGGACATGTACTTCACCAATACTGTTTCCTGACAGGTTATAGCTGGTCATTTAATGGGACATGTACTTCACCAATACTGTTTCCTGACAGGTTATAGCTGGTCAATTAATGGGACATGTACTTCACCAATACTGTTTCCTGACAGGTTATAGCTGGTCATTTAATGGGACATGTGTCTGTATGCCCCTCACTCTTGGGTTAGTACTCACTCTTGGGCTCACTCATGGTGACAGACTCAATGAAGTTCAAAGGCGTCATATAGAGCTGTCCTTCATATTCCATTGAGCTGAACAACCGAAATCTGGTCTCATGGGATGACATGTACACATCCTCGTCATCCAGGTCGAATGTCTTGTCCTGAAACAAAACACACAGATACACACACCAACCATCAGGCAGGCAGACACAGTATCAAACACTACCTAGTTTTCCATGGGTAAACATTAGGTTTTAGGGGCCAGATTCTAATAACCGATGACAAGGAGAACCCATCCTTTACTTCAAAGAATGGGGCCCATGTTTAGTCAGGCCAGTCCTTCAGGTCTGTGGATCAGATAATCTCCCTGCAAATGTTGAAAAGCAGCAGTATTAGGAGGCGGGCCTGCCCAGAGTGGACCTTGTGGATCTCTCTCTGGTGGCAGAGTGCCAGGCCTACTGGGCCTAGAGCAAACCCCCCAGGGAATGTGGGCCTCCCTCCCCTGACACCCCCTCCATCAAATGTCAGCCCCTTCGCCAAGTCCTGGTGTCCAGTTTCCTAAGTTCCAGGATTCCTGTGTCTGAAACCCCCAGTCAAAGTTACATCCAGTCGACCACTGTGATTATGTCACTGCCTTTCTGTTTATCTATAATGTGTCTAACTCTACTGGTTCTATGGAGAGCCATATATTTCGGTATGTTATAATTCTAACAGACTCCCCCCATTCCCAAATAAAGCAATATAAAAAGTACTATTATAATATTTTGTCCACTGCTCATTTAATTCCATTCAATATATTGTTATTAATAAGCATTAGTTATTTAAATAAAAATTGTCATTGTAACACAAATGTTTAAAGATCAAAACCAGAACAAAATATCAGCGCATTTCAGCACCCCACGTAGTGGAGAGCGCCATCGTCATAATGGGACAAATAGTCCTGTTATGAGTCTACATACAACAAACGGCCGTCTTTGTTTCTGTCTGCACAACGCATTCATGGTTGATTCATATTTGATTGCATTTTTACTATGTGCTTGCTGTTATCACGGAACGTCAACGTTACCGAAAGGAGAACGGTAATTTCTGCTCTGCATACGTTGTGGGTATATTGACGTGTACGTCGCACACTGTAGCCTACCGCGTGTTATCATCTTTATTATTATCTCCAGCGACTATACAGACAGGTAAACACGTCATCATGACGATACATGAATACCCCATGCCATGACAAGTTTAGGCTACAATACCTTATCTGTCGCGGATACTGCTGGTAATGCGAGAAGTAAACCATCATCAATTTGGGTAGACAGTTTCTTTTGGACATTGTAATAATTAGAGATACCAGCTCCGATCGCAATACATACTCCAGTTGCAATGCGTTTAAATAGTCTAGTTCTCTCAGGAGTTTGTTTCCAAACCATAAATCTCCCTGATGTAGATGAGAAATTAGTCAGTGTGGAAATAAGTCTACGGAAGGCAGCCATGGTTGTATTCATTGGAGTGTCATAGCAGAAGATCTCGGGAGCACTTATCTATCGCGAGATAATACTTGGGATGTTTTTACTCTGTTTCACCTGAACGGTTTGCGCTTCAGCCACATTTATTTAATACACGTTGCTGTTATAATTTTGCGTGATGACTATTGCTATGCCGTACGGAGGCTGCACATTGCATTGGTTATATAGCGGAATACATAGGCTTCTTTATGTGTTGTTTTAGGCATGTACATATTTTGCTTCGGAGTGTTTGGTTATTGTTGCAGTTGCAGACCAGTTGCAAACTGACGTAATGAGCGTGTGAATGCGATAAGACTGTCATTATCATACGTAATTGTGAAAGTGAAGTGAATAGCCAAAATGATTCCACATACTCAAACTTACGGTTGAACTGTAGTCTGTATTATATACAGTCTTCTCTCCCTCTCTCTCTCTCTCTCTCTCTCTCTCTCTCTCTCTCTGGTTGTCTATATACCTAGGAAAGAAAAAATCTCTGCCAAGGCAAGTCTGAACTGACAGCCCCGCCCACTTAAAGTCCTCTTCGTTTGCACCTGCCTCACGTCTTTAGGCACAGTGTGCGCAAGCCTCTAACAGCTATCTTCCTTACCTGCAGAGCAGTGGTCTAGTGTCTCTCATAGAAAGAGGAGTTGGATTACATTCATACACCTATTTTACAGAAAATTAATCTGCTACTTTATTTGGTTTTCACAATTTTCCTACCCGTTATCAACCGTTGGGATCTACCAGAATTGAACAACTTTAAATGTCCACAATTGATGAAGACATCAAGCGGTAGGGGTCATATTTGGGAACGAATTGGTGGTGTTCATAACGCATGTGCAACGAGAGCTCAATTACACAAGATATACATGTCTAGGGAGAAAAGGACTGGTCGTTTTATTACAATTCAGTAGAGCATGTGCTAAGTAACGGACGCGAATGTTAACATGAAATAGGCAACAGACCTTGGCAGTCGACGCAGGAGCGCTCTTTCCAGACCTCTCTGTTGAACTTTACCCGCTCCAACTCTGACGCACCGGGAGGGCTTTGCTATGGCTGCTCTGGGTGAAGTTGGAAGCTTCTTGCACGGCATTGATGGTGTGGGAAACGTCGGTTCCCATTTTCTTCTGACGTCTCTTGGGGAGAGTCCAGCGGTACTACTGGGTCAGGGTGAACATCTTGTACCGGGTGCTGGGGAAAGGTTGTCTCGGAGTCCAACAGCCGATTTAACGCATTTAAAAGGGATTCTCCGTAGAAGGCAGCTATACTGTAGAACTGGATTTCATCTGGAAATACTTCCGGACGGAACTGTGCAAGGGACAAGAAAGGACCACAGTCGATTTGGTAATTATCAAGTTATTCATGTGTTATGCTTATCACACATATTACACAATAACGTATGGTTATTATGGTTTTTTATTTATACCATATATTTGTTATAATCTTTGAAATCGAAATAATTTTGCTATCATAATGATGATCATTTGTGTCGGAAATAAATCTGTTTACTACAGTTATCCATGCAAATGTTAAGCGTACAGCAGTTTTATGAAACGGTTATAAATTGTTCAATAATATCAGTGGAATTCTGTGAAAGTATGTTTGGCTATAATGTCTGCTATTTGTGATTTAAGGCTTTTGTGAAATACACTTTGATTTATTCCTCTCCAGGTATTTTAGAATTTATAAGCCTTGCAGTTGGATTGATAAGCATTCGAGGAGTGGACAGTGGTCTCTACCTGGGCATGAATGACAAGGGAGAGCTCTATGGTTCTGTAAGTATTACTCTAATTCATTGCCTCTCTGCTGTTTCTGCAGTCCCAACTCTAACAAATGTTTTGGGAAGTGTCTCTGGTTGTTTTTTCTTGTCCAATATAATTTATATGAAACCAGCAGGTGGCATAAATGAGTTTCCTTGGCTTTTAATGTCACTGCAATATAGATTCAGTTTTTAACTAGTAATGTTCATATCACCTTGGTCCATCCTTAACACAAATTCATCCACCTCCTGGTCTCTTTTCTTACTGTCAATGGACTCTGACTCCCTTGTTTTTGCTATCCTATCCAGGAGAAACTAACAGCCGAGTGTGTCTTCAGGGAGCAATTTGAGGAGAACTGGTACAATACGTACTCATCCAACCTTTACAAGCATGGAGACAAAGGGACTCGCTACTTTGTTGCGTTAAACAAGGACGGTACTTCTCGGGATGGAACAAAGTCCAGGCGACACCAGAAGTTCACCCACTTTCTACCCCGGCCAGTGGACCCTGACCGGGTACCGGAGCTGTACAAGGAGATTCTGGGCCACAGCTGAAACTGTCCAGAACCCACCATCCCAGATCAGATCAGGAATAGCTTCTTATTAAGCTCCAGTCTCTCTTGCTGTGGGAAGCAGCAATGTGCTCAGGCCAGGAAATGTGGCTGGCTGTATTAGACAGTCGAGCCAAACGGCCAGGGTAGGACTAGCCTGCACTGGGGATAAAGGCTAGCCAGGGCCTCCCCTCGGAATGTACAGGCCGGCTCTCAGCGGCCAGGAAGACAGTCTAGAATGTCTGACATTGTCAACCTGCACGCCAAGGCATGAGGAGGCTGTTTGTTCCAGGGGCCAACTGACCCCTGAGAGTAGCTGTCGTGTGGAATAGGAGAGGAACAGTAAGAGGATCAGAGGAAGAGATGCTGATGAGGGAGGGCAGGAGGAACGGTCACTCATTTTGTTTGAGGGCCAATATGCTTCAGGAAGTGTCTATTGGACTAAGGATATAGTTGGAATTATACCAATATGACATAGAGTTTGAACTGCTTAATTCTGTTGTTGGAACTGCCAAATCCATTAGATCCTATAAAGAACTTTTTTTTTATTTAGGGGTAATATGATGTGTTGGAAGGGCTGTGTTTATTGTAGAAGGACTTTGAAGGAATTCAACTGTTTTATATTCTTTATACAGACAAGATAAAGCAGAAAGATGTTATATTATTACAGAAGTCATTTAAAAATGTATTATTTATTCATTTCTAGGTACATATATTTATGATATATATTTATTTATTTCAGAATATATTTGTACAGTTAAATATACAGTACTGTATAGAGAAACCACTAGATATTATATCCATATAGAGAATAAATTATTTATTTTAATCTGGGGATAGCAGTTTTTCTATATCACTGTATTTCTAAAAGTTCACTTGTCTTAACATAATGTAGGGAAATACTTTAATCTGCAGAATTTGTCTCAAAAAAGCCCTCCGTTGTATGAATCACATTTAAAGTCTGTGGGCAATTCCTTCTCATTAAAGTCAGTAAACTGGATTTGTCTTTTTGATAGTCTGTTTGCCAAAGGTAATTATATACTTTAGAAAATGTTTTTAAAGTTGGGTTAATAAGTTAAGATTACACTGTTTATTCATACATTTTTAATGAGAGCAAACAAGCTTTTAAAACCTCAATCTCAGAAAAAGTTCACATTTTCAAAAGAATTAGAAGAATCTTTGGTGGCTATATCTTGGTATTTTGAATTTGGTGAGTTCAAACTTATAAACCTATTCATGAGATCAATGTTGTCCTTTTTTATGATTGCCATTACGTTGAGAGACAAGCACCAGGTTCCCATGCATGCATAAAAACTTCAAAGCCACAATGACATGACCAGGCCAAATAAAAAATGACCTTTACTTCAGGTCCATCCAGCGGCTTGGCAGCTGTATAAAACTGGAGGTCAGCATGATAAGAAGTAAGTAAGCTCTGTTGACAGTTGCAGAATGATAGTCCTGATTAATAGTATTATTGAACAATGAAAGCAAGTCAAGTTGGCCAAGACATCTCTCCGGCGTCCCGACTAAAGGAAAGCCTTTGTACCCTTTCCTTTTATAACACCTTAACTTTTTCTCATCTGCTGACAGCTTGACTGTAGCAGAACGTGTCAAACAAAGATGCTGGATATTTCTTTGTGTGCCATAATTTTACCAAGAGACTGTTTCAAAATGTCATGCAATTTCAGTTATATTGAAATTACATATAGGGTCTTGTCTTGAAAGGAGGATGAATAGTTTTCTAAATAATTGCATTCTTCCATCCAATTCCAATAAAACAATATCGGGGGAAGAAAACACAATTAGACACTTTCTATAGAACATGCGATTGAACAATTGCTGGAAAGACATATTTCTTTGTTCTTTTAAAAGAAAAATCTTGACATCTTTGTGGAGTTTCCTCAAACAGTTGAGAGGATGTCTGTGTTGAAGCATGAACACCATGGGCCTATGATCTTCACATCTCTGTGATGGCAGGCCAGCTGCTGTCTTGACATGGGGATTCAGCTCTGTTGCCAACTCTGCGTCTTGTATGACACAATGGGACTTTCCCATCACAACACCTACATAATCTCTATAGTTATGTGTACATTCCCTGGATATCCACTGCATGAACATAAATTCTGATACACACACATTACATTTAAACAGACGTGGTCCGTTTTCTTCAAATTCCTGCAACTGAAATAAAAGAAAAACAGATGCTCAATTGTAAAAGTAACTGCTATCAAATGTATGTTTTATTACAAAAATATGATCCTCAACAGAGATCATTGCATTAGCCATGAATTTAAGGACTGGCAACTTCCAACGGGTGATATTCCAAATGGTTTCCATGTAAAATGAACTAGCTAATCTCAGTTTTTCCCTCTGTTGGATGGTAACGTTTTGCAGGGGAAACCAAAAGATCCAAAGTCATATTTCAAAGACAGACACATAGCCTTCACCTTTCTGGGCAAGAAAAAGGGGACTTTGTGTAAATGTAAGTGTTCTCCATTGACATTTTGAAGGGTCACGTCTCTAAACAGGTTTCCCCCCTGACTTTTGATACCTGATGCCCAGAAGGGCTCTTTGGCACTTGTTGAACTGATGTTTTGGAGTCAGCCTGGCCTTTAGACAGTTGCTTTTGTTCCCCCCGCCGCCTCCAGCAGGTGGTCTGTGGCTCCTTACTGAAAACACTTAAAGCCCTCATCCATGCCCACTCTGGGAGCTCTCTCTCTCTCTCTCTAACACACTTAATGGATGCTTCCTGACTTTCATCACCTCCTCAGCCACGGCCTCAAAGGCTTACAGGAAACCCAATCAGGTGGAGGTGTCTGTGTGAGTGTGTGTGAGTGGGTGTGTGTTGAGTCCACGGGGCAGGTGTGGACGTCAGTGATCTTCCCGTGTCTATCTCAGCACTCAGTCCAGTTAGGCAGCGTGTGCAGGTGTTCCCGGTTCTCCTCATCGTCTGATCTCAGGTCTGGTTTTCAGCTGGGGATGTGGGAGGTTAGCAACAGCACCACTGCCTGCTGGTAATATAGGTGGCTTTGTTGTCTGCCCCAATTATCAGTGGGCATAATTTCTATCTTTAAAAAGGCTGGCCTCTGGAACAGTGCAAGGGTAAGTGCCAAGACCTCGGCTCACCTGCTGTTATAAAGCCCTGGCCACTTCTAACAGGAGGTGTCTGTCTCTATGCGTTGTTGAAATCCTACAACTATTGATTTTAGGCTCTGTGGTGTTTGTTTATTCAATAGTAAATTGTCATGCTCACCAAATTATGAGTTCCAATGGTGTGTGCATGGATTAGGTCTGTGTACATGGTAGGTCTACCGACATAATAAGAGTGGGATAAAAGTATGCTATTATGCACTTGATATTTTTGTTCATGAATCCCTTAAAGTGGAGGAGTTACTTTGATTATGTCTACTTTATAAACCCGCAGAGATCCTGTTGACCGAGAAGAAAATCCCCCCAAAAGACCAGAATGAGTGGAAGAGATTTCATCATCTGAAGATGTTAGACTAATGCTCATCCAGGAAGATTTATGTAGCCTAAAAAAGGTAAAGCCATACGTTAATGAACCTGTATGCCATACAGAATAATCATGGACCCATATGCTGTTGTATTACGATGTACTCCTTCAATGTTTTTTATATACAGTATATGCTGATTGGCTGATTGCTGTGGTGTATGAGATCGTATACCACAGGTATGACATCACTTTTTCCTGGTCTGATTAAATTGGTAATTGGTTTATATGCTCAATAAGGCTCAGGGGTATGTCCTATATTACCAATTTAACATGGCTAAGCAGAGTGTCCAGGTAATACACCATGCCTTGCTGCTTACATATATCAAACCTGTCCTTGTTGATTTTCTCGTCTACTTTTGACTGCAGTTAGGCTCAGCACATTTTAGTTATTAACACTTTACTAACAGAGCTTTAAGCTCTTAAAGAATATATGCTCTTCTCTTTAGATCTCCATGAAATAAATAAATCTCGCCAAAAACCTCATAGAACTGTTTTCACTACACCATATTTTGTATATGGCTCACATACATTAGAACTCTGATCACGTTTATTATTTCTTCACCAAGTACATTTAGACTGTTACTTCCGTAGACCAGCGATCACTGTAAGACATCCCAGAAGGTGAGGGCGGTGTATCATGCATCTCATAGAGAAGAGCTGGAAGACCAAGGGAGGAGCAATGTGTTGCTAGAACCAACTGCATCCCAGACGGCCCCCGGTTCTCTATGTAGTACCCAACTCTACAATACTCAGGGGTAAGGCACTAATATTTGGGAAACCAACACAGACTGACACCTGGCGTGTGCAACAGCTGTTTGACTCAGATGGTTCAGTACACTGTAAAAATAATACCATGTTACTGCATATCCCAAGGAATCCAGCGTGTGTCAGGGACTTTTTGTAAAATGTATTCTGTGAAAAGCAAACGTCTCAACCACCCTACCCTCAAATCTCGTCTTTGTCGACGATCGTCGCTCCCACTACAAAGCAGGAGTGGGAGCGACGACCCCCCAAAATCCCCCCCCCCCAAAACCCCCCCCCCCAAAACCCTCACAAAACCCTCACAAAAACTCTCACAACTGAACCGCAGTCAACCCCCCACCATCCCCACATCCACCTCACATCTGCCGGTCCTTCTGCTGGTTTCATGTGCAACACCTCTGCCATCCCCAGCCCATGTGTCCACATTACAAAGACACAAATTAGCTCTTGACATTTGGGCGCTATAATTGCCCCCTGAAAAGCATGAGGCATCAATTAGGCTCTCAGCACCATGACAGGTTATCCCTACAGGACATACTCACCCGGCCGGACTCTGAGGCTGGAGTGCCCCGTCAAGGCACGTTCACACACACACACGCACATACACACACACATAAACACACACATACACACACACATACACACATGCACATACACGTGCACATACACACACACATACACACACACATACACACACACACATGCACATACACACACACATACACACACCACACGCTCTGGTTTTCGTATGCACCAGCTCAAATCAATCACTTAACTGCATGGCTCCAGACATTGCTCCACTCATTGATGAATTGTTGGACATGGCAAAAAGAAAATCTCAGAAACCAAAATGTAATTTGATTCAATGTTTTTGTGTCAGGTGAACATTTGTTAGGAACTGTACAGACATTAGATTAATTCCACAAATAGCCTGACATACCAGTAGTCGATAAAAACATCATCATTATGGAATTATAGATTTGTAATGATCATTTATACATGAGGGTGGAGAAAGGAGTTGGGCAGGGGGCTTGATGATATTGGTCTGTGTGTGCTCTTATAACAACCGCATAAATCCCAAAAGGTGAACTGGCAATTCTCGCAAATTCAGTTTTAGCTCAGTGGGCCATTCTAAAATGGGGGTTCAGGTTCAAGGTTAAAAGTTTATTTATCAAATGGACCAAATAACACAGCGACATTCTGAACAATTAAATTCTTTTGACATGGCACACAATATTTATGTAGTAAGAATTAAGAAATATTTAAAGCAAAAATATTGCAATAATTTACATGCAAATTTTAACTAGCAGAGTGTAGAATGGTGAATATGAACAATATGGGTAGGAGTACTGAATATTATAAATATAATATGAGTGCAATATGCCAATGAGTGGTACATATGCTTTTGAATTGTTTTATGTAAAACTATCAATATTTTGACAAAAAGACGGGCCCAAGGGACAGACTGAAAAGTGTGGGTAAAGATGTTAAAAATGCCAGGAAAAGTGCACAGATGTTAGAAACGCCTGGGTCAATTTTTGGTCCCAGTCAGTTCAGGGGTCCCTTTGATTATCTGGCTGTGGGGCAGCCTGACAGTTCTCTCTCCCAAAGGGACCGAAGATCGTTAGGGTCAGAACAAAGGTCAATTGGTTCATTTCCATAGTTTCCACTTTAAACATTCCTTCTGGATTTTGTTTGTAATTCAATCAGCAGCAATAACACTGGTTAACAGCACAGCATTAGAAATGGTCATTAAAGATGGATGCAGCTCATTATATACATGGTGTAGAAGTGCATTGCGGTTTAAGATGCTGAAATAAGACCTGTGTTATGATAATGTAATGATACCATAATGTGGTAATGGTTTTGCTAATGCACATGACTTTTGGGAAAATACATGGTGGATAAAATGTGTGGGTGTAAAGGGGGCTATTAGAGTAAAGACAGGCCATGCTTACTTTACCTCCTTCATGAAATGGACCATTGATGGATGAGAACAACACACATATCAGAGCCTACACATATGATGTAAAAGAAATGTTCATTCAAACAATATTTTTATATATGGTATTAAAGACACAAGTGCTTCAGTTGTTCTTTTTGTAATAAAGGAACACTGCGATGCTTGGAAATAGTCTGTGCTGCTAAAACAAATATCATCCATCATTTTCATAGCCACACATTTGCATGTGTTTATACATCATATGCGTGAGGAAAACATTAAATAAACAGTTTCATTGCAAAAGTCAATAACATCTCTATTTTTCTTACAACATCTTACTGTATGGCCCAAGCAGCAGTATTTGGAGATGAGCCATGAGCCATGCCTATTACCTGCTGGTGAATGTGGAACTGTGCTTTGTTGCTCCCAAATCAGGCGGAAAATTGCTAACCCATTTGTCATTGTGTGCCAAAATGTAGAGGTTCCTTCAAGACAAGCTTAAGGAACCACCCCTTCACACCTGCAACTCCACGTAAAAGAACAAAACAAAGGACAGACCGAAAGAAAAGAGGGCTTAGAGAGGAGAGACTTAAAGACAGATGAAGGGTAAAACGATAGGCAAGAATAATTTACTGTGGAATCCTGCACATCCATTGGTTATTTCACTTCACCCACAGTGGCAGATGAAATCCCCTTGATTAGAATTCCGCTCATAAATTAAGGAATTGTGTTTCCACAGAACAACATCAGAGGCACGTGAGCTAGGAGGGAATGTTGTATTCTAAGTTAAAAAAAAGAATTTGTTGATTTGACAATGAAAAGATCTTAAGCAAACAAGTTGCAGCGCTTGTTGCATTGGCTCCCGCTGGATGCATCACATGTTCAAACAGTCAGTGATTGACTGGTCAATCTACATGGGTGGGATTCTTAGTTCAGGGGCGATTCCGTGGCTTTTGGCACATTTGGGATCAAAGTCAGTGATTCTGGAGAGGCTTTTCCTCTGATATTTAATGGACAGCAACAAAGTGCCAGAGTGACTACCACTTGAGGGGAGGTCCAGTGTTGTTACCCAGCTATTCTGCTCTTCATATATCAAAACTTTTTTTCTTGAAAGCGTAAGATTTTTGTTTACAGTTTACTTTCTTTCAGGTGAACATTCCTTTCTCTTTACCAAACCATGACATAAGCGGCCTGGTGAACCGGCATGGGTAACTAACCACAGCAGACCACGGGAAGGCTGCAAAATGGCAAAAGCTGAACTAAGCACCAAATGTGATGTTATCAACACTACAGTGACTATGCAGAGCCACAGGCACTCAGTGACACACGGTGGAAACACGGCAGGTTTCAAACTGAGAAGACATGTCAGAGATGTTGCGGCCCAGCTCTATGATTCCTGGTCTGTTCCCGCCAGGCTCAGAATGACCGGCAATGTAGAGGAGATGGCTCACATCCACCCCTGACTCGCAGAAAGATCCACCGGGGATTAGACAATGACAGGCTAGGGCCGACTGAAGGGATTTTGTATCATGAGGAAGCAGTGGCGATGGTGCGGGAGGCCTTCCAATAGAAGACCACCTATCTTCTATTGGAGAGACATGGCAACTTCCAGGATAGTGCAAAAAGAGGAATTTATTTAATAAGTAGTGAATGGTGGATGGTATTACAGAAATAGGAAGGCAGTTGATGATACTACACACACCAGCCAATCAGATGGATATTAAATAGGAAAAGAAAATAACAGGTCATTGCAGACTACAGTAATTTAAGTAATACAGTGGAGGAACTGAATAAGCTAAACTAGCACACCCTACAATGATGACTTGAGAACAAGTAGCACTTACATTTTACAATGCACCCGAAAGGCATAAGTCCAACCACGCCCTCAAAAGGATAACACTAAATAGGAAAAAAGATGTTCCCAAAAAAATAGGAAGAAATATGGTTAAAACCATTCATAACCCTTTGGAAGCTTTGGTCAGGCTATTTGACCAATCAGGGCCAAGCAACAATGCATAGACTACACTTGGCTAATAATTGATTGGCTGGGTAGTAATCTGACCTTGCCTTACGCGAGGGGTGAGAGAGGGGAAGAGAGTAAGCAGCTAGACACCTCGGAGCCAGATAACTAGTAAACAAGTTGTTATGTCTCCTAATGTCCAGAATGGGAATTCATGTACAGTGGTGGCCTGGCTTGGACTGACTGAGATTCTGTAGGCTAGATTATTTTAGCAATTTCATCTGCATTTAATATAGCACCACAAACAAGATTGTTTATTACTGCCAAGCCTTCAGATGGGTATGGACTGTCCTCACCTCTAACCTTAAGTGCCCTATTTCATTTATCAAATCTATGGTGTGAATCTTTATTGACATTTGGGATTCTGCTTATATTCACCTATCCTGGCTTGACCAATAAATGACTTTTTATGTATCCATTTTAGTTTTGGTTTAACCCATAGGGCTTAAACCAAAACTTTTAAAAACTCTGGTCATGTGTTATAAACATGCCATTTTGCCTCAAATCTATGGCGAATCATCATAAGTTAATGTTTTGGTATATTTCTTCCTTTTATTGGCTAATTGGGACGAACTGTTAGCCTGCTAAAGATCCATTTCCTTTGTTTCTGTATGTTTCTGTGAAAGATTATCTCACCCCAAAGGGTTGAAAATCTCCTCATGACTGTTTTGATTAAATTGCCCTGCTTTGCGCTGCTTTCATTTTAAACTGTTAGCCAGTAGTTGTGAAAGTGGTGCTCATGAGCCTTAACAGCTCTCTGTTGTTTGTGTACTATGGCATCTAATTGTGTTCAAGACATGTAATGTGCTGTTTTTCCTGTATGATTTTGAATTGTAAGAAATAGGCTGGCTGACATGATCATCTCTAGGATGTCATACTCCTCGTATAACATTTCCAGCATAATTTCAGCAATCTTCAGAATTACAGTTTTCTGCTAAACTTCTGGAAATGCTAAGGTGAGGTGTAACTTTGCATTTGGACTTTTGATGTGTATACTACTGCAAATCCATCTGTAACATGTGGTTATGCTAAATGGTACCTACCCCCAAAGCTTATCCAAGGAACTCTATTATATAATTTTAGGCATCCAAAATTAAATGAAGCTGAAATGTAATGACAAATTCACTTGCTAGATAGGAGTATACTGTGTAGAAAGCTACAGGAAAATACAAAAACAACTGCTTTAAAAATGGAAGAATCATAATATTTCAGATACATTTTTAAAAATATTTTCTCTATATGATATTCAATTTAAAAAACTGCTGGCCAGAAAACTGTTTAAAATTTAGAGTGATTGTTTGGTCCACAAACCCTGTTGCTGAACAACATCTCTCATGTCTCAAGGACAATAACGACAATTTCCATCAGTTTTAACAATCTCTTTATACAGTGCATTCAGAAAGTATTCAGACCACTTCACATTTTCTTAATGTTGTGACATTACAGCAATATACTAAAATGGAATAAATACATAATTTTTTTCATCAATCCACACATACATTTTTTATTTTTTTATTTATGCATTTGTACACATTCTCTTCTCATTCTAAACAATCTAAAATTGCCACTTGATGATTTACTGTTATGATTTATAATAATTTAACAGTTTCACTTTCCATTTCATTCTTGACTTAGTTGGACACATAATGAAAAGCCATCACTGATGGACACTAACAGAGAAAATCATGTATAATTATAACATATAAGACATTGTGTAAGTATAATAACTTTGTAAAATTGTATCAGTAGGACTACAAAATGTTTAGGTAATTCCAGATATAGCCATTAAATGGTACAGTCATGAAAACTCTTTAAAAATGATTAACTAGCTCACAACATAACATTCAGCTCACAACATAACTTCACTTCATTTAACACCAATTGAATTTTGTATTAAGGCACATCAAATAATCCTTAAACGTCTGAGGCCATGTACTGATCTAAACACACTGCTCAAAAAAATGAAGGGAACCCGTTATCATCATCATATAACACCAAGTCGATTAAACCTCAGTGATATCAATCTGTCCAGTTAGGAAGCATAAGCGATTGTGAATAAGTGTCACCTGTTTTGGTGCAAACGAAAGTGACAACAGGTGCACTGGAGAGGCAACAGAAAGACAACCCCAAAAAGGGAATGGTTTTGCTGGTGGAGGCCACAGACAATTGCCCTCTCCTTGTCCTTCCTGACTGACTCATATCCCGTTTTGCATTTTGCTAGTATCCTTGTCACTATTGGTAGCATGAGATGGTACCTGCAGCCCATTCAGTTTGCAAAGGTAGTCCTGCTCTTCCAGGATGGCACATCCATGCATGCTGTTGCAAGAAGGTTTGATGTGCACCCCAGTACAGTCTCAAGCATGGAGGAGACGACAGGAGACGGGCCGTTACACAAGGAGAGCTGGACAGGGCCGTAGAAGGGCATCAACCCAATCCAAATCTGATCACATACACTCTTAAAGGTGCACTATGCAAGTTTTCACGCCACCTATCGGCATTGAGTTGAATATCGGTTCTATAACTCCATTCGGATCTGACATTTTCATTACTAACTCTGAGCATACTGACTGGTCTAAAGCAGTGTCACCTCCAACTGTCGATGTTCGAGACTTTCGTTTTGGATGGGGTCGAGGTTGATGGGCCCTTTCCATAACTATGGAACACAGAAAAAACAAAGAAAAACAACTAAACCAATCAAAACGTTTTCTGGGATATCTTTAGCGTTAGATGCATTGTCATATTTCAAAGACTTGTTGATGGCTAGCTAGCACACATGAACCCATAATCGTTCTTGCTAGCACTAGCTGGAAGAATAATATGCACATTTTGATGCAAAATCATGGCAAAATCCTGCTAAAAGGCAATGTAATTGTTTCTTCTGAGAAATAGTCGCATATGCATTAGGTTTGGTCAAACAACCCACAATGCATGTTCATTTTTCTTTATCTTTTGCAGAGAACACCAGGTTGTAACATTATTTTTCAGCAGGAAATGGAATAAAGGAGTGTCTTCTAAGACACATAACTAAACTAGCTAACGTTACCTTATCGTTTCAACCAAAGAATTTTGAGAAACCTTCCTAAAATGTATCTGCGCTCATACAAATAAAATAAACAAGAATATTGAATGATTTTTTATGTCGAATTATTGTTTCTCTGTCATCATCGATCTAGTACCTTACACATAGCTTTCCTTGATTATCTAGCCAACTAGCTAAATTAGGCATTCAATGTAACCTTACTTGTCAAGTCGAAAGGTAGCCAACTCTACATCATTGTTCATACAATCTTCAGCTCTCACCATTTAACGAATATCAAATCCAAATGTATGCTGATTTACTCTGTGCTTTGTCTGATGCTCACGTTGTTTCTGTATATTTTTGTTTCTGGAGCGCTTGGTTTACATGAACCCAAACATAGCTTGTCACTGTCCTTCACCTCAAACACCTTGAAGACATTACACATCTACGAACGTCCCGACCTTCTACGTTTTACTTGCAACCATGGCAGTGAGGATAGTGCCAATCCTGACACTCTGCCAGACTCTTTTTTAACATTAACTGATTATATGTAAGGGTTATTATCGGATATTTTAAATGGAAACTGTTACATAATGCACCTTAAACACTGACAAAACCATGTTTCCTTCCCTAAATATGTTAAACAGTACTTACACAGTTTTGGGGTATTATTCCAGACAGTTCAGTACAAACAAATACGTATGATAGGTTAATATTTAAGTTTTTAAAGATTGCCAGAGTGAGGGACTAAATACCACTGTAATTATAGAGAATTGTAATTTCAAGAAGACTAAAGAAGAGTAAAATATACTATGGAAAAAGACACGTCATTCAATCCCTGCCATCAATGATTTTCAAGTTGAAAGTGCATTGCTCAAAACATGTAAATCTTCCCTTGGATGAGTGACTCAACAGTGATATCTTTTCAGAAAATCACAGCTGGGATATCAAAAAGCAGAGCCTTGTTGTCAATTTATAATTACACCTCTCAGTCACACTGTGGTGTGGTATGAACCACAGCCAAACATGGACAAGCCCAAGCGAGTCACCAGAGGAACCAGTGATCCAAGAGTGCCGCCTGATTCCCTGTTGTAGCTGTTGGATAGCCAGGGAGAGATCCCACTTTAGGAGAATCAATGTGGATCAAGAGAACTAGAATATGTGGAGTGATTAGTTTTACATCATGCAGCTATTTTTTGTTTTTGCTTGCTTTTTGGGGATTTAGGCTGGGCATTCCTATAAGCACTTTGTGAGAACAGCTGATATAAAACGTGTTTTATAAAATCCATTTGATTCATTCATTGAGAATATATTTTGAAAATGCACAACAGGCTTCGACATCCATGCCTTAATTTTGTCATGATGGGGTGTTTACAATGAGGTTGTGGACATGATGCACAATGGTTAAGGTTGTGGTGCAGGGACATGGAAATACCATTCTGGTTAAGTTTAGGGTTATGGTTTGAGTTACAGATGGGGATAGAAAGGGTCAGGGTTAATTTTGACCTAGGCAGTGGACATTAATTAACAACATGAATTGTATTTTACTTTAATTTAACTAAACAGGGTTGTCCCATTGAGACCGAAGTATTACAAAGACTGGCTGTGGTTCCAGATCTTCTGGAATCTGTGTTTTCATGGCTATTTACACATAGATTTCTGTAAATGGGCAGCATCGACTAATAGCCTCTATTTAATCTTATTGTTTATGTTATGTAATCATAAGGATTAGTAAACTTAGCAAAATGGAAGTGTTATAACGCCTTTCACACATCACCATCACAAACCAAAACACACCCTTAGTCATCTAATAAAGACTAGAGCAAAGTTTTGACACCCAGTTTTCAAATGAGCTGACTTAATCCTAAACCCACAGCCTTAGGGAGTATCATTTCGTCTGAAGGTTTTACTTTGACAAATTAAAAAAGTGAGATGAGAGATCAAACAGAGAAGTGACAGGCAAACGTATTCTCTTTGGTGCAGTTTGCTGAAATTAATTATCTGCAAATCTGATGAACAAATCTAACAGCGCGGGAGGGGTAGGCTAAGATATTAGATAGAGAAATAAGGGAAGAACAAACCTGCACTTTGGAGAAATAAGCAGCCCTGGGCTTCCACCTCTATGATCAGATGCTCCTGAACAGGAAAACACATTGTCAGATGAAGAGAGAGCAGCAGGAGTACCAATGTTTTCTTGGGTAAGTCTCCAACAAGACCAACTGTCTGGGGCAGTTGGAAATGCTGCCAGACCAGATATTGCTCATGGGATGTGCAGGAAGGAAACATAAGCCACATCATTTTGATGCACCATGACATGGTTCATGTTCCAATGAATCAGCACACTCTCTTTTTTAATTGTGTGGTTAGCAAAGATAGTTTAGTTTATTCACATCAATGGAATAAGATGCATTAACAATTAAAGGACCCAGTTGTAAGATATCCAACATTCAAAGGCAGACAAATGGTAATTGTATTTCAAAGGATATTGGGGAAAGATGTTATTAGAAATGAAGTACTTCACAAATTGTGTATTATTGTCAGCGTATCATATTCAGGCTCAGTATATTCTGCATCTCCTTAATACATTTCTCTTGTTAATTTTATTCTTGGTGTAGCATTACCAGTCTAAAAAAGGTGGGATAAAGCTACGAAGAATTGTTTTCAAGCCCTGGAGGAATACAAAGGCTGATATGGACTTTTAAGGTGAGCTGAGTAGGCCATTTTCTCTTTAAAAGGTAAGCTGTATCTCCATCTAGGTGGCAAGCTAGCTAACTAGTAAGCTATTTGCCAAGCTGGCTGGCTTTTATCTAGTTAGCTGCTAAGGCTAAACCGAGTAAGCTATCCCTGTGTCCGGTGACACTAGCAGACAGACATAGTAGTTCTACTTCGGCAGGATAGACAATAAAATTCAAATGCACATTTTGTAAGATGTCAGCTAGCTTATCTAGCTACAAAGGCTATCTAGTGTCATCATCAAACACATTGTTTCTGCCATTCCCCGTGTAGACACTACAGGGCTGAACTAACCAATATTTCCTTTAATAGTGAACCTTTACATACAGGCCTACAGTAATTAGGCAACTAGGCCTACTGTGGCATATTGTATTTTAATTCAATTGTCTATTGTAAATGTTGCTGCAATCCTTATCACTTTCAGTACAATACTGTCATAATTAAAATATGGTCTTTAATAACTTTATTTGAGTTGATATACCTTATTTGTCCATTGATGTCTACAACTGTAGGTCCATCTTCATCCCCTCTTATACATCACATTTCATCTTCATTGCCTCTTATACATCACATTTCATCTTCATCGCCTCTTATACATCACATTTCATCTTCATCGCCTCTTATACATCACATTTCACCTTCATCCCCTCTTATACATCACATTTCATCTTCATCCCCTCTTATACATCACATTTCATGCATCAAAGCTAATCAAATTTGTTCTGTTGCACATCCATTGTTCTACACAATTACAAATAGCTCTCAGCTTTAGCTGACTGACAATGATGACATCGTGCTTCAACTATCTGGCTGCTGGAACAGTAATGCACACAGTATGACATAAGACAGGAAGTGGACAAGATGTTCTTCAAAACATCATGATGAAAGATACAGTTTATTGTAAAAGTAATTAGGAAATAACAGATTGCTGAAGTGAAATAAATAGCGGATGTCATTAGCAGGGGGGTATTTCCAGCCATACTTGAGAACTGTGCTAAACATTTCTCACCTGGTTTCACAGGCATAATGAATCTGTCTCTTCCTGACCAACAGGCCACAACGCGTGAAGATGAACAAACACATTGTAGACTCTTTATGCCCCAGCACTGAAAGATGCATGGTCTCACCCATTTTATCCTCCCTCTTCACCAATGACTGTGTGTCTACCAAAACCTCTGTCGTACTATTCAAGTCTGCCGATAACACCACTCTGGTCAGCCACATCACTGTCAGTAATACGTCGCTCGCTTAGTCGTGTTCACCCATGCCGTCCTAACGCTCATGCGATGGGAGTGAATTCTGTGGGCTATCCTCTCTCAGTGTGGTTCGCAGTTGGTCAGTGTCTCTTTGGTGATCTGGTGCTGGTAAAGGGGGCGGAGCCACTGTGTCTGTGATAGTTTTTGATGGGAGACTGGGGTCAGTCTGAGCTACTTTCTGAGGTATTCTTTTGGATCCTTGAAATATTTCTGGTTTCCTGTTGAATCTCAGGAGGACCTGAACCCCTGAACCTTGCCTCAGGACCAGGCCTGTATCTAACACTGACGACACCCAAGTCCTCTATGTTTTTTTTTACAATGTTTTTGTTTTTGACATGCGTAGTATAAGTACTGGACTGATAAAAATTAAATCTAAAGCAGAGATTTTGTAGAATTAAAGATCACCATCTCCTTGCATTATTGCCATCGTAATGATTGTGTTGTGAAGTAAATTAAGCCAGGCAGACATGCAGTGATCTTGGTTTCATGAAATATTTCCCTTGGCAAAGACATTCGGTCACAAGCCCTTCTTTTCCAGTGACAAAGAGTCATAGCTCTATTGTAGGATAGGTTGTGTAAAATTAGTCAATGACTTGCGATAAAGCAGAGAAGCATGATTGGTCTCTACAGAAATCTATGATTTTTTGTTATTTGACAATAACTTTTGTGTTGGCAGCTAAATGTCATTAATCTATAGATGTAATCGTAACTATGGTGATATTTTTTGTATCGTCTAATCTAGCTGGCTGGCTGATTAGCATTATACAGCATTTCACAAAAGTGAGTACACCCCTCACATTTTTGCAAATATTTGATTACATCTTTTCATGTGACAACACTGAGGAAATGACAATTTGCTAAAATGTGAAGTACTGAGTGTACAGCTTGTATAACAGTGTAAATTTGCTGTTCCTTCAAAAGGATCTTAAAAAAAAAAATTGTTGCTGTACATAAAGATGGCCTAGGCTAGAAGAAAATTGCCAAGACCCTAAAACTGAGCAGCAGCACAGTGGCCAAGACCATACAGCGGTTTAACAGGACAGGTTCCACTCAGAACAGGCCTCGCCATGGTTGAGTGCACGTGCTCAGCATCATATACAGAGGTTATCTTTGGGAAATGGACGTATGAGTGCAGCCAGCATTGCTGCAGAGGTTGAAGGGGTGGGGGGTCAGCCTGTCAGTGCTCAGACCATACGCCGCACACTGCATCAAATTGCTGAATACAAGCAGACTAAAGACATGGATTACTGGAACCATGTCCTGTGGTCCAATGAGACCAAGATAAACGTATTTGGTTCAGATGGTGTCAAGCGTTTGTGGCGGCAACCAGGTGAGGAGTACAAAGACAAGTGTGTCTTGCCTACAGTCAAGCATGGTGGTGGGAGTGTCATGGTCTGGGGCTGCATGAGTGCTGCCGGCACTGGAGAGCTACAGTTCATTGAGGGACCCATGAATGCCAACATGTACTGTGACATTCTGAAGCAGAGCATGATCCCCTCCATTCAGAGACTGCAGGGCAGTATTCCAACATGATAACGACCCCAAACACACCTCCAAGATGACCACTGCCTTGCTAAAAGTGATGGACTGGCCAAGCATGTCTCCCGACCTAAACCCTATTGAGCATCTGTGGGGCATCCTCAAACGGAAGGTGGAGGAGCGCAAGGTCTCTAACATCCACCAGCTCTGTGATGTCGTAATGGAGGAGTGGAAGAGGACTCCAGTGGCAACATGTGAAGCTCTGGTGAACTCCATGCTCAAGAGGGTTAATGCAGTGCTGGAAAATGATGGTGGCCACACCAAATATTGACACTTTGGGCCCAATTTGGACATATTCATTCATTTAGAGGTGTATGCACTTTTGTTTGCCAGCGGTTTAGACATTAATGGCTGTGTGTTGTGTTATTTTGTGGGGACAGCAAATGTACACTGTTATACAAGCTGTACACTCACTACTTTACATTGTAGCAAAGTGTCATTTCTTCAGTGTTGTCACATGAAAAGATATAATCAAATATTTACAAAGATGTGAGGGGTGTACTCACTTTGGTGAGATACTGTATATAATGTTTGTAAAGGGATGATGAATTCAACTTACATACCTCACCCACTTTGAATACTCAGTTTTTGCTCTATTTGGAGGGGGGTGCTGCGACTCATGACCTCAGGATTTCTGAAGTGCTAGATATGGCCTTGCTCAGGAATACCTGGCCTGAAGACTCCTAGCTGTCTCTGTCTAAGGTCCTGCTGGTTGTGCTGCAGATCTCATGATTCCTGCTGTAACTGCCCAAAGCCCATCTGGTCGTCCTTGAACAAGCAAAATATTGTTATCCCGCAAAAAAGGTCATGTACTCCTGTTATCTTCACAACATCACAGCAATCACAAAGAAGGAACACCAGTGGATGTATAAGATGGAGCCCAGGGGTGTATGATTGAGTTTGATATTGGGGTGGACACCTTTTATATTTTTCTCAAAGTGTTATTTTCTCCAAGTGTATATATTTTTCTCAAAGGGTCGGGGGGGGGGGGCAATTTACCTGCTTCTAACATGGGGGAGGGGGTGGGGGGGCGTTCCTGCGCCCTTGGTAGAGTCTATCTTCACCTATTCCATCACTGTCTGGTTTTGGTTTGTCTGCTGCGTTGGGAATCTGCCATCCTTTGTTCAGGCATTGTGCGATTCCAGGGAGAGGAAGTGTGCAGGAAAGATCGTTGCAGACCCCCCTGAACCCATCTAGCACTCAATACGCAGCTCATCTCCCTGCATCTATTCTATGTGTATGTACTCTACTGAGACTGTGAAACTGTACAGGAAATATTCTGACTCTGTTTAACAACCCAGTTGCAGTGCCCAACCCTGATTATGGATGCTATGAGCTTGAGGAGATTTTTCTAACTCATCAAAAGGCACTGATACAGAAGTTAATCAGCAGAGCTCAAAGCAGGCCTTTATTTTGCCAAAGCCTCCATGGTCTCAGATATCAAAGGCAACAAGAACCATCACAACTCAATGCTGCAAAAGGTGCTAAGAAATGTTGGCCTGAGTCACAAATTAAACTTTCTTCCCTATACAGAACACTACCTGTGACCTGGGCATATTCAGTATGAGTGAAAATAAGACATAAGGCTGAATGCATATACATTTGAAGATAAGAAGTTTCTGGCTACAAATCCAAAACATGTTGATGGTTCCAGATAGAACTCTTTTGGTAACCATCTTCTGGATTTAGGCTAGCTGGGGGTTTGAGTGATCAGATTCATGTTCTCATTCTGTCTGTTTCCAAATGGAACCTCACTCCTTTTTTCAGGGCCTACAAGAGATTGGACCACCTTAATGCACCTTCATGCATGTCTCCATAATACCCCATTGACCAAATACCAAATGGCATGAAGATGCCAGATTTGTTTTTCTAAATGAATTTATGGTAAATATTTCATTTGATTAGTGTAGAACTTATTAAGAGTTGAGATATTCTACAAGTTTACATGAACTACAGACACTTAAAGGTAAAATGTTGCTTTGTTTCAGAACAGAATCCTTGGTCACCCTGACCTCAACCATAATAATGTAAAAGGCTCTTTCTATTCAGATTTTAAACTGTCTTCCTACATCATTCTCTGCACTTGGCTTAGTTATCAAACAAACTCCTTGCAGCTGCAAGTTTTATTGGCTATTTTTTAATCTGCAAGTTGATCTCTAAATTTGTGCCAGCAAGCAAGGTCATTTTACCAATGTTATGAAATTGGAACCACGCTTCTCATTAACTAGATGGACAGAACAGTGTTTGATTAGTAACAGAAGAAAGAAATCTATTCATCTTCTCTAAAATTGGATTGATAGGGGAGATCAGCATCACATTTTGTGCTAAAAGTCAATTTATTAACGTCAGACCTGACAAATTCTCACTTTAAACATTGTTATTATGTTTAATAACTATGATTACACATTATTACATAGCATTTATCACTGGTAGCCTATTTAATTGCTTTTACTATACATAAAAAATGTGTCCTAAAATGTTCCCACCACACAGATGCAATAGCCAACTGTGCGTATGACCATGTCTTATTGCTTCAATTCTCAAAGTGCCTAGAAGAGTTAACAATGGCAGCATGTCCTCCTCCTATCCCATTCCAAACCATTCGGATTTTTTCCACACAGCATGACTAAGCAGGAAGTAGGTAATATCATTGTGAATGAAGACATACTAACTAGACTGATGAGCTCTGTTAACTTTTTGCAGGTGCCCGACCATCCTGAGAGAGTCGCTAGAATGCGATGAGACAAGGAAATCCCAGCCGAGGATGCCCCCCCCTCCCCACACACACACACACACACACACACACACTGGCTGATGCTTTGCCAGTTTTCAGCCAGATGTCAGCCAGATGCAAAGTCCAAGTTCCCTGACTGCAGTGGCACTAGGAAAGATGGCTTTAGAGCGCTGCACCACCCAAAAAACTACTTAACTTAAGGAACATGTTAAATACATGGCATTTCTCCCCCATGTGGAAAAAAGGTGAATTACAAGAACATTATGCTTCATTCAAAATCTTTTCTGCGCCATAAAATAGTGGAGGCCTGCGACATTCTTTTTCATGATTTTTTTTTGTTAATGAGAGCCTATGTCGTGGTGAAGTTCCTGGAAACGCTGGCTCTGCCTATGACGCCATAACGGGACTGATACATGGATGATATCCATATCCAACGGCAGGAAACATCCCTAGTGAGAAAACCTGAGTGTTTCTTTTACATAGACTTCCCAATACATATCTGGATTGCATTGAATTCATGTGGTGCTAATCGTATTGAACAAGGTGTGGTCTTTTTACCACAGGGTCACGTTATAACGACCTGAAGAAAATATTTCAAAAGAAGTTCTTTTGAGTTACTCTCGAGTTATGCCTATTCTATGGATGAGGGAGTCACTGACTGAATTGGTCTTTATACAGGTATGCAATGCAGCAGAATAGTCTCAGTCCCTGACACTCCGATATAGATACTCCTTACCTGCTTGGGCAGATCAAAGTCTTGGTGCACATTAGGAAAATACAGGGACTCCTTTTGAGTGCTCAAAGTGCCGCGGAGATGCTTAGCTATGCATTCCCCCTGTCAGAACCAAACAAAGCCATTTCTCTTTGGGGAGAGAGAGGCGTGTGATTTCTATGACATGCCTCACCTGTGGTGACCAATCACAATGGTAGACACAATCCTAAGCCCCGGGGGAGAGAGATGGAAGGGTTTATGTTGTCACTGCTGGAGGTTTTACATCTCACAGCTAATGTTTATTTTCACAGGGACCACCACCTCATTCCTTCAGATTGACCTATAAAGGTACTGTGTGGAATCAAAAAACACAAATACACACACAGGAATGAACATGCATCACGGTGGAAAAGCACCTTTCTCTTGGTTCCGATTTCTATTGCAGACGTGTCGGTGAGCACTGTTTTTATTTTTATTGTTGTCTTATGAACTGGTATACTCTCCAGTCTTTTCATCGACAAAAAGAAGTTGGAATATATACTGTGCATTTTATTTGGGTTATTTTGCTGATCCTCTTATCCAGAGCAGCCTACAGTAGCGAATGTATACATTTTCACACCGGACCCCTGTGGGAATTGAACTCACAATCCTGGCATTGCAAGAGCCACATTGTTACCAGTCAAGTTACATAATGAAGCCCTGCAACATGGCAGGGAATGGTTGTGCCAGGCTTGCGGGGAAAGCGAGCAGTAGCAGACCAGCCAAGCTAAATGCGGACATTATCTGCAATGTTTCATGCACCTGACTGAGGAACCAATGTCAGACTTATCAGCCACACAAAAGATGACCTCATTCAAGGACAACTCTGAGAGATGACAGCTGCAACATTGGCCTCTGTGAATGTTGACATGTAATATACTAGTTTAGAGGAAGTAGGCCTGTCAAACTGATCGTGATGTCCACTGCTTTTCAGGACAGATAAGATTAGACTACTTTGGAGAAACACTATACATTTGAGAGGGCTTTAATGCTGGGCTCACCTATCTATTTAAGAGATAAAATAAGGAGACAGGATGTTAGACAGCATTCCACGTGGCACCCGATTCACTTAATAATGAACTGATTTTGACCAGGACCCACAGAGGGACTGGATCAGATTCATGCGGTAACAAATGTACAGGTATCTTTGAGCTGAACATTATTTGCCACAAGCAATTGGGTAAAATCTATTTGGTGACATGAAAATAATGTCATAAGTTAAATCCAGTTATTGTTTGCCTTCTTTATAGATGATGTTGTGATTCCAAGCCCTCAGTTATGTAGTTGAGAACCAAATCCTCAGCACTCATTGAGGATACATTCAGAATGCTCAGTTTGGCGTCAGACATATTTGCAACTGTTGGGGAATAAATGTGTATTCTTTATTGATATACTGTAAGAAAAATGCAGAAGCATATATTTTGTACGTAGACCTGTTCTCTGACTGTAGCCGGCTATGTTGTTGATCCCAACGCTTCAGTCCTGTAAGGGCAACTAAGCAAAAGGGCAGCAGGTGGGAATATGCTGATGACAGGACTCGTTCACGTCACTTACAATCATGACACACTATCAAACAGATCTACAAATGGGCCAGACAAAGTACCACCAGGCCTCCTTCCTTACAACACAGATTCATCTATTTCAACTGATGTTGAGTCCCAAACACCATCCTATTCCCTATTTAGTACATTACATTTGACCAGAGCTCTATGGTCCCAGGGAGATGGTGCTGAATAGGGAATAGGATGCAATTTGGGACTCGACGAGCCTGAGCCCTTATAACCAAGCCTTGACTGTTGTGGGAAGATCAGAGCTTGGTGGTCCTCCCCTCATGTCCACCCCAGAGAGGAAAGGAGACTGAATAACACATGATGAGTCTTGTCTTTATCGAGATGTCATTGTTTGCACATTGGTTCACAAATGTGGAGGGATGAAAGGAAGAAAGACCCTCGTAGCTGTCACGCAAAACCTCACCTGAGACTGTGTCGGTGTGATAATATACTGGCCATTGTTGCTGGCATGATGTTTGGATTAAAACGTCAAAACAACTATTAATTCATTTGACAGACAGTTGCACTGAAAAAAAAGGCTATTAAAACACAGTTTCCATTACAGCATCAAAAGAACCACCAGGACAGCTGTATTTCAGATGACTACACAACCACATCAAAACCACAAAAGGGTTTGCATTCTCCTACCATTATTTAGATGAAACACATTACGTGTTTTAAGCTACTTCTGTCCTGTTTTTGAAACACTTTCTGTGTGTTACATTGGGCTTCTATTCAACACGTTCTGTAGGAGGGTCACTGCTCATGGTGGGGAACTGGGTGACTGAATGGTGGGGAACTGGGTGACTGAATGGTGGGGAACTGGGTGACTGAATGGTGGGGAACAGGAATGATATGAATGAAAAGCGTCTCTGCTTCCACTTCACCCATGATGCCTGGTCCTGGGGGAGGGGGGGGGGGGGGGGCTCAGGTCCCAGCTCTAAACCCATTCACACACAGAAGAGCCATTCTACAGGTAGTCAGTAGTGCACAAACAATAAATGTCTGTGTCCTCACGCACCTCATCTTGTCTGTGTCCTCACGCACCTCATCTTGCCTGTGTCCTCACGCACCTCATCTTGTCTGTGTCCTCACGCACCTCATCTTGCCTGTGTCCTCACGCACCTCATCTTGCCTGTGTCCTCACGCACCTCATCTTGTCTGTGTCCTCACGCACCTCATCTTGCCTGTGTCCTCACGCACCTCATCTTGTCTGTGTCCTCACGCACCTCATCTTGTCTGTGTCCTCACGCACCTCATCTTGTCTGTGTCCTCACGCACCTCATCTTGTCTGTGTCCTCACGCACCTCATCTTGTCTGTGTCCTCACGCACCTCATCTTGCCTGTGTCCTCACGCACCTCATCTTGCCTGTGTCCTCACGCACCTCATCTTGTGATCTGGCTTCATACAACACAATAAAGAAAAAGATATACACAGTGCCTTGCACTGTATTCAAACAACTGACTTTTATCAAATAAAAATTCTACAAAAGAAATGCTGTGTTTTCCCAAAGCATTTTATATTTTGACACAAAGCTTTATTTTGCGTTAATCTTTCACTTAATGTTTCATGGATATTTAGAGATTTTTCGTTGTATTAAGCAACTTATTGTGTTGTGATGTTTTACGGGTCATGATTAACGGATATCAAAACCATCTGGCAAATATTGCAAGCCGTTTCAGAATGTATTCCTTGAACTGACTATAGATTATTTAAAAGTTATTTATAAGTTATTAATTTGTTAATATTACATATTTCAGTTTTACTAGTGAAGGTTGATGTGATGGTGAAGGAGGGGCTTGTGCAGATCCAAGCCAGAGAGTCAGTGCTGTTTTATCAAAATGTATGATTGCCTCACAAATGACACCCTATTTCCAATTGTAGGGGACTACTTTTCTCCAGGGGCACTTAGGAGGACAAAAATAGACGAAGTGTATAATGATCCACTTTTCTCCAACTCCATCTTTCTGTGGAGTCACAAGTGTCAGAAAAGGTATGCCTTTTTCCATGTTGCAATGCCAATGTCTATAAATAGGTATTAAGATTTAGGTTACATGAATAAAGGCTAGATAAGCTGTCAACTGATAGTTCATTTCTGGTGTGTATTGCCCTCAAGGCAAAGTTTTCATTATTTTGACTGTGGTTATAATAAAATCAGTGCATGAAAAAGTCTCAATAAATTTTACAGATACAACCAAAATTGAAAAAGTTGGAAAAAATAGTGCTCTTATAATAATGCTCTTATTTCGAAATGCGGTTTCAGATACTGAAGTCCACAGCATTTGTGGAATTCTTAACAGGGAGAGATAAGGACAGACTATTCTATTTGTTAGACCAAGGGGCCCCTTAAGGTCCCAAAGAATCTGTGTCCGAACAAACTTTCACTGGCACTCCAACATTTTCTCAGCGGTATGAAGTTACATGCAGAAAAAGATACTTCTGCATCACATAACATCACATATATTTTACTCCGGTGTTCCTGGCCCTATCACATCCTAAATCTAGTCCCCCAAAAAAAGGACAGAACTCACTGAATCCCATAGAATAAGAATAACTATTTTTAGATGACCTATGAATCAATCACTATTTTTAACAGCAGCTACTGCTTAGTAGGTTGACATCTGACCTTCTAAGTTCTTCCTGATTTTAGAGGGAGCAGTGTGTGCTGAACTACATCACCAGGATTACAAGCGTTTCGGAGTAGGAGTTGTAACCCGCAGGGGCTGCGGGCTAGCAGGGTCACAGCCCACCCATGGGGGTAAAATAAGGGGAGGGGGGCAGGGTCATCAGGGGCCTGGAGAAGAATTAATGCTCAGAGACTGCAGGTATCAACCAATGCACTGACCAAAGAGACAGACAGACGGAGTGCAGACTGGCAACTGTTAAGTCGTTTTAACTAGGTTAATACATGTTCTTTCAGAATAAGAGCATCTCTTATGGAATCACATTTTGGAGAGCATCAGCAAAATGACTGTCTGCAAGGTGATTTAGCATACCTTATTTGCACTGACTGATGTTGCAATGAATTAAGGGGGTCTCTATAAAAGGTTGTCATTGTTCATCATCTCCTGGCTGCAAATAACTTAGTAAAAAATGAAGAGAAAGGAAGTATAACCAGTGGATCTTTATGATAACAGGGCCCTGAAAGAGGACACCACTGATGCATGAGTGAAAAGCACCTTATGTCAAACGTAATTGTCGTGTCCTGAAAAACAAGCCAGCCAGCGATGTCTGATTTGATTCCCTCCTGTTTGGCTCAAGTTACTTCCTGCCTAGCTTTTGAGATGTTGCCTTGACAATGACCTTCTGGGTAGGTCTTGGGATGCTCTGATACGCCCACCCTTTCTAGCCAAGACTAGAATTTAATGACCCTTTATTTTCCTGTCTCTTGGTTTCTTTTCTTCATTTCACAGACAGAAACTCGAGCGAAATGTTGTAACAAAAAAGCACTATAGAAAATGATTTACAACCTACCATAATATTATAGGAAATGGTTGACTTTAGTGACCTTTTTACGATTCAAGATTAGAGTCATTTATGTCACAGTCCAAAGGATATATAACGTGGTCACACAATCTGACACTGTCTGTGAATGTTTCCCAAAGTAGTGCTCAATATAGAGAAGAAGGTGCCATTTAAGAAATCCAGTTTCTCGAGAATGTGTTATCTGACCAATCCCATCTAGATAAGGTCTTTAGATATTCAACTTCACTGGCCTGTGAGGAAGACACCTCTCTCAGAGAACATGTCAATCCTCAAGAATGTAGATCTGTCGCTACCCACAACTAAATACCATTTTTCCTCTCTTTCATTTTGTTTTTTTCCCTCTCTCTCTTTCTCCTCACAAGAGTCTTTGAAGTAAATAGCGAATGGATCCCCGACTGTAGCAAATTACCTGAAGACTGAAACATTTTTGACATAAGTCCTGAGAGATGGGGAGAGCCACTTTTCCTGGCGGCCCCTTTGGCCGTATTTAATCTGGGGCTGTGGGAGACAGCGGTGCTGACAGAGTGATGGGACAGCTGGACACGCTTCCAGGGCAACAGTGACTGACAAACTCAGAGCTAGAAGCAGGGCCACTGCAGACACTGCCCTGACCGGAGCAGGGCCACGTGGCTACAGGTAGGAACAGGCCAGTGTTGAAGCTATGAGCCGGGCCAGTGTTGAAGCTATAAACCGGGCCAGTGTTGAAGCTATAAACCGGGCCAGTGTTGAAGGTAGGAGCTGGGCCAGTGTTGAAGATATGAGCTGGGCCAGTGTTGAAGGTAGGAGCTGGGCCAGTGTTGAAGGTAGGAGCAGGCCAGTGTTAAAGGTAGGAGCAGGGCCAGTGTTGAGGCTATGAGCAGGGCCAGTGTGGAAGGTAGGAGCAGGGCCAGTGTGGAAGGTAAGGGCAGGGCCAGTGTTGAGTCTTGGATCAGGGCCAGTGTTGAAGTTAGGGGCAGGGCCAGTGTTGAAGGCAGGAGCAGGCCAGTGTTGAAGGTAGGAGTAGGCCATAGTTGGATCTTGGATCAGGGCCAGTGTTGAAGGTAGGAGCAGGGCCAGTGTTGAAGGTAGGAGCTTGGCCAGTGTTGGATCTTGGATTAGGGCCAGTGTTGAAGGTAGGAGCAGGCCAGTGTTGTAGGTAGGAGCAGGGCCAGTGTTGGATTTTGGATCAGGGCCAGTGTTGAAGGTAGGAGCAGGCCAGTGTTGAAGGTAGGAGCAGGGCCAGTGTTGAATCTTGGATCAGGGCCAGTGTTGGTGTTAGGAGCAAGGCCAGTGTTGGATGTTTCTTAGCCGAAGGCCATCACCCTTTATATAAAACTAGATAATCAAACTGATCATTCCAACGTGGGTTCTCTCTCCTTTTTTTTCTTTCTACATCCAGTCAGCCCCTTTAGTGTAATGTTGGCACAGAACGTTAGTTCTTTTCTGTCAGGTAGATAATCCGTTGGTGTTGCACTTAAACACAAACTGATTTGTACTTCTGGAATGAGGAAACGAAAACGGAAATGTCAGTTCAATTCAATCCAGTTTTGGCAGCCTAACGAGGACCCTTGAATGATTCATTTAAATCTATAAAAACCAGACCAGCATCCCAAACGGAACCCTATGCCGTATACAGCAACTACACAAGGAGTACGATGCCATTTCTAAAATACACCTAGTTTACATAGCAGTAATAAGTGCTATTGAACATGACTAAATCATTGGTATTCAGTTGAGTGAATTCCCCTGGTCGTGACATCTCACACCCAGCCCTCAAAACCTTGGCAGGACTGGAACACTGCTGCAGGGGGAAAAGGGGCAGGGGGTTTTATCTGACTGTTCTTACGGGCTAACACACTTCCTGTGTTGCTGAATGAAACACCACCTGAATTGAAACACAGGGCAATACATACGACGTGTGTTCTTCTTGACGTGAGACAAATTACCAGAGAGTTATCACAGAATCCACACAAAGACAATCCATGGGCGATGTGCGTATGAAGGTGTGTGGGTGGGTGTGTGGGTGGGTGGGTTGGGGGGGTAGGTGGGTGTGTGTGTGTGTGTCTCCTCATCCTGTGTGTTTTTTCTACATTTCTCCACTGGTTGTTTGGGACTAATCAGGAATGCATGGGGTGCATTCATGGCTAACAAAACAATGATTACAGAGGGTAACAGGATCAGTGCTAATCAGCATACCCAGAAGAAAATGCCAGAAAGATTTCAAGCATTGTCAGGTAATTTTCCTGAGGTGATCTCTTTCCCTTTTAATTATGAGCAATGTGGTGGTAGAATATACTCTTGAGCTGGCGTGCCATGGCCTTTCTCCTTACTTTCCTTATATCGGGAATAATCAAAATCTGCAGAAGGTCTGTGTGGAAAGTCAGCCTCATGCTGATGTTCCTGTCTCCCATCTCATGTCTCTGACAATGAACAATGGCGACCTCATAACTAATGGCACTGGTACAGAGAAAGCCTCTTCAATGAGGGAAGAGGAGGGAGGCAAGAGGAGGGAGGGAGGGAGGGAGGGAAAAATAACCATTATCCAAAGACATGTTCTATCATGTCAGAAATTCTGTTTTCCCTAGCCAAATCCCTTAGTACCTTGCACAGAAAATATTCAGACCATGTAATAGAGATGTGAACGGCAGATTAGGAGAAGAGTGAGCATTTATCTGAGGAGACAGAGAGAGAGAAAATAATGATGCTTGACTGAAGCATCTTAGGCTAATCACTGGGCTAGTAGAAAAGCCAGGAACAATGTGGTGCTCTGAACTGACAGGGTCTCACACTACTGTTATTTCTGGGCTGATGGCACCCTCTGCTGACAAAGTGTTTAATAGACACTACCCTGAAGACGCATGGGAATGACTGCAGTATCCAATCAAGACGCTAAGCGGGAGTGTGCCTCAAGTTACCTCATGCATACCTACAGTGTACTGAAGCATTTACTTTGCAGTTGTTGTAAATTTGAAAGCCATTCCTATTGCCTTCAGAAGTAGAAATACATATAATTCACCAGTTATGTATTCATATGTCCCTCATAAAAGTATATTAATCAATACATCTATCCCTGTAATCATTACTTTTTTTCAAGTACAATTAAATATTTTTACAATACTGTGTTATTTCATGGCACATGGTTAGGTACTGTATTAATTAATGCTGACACTGGTTGAAAACTGTGTGAACACTAATTCCATTCTCCTGGTTATAGATTCAGTCTCAGATGTTTGCGGTCAGCTAAATAATTATACATACCTCCCGTTTTGAGCTGGCCATGTAATATGTAATTTATATGTGCATATAAGTACAACTCAGATACAATCACTGTCATTCCTCAGTCATGAAATTACAAGTCTGAAAGCAAGAGGTTTTGATGACACCGGGCACCACAGCACCACATTTACAAGTGGTCAAATAAAAACGGACCGCAACATAAAATGTACGGAAATTTTACAAATTAATGAACTGTGATGCTTTAAATAATAAGATTCCAGCACCATAGCACCCTGCTTCTCACTGCTGGTTTGCTGCTGAGGCTAAGAAATCCTGGTGCTGGTCTGCCCTGGTGGGAGATCAGATGCTGCTGGGCGTGCCTCTCACTGTGATGCCAGTGAAGGGCCCTTTTCATTCTGGTCCAAATATCAAATTGGTTTTGAATCTTTCAGCTGGGACTTTGAAGGAATGTCCTGACTCTGTAGTCACTTAAGATCTCATGGCACTGGTCGTTAGAGTAGGGGGTGTTAACCTCTGTGTACTGTAGCAGGATCTGGCTGAGTGGGGGGGAAATATTAAATTAACATGACAGTTTACAAATTGAGAAAAAGGTTAGTTTGAACGTCTTTCCTGTGCCAAGTCAACCTCGAGAAAACAAAGCAATAACGCATGCCTGTGGTGTATGGCCAGTAAACCAGGAGCTAATGTCTGTGCTTATACACAATGTATAGCACAGTGCTCACATACAGCACTTAACCACTATTATTGGAAATCAGAAACCCTCAAATGCCTTATGGTTATGATGAACTGTTTACCAACATATCTAGTAAAATGTGAGTTCATTCAGTCATGCCTGTGAAACATAGTATAATACAATGGCGACCAGCGCTCAGGGCCCAAACCACCAGATTTATTTAAGTAATTTACTTGTCAATATTTTGCCTGTAAAGAATCGCTTTAGGCCTGCCTACACAGGCACAAACTGAGGACAGGACAACACAAGAAACAGTATTCACAAAACCATCAGAAAGAAAAAATATATCAGTTGAGTTATGCGTCAGTTCATTTTATTATCTAACAATGTGTTTACAAGACAAAAACAAAAATAATATTTATATATGTATGTATTCATTTATACACAGTATATACAATCCATATTTACAGGTCTTAAGTAAAAAGTGAAAGAGAGAGGTAATATCCTCTGATACACAATATCAGGGAAAGGATTATGAACGTCACCTGTTCCTTTCCCTCCTGTTTATTGTTTAATAGTCCTTCTGTATAAATGGTGCACACCTGGCTTTCTACCAGGGTCTCCAGTGTCTGGAGCTGGCAAATAACTCTCGCCTTGTGGCAGGCACAGAGGACCAGGGACAGGTCAGGAGGGGGGAGGGGTGTAGAGGGGGTGTCAAGAGAGGGAGGGGAGGTGAAAAGCTAACAGGAGGGATATAATGCAGCGACAAGGACCCAGAGCAGAAGGGTTCGATGGGTAGAGGTGACAAGCTAGGAGAGAAGTGACAGGGAAAAGAGGGAATGCTGGGAGGGGTGGTGAGAGCCAAAGAACCAGCCATGCAGGGGGGAAGGGGTGGGGAATGGTACTCCGGGGGGGAATTGTATGAGAGGCCATCGGGTTGGCTGGAAGAACGGAGCGTGGCGGAAAAAGTGGATTTGCATTTGCAAAAAAGAGCCTTCAGTGTGTAGGGATTACCACATCCCACTCTCACAGGCTCCCCGTCTGCCCAATGAACAGTCTCCTTCATACCCGACCTCAGAGCGAAGTCTGTTGTTGGGGAGGAAGAGCACCGCCGCTCACCGGTGCTAGGGGTTTGGTTGCAGTTGGACGGACACATGCCCATACTGTTGTTGGTTGCTGGATCTTCCTGGTTGTTTATGTAGCTCTTCAGCCCTCTGGTGAGGCCCTCTCTCTCCAGTGGGACACTGCTGGCCGTAAGGTTGCCCAGGTGAGGAACACGATGCTGGAAGCCTGCGGTGCAGATGACAGGGTGAGGAGGCCAGGAATAGGCTGATGCTGGGGGGCTGCGGGCATCTGCCATGGACACCTCACTCCGAATACACTGCTCCATCTCCCCTGGATAACACACATCCTGACATGAACAATCTAAAAGTATTAGAAAACAGAAATAGAAAGAGTAAGTAAGGGGTGGTAAAGAGAAACACATTGCAAAGTACTATAGGTGCATAATGTGTGTAAGTCATCTGGGTAAGATTGTCAGGTTTACTACCAAAAAACAAAGCACTGCCAATGACACAAAGAACAAGGAGTGGAAAGGTATCCAATATGTTGGTACTCATGCTGATTAGTGCAGATTATTTCATTTTATTATCAAGCAGGCATAGAAACAACTAGACTCACCTTTGCTCATGCTTCGTTTTTCTGTCATTTCTTGAAGAAATTCTACAGTCAGGTCTAAGATCGCGGCTTTCTCCAGTTTGGAGTTCCGCAAACGCTGAATGATTACAATTTATACATTTGTTAGACTAATTAAGGAAAAAAGTATTGATTCCAAAATCCGTTGGGTGGCGCTGTAGTTCATTTACTAACAGAGTAAATGCCAGATGATTTGCAGTAATTGGACTGGAAACTCACCGAATCTGATGTGTAGTTCAGCAACAAATTCCTCAACTCGCTGAGACTTATGTTCATTCTGTCTCGTCTTTTCTTCTCAATTACAGGTTTTAAGCTCTGCGTCGCGACAAGAGGAGGGAGAGGCGTCAGTTCTTTATTATTCTATGTACTTGGCAATGCATTTCTCATGCATCAGAAAACAGCAACAGTAAACAACATGAGAGTTTAAAAATACAGGTTTATAAGCCTACTCACCTTTTTCATAATTTCGATGTTATTTGGGTTTTCATTTAGAATTTTCTTCTTTGTAGCTGTTCTCATTATTATAGCAGTAATTCCAGACGAAGATAATACGGACCACAGTCTCCTTCAGTTGGTGCATCCAAATGGGGTTGGAAGTGGTGCACCAGTTTATATATGACAGAGTCGACACAGATTGGTGTAGAGGTGACAGTGACGCAATTGGCAAGTACAAAATAATTGTAATTGTAGAAAGATTAAGATTGGTGAGAAGCCACTCATGCGCAAATCCATTATTTCAGAGCTCTCGCTAAAGAGCAAAGAATATGTCATGCAATTTCCATTGATAAAGACAATTTCGTTTTGGCTGGGTTTTCTAAAACAAATGTCATTAAATAACGGAGTATTATCAATGGACGGAGTATTATCATTATATAATGCTAATGAAGCAACGAAGGAAAAAAACAAATTATTTTGTTAAACCACATTTATTGCGATTTAGTTGGTTGTTTAAACAGAATGTGCTTTCTTCAAATGTTATTTATTGTCTGTGGGTCTGGCACCGTGAGAGTGTGCCTATGGGAAAGGGCATGTTCTCATGAGAATAGACACGAAGTGACAAAACCAGTGAAACGTTTTTTATGACGTGAGATAGATCGGCACACTGAGCGAAGTGTCACTAGTTACAGGCCACGTGAAAACAGGACTTTCCAGGAGCAAAGATGGCGAATACATTATACAAGTGTCACTAATAACAACAGGCCTGTAAACATTAAAGCCACTACAAACAGAAACTGGTTCAATAAACTTTGATTCCGTCTTTTAAAAAATGCAACAAAAAACGAGTTGAATGAAAAGGCTTAGGTTGGGCATTTTTTCACCACACGTTTAACCTATACACTGACATGATACACGTACAATGATTAATTGTTGAATTTACATTATTTGTCAAATAAATCAACAGTAGCAACATTTAAACTGTACTTCGAACTGCCCTGTTTACAGTGTGTAAGGTAATGTGTTATAATAGGCTAACCTTTATATACTTCCAAGTGTATTTTGAAGGCTATACGCATAAAATGATGTGTTAAAAAAAGGAAAGAACAAAAAATTCCCTAATGAAGCATAGAGTGATGGTGTGTGTCTGTGTGTGTCTTGGGGAGGGGTAATGGGGTGTTAAGATAAAGGTTGCACCCATGTCTTAAGCGTGCGCTTGTGTATTTGCCAAGGTGTGAGGGTGCGTGGGTGTCATGGGCCGTCTTTTGGCAGAAGTGTGCCTCTTTCACACACAGTCCCAACAATTACAGTTTCGGGATTACAGTGAGATGAATCAATTATTGGATATATTATGTTGAATATTTCATTTTAAGACGGTATGCCTATGCCTATAGAGGCATTAGAAGAACTCGAGGTTCTCCATATGTTTTAACATACAGTGCAGACCTAGTCTTGTTTCTTCTTTCCTGCAGGGCTGACGCGCCTGACGGGTTTCTATATTGGCTGGGACTTTCTCCATGCGGCTAACGGTCCGAGATACTTTATTAAAGGCCAGATGTCACTAATTGCGTTCCTTCAGTGGTGCAGGCAGGCGTGTGTGTCCGTCACTCCGGCTTATTTATGGGGCGGATCCACGTGCCTTGAAGTTTTGATACCACTTTCGTTTCCTTTGTAGGGCATGGTGCGCACTGAGTAGAAATTATTAATATTTTGTATCATTATTATTTTAACATATTACGAATAAAGGAATAACTTTAAGATTTGCTACGTACAAACAGGGTATTGATGTAGAAAAATGCCAACTGCATTCTTTAAAATGTTTTCCATTTCACGTTAATGGATACTTGGTTGTTGTCTATATATTATTGTAAGTTTGGTTGACTTAGTAGTACGCAATATTAAGCTATTCCAATTTAAACACACTACAACCGAGACCTATCACGCGTAAACACACAGAAAAACAGAATATTTTCTCAGAGCACTCACAAGTGACTAAGCCATAAGAAAGCTTCTTTCTCTTTTTCTGAACGGAACTATCAGCGCGGCTTTAAATCTAGTTAATCTCTACGGGATGTCCGTGATCCGATCATTCCGTTGTTATCTCCACATATCCCCATTATAATGGGGGGGATAAGAGCCAGGGTCACAAATGTTAGGGAACTCTGTGAAACTCTAGGTTTGACTAAGTTATTTTGTATTATTGCCTAGAACACACATATGTCTACTAAAGGTATATTCCCCATCATATAACGCCAAGCTGCCTACAGCCCAGTGATGTCAAATGAAATAAAGCAACAATCACATTATTGGAGGTATATACCTCCAATAATTTGGGTGTTGTGGTGAATTGGTGAATACATTTTTATTGTTGCTTTATATATATATATGCCCACAGTGTAGCGAAGAGGTACAGTAAACAAACATTTTCTATCAGTTGGCATTGCGATTGTGTACTGCGTAAACGTATCCCCTATCCTCATGCTATTTAAAGGTTATGTAAGCCTAGTGGCGGCAATTATGCTGAGTGTTGGTAAATAAATTATGTAATACACTAGAACAGAGAAATTAGGCTATGCACTACGACCTTACAAAAACGTTTATTTGGAGCTATACGTTGTTTGACTAGGTTTTGACAAATTTTTCCTAATCATTCAAACATTTAGACCTAACCAATATTACAGAAGATGGGTTTTTTTTCTCTGTTTTTGAAATTTGGAGATTATATTATTTGAAACCCCAGCCCTTAACTGAATTCAATTCTAAGATGTAATATAATAATAAAATAATTTAAGTAAAACAAATATAAATACATGTTTGGGAAATATGTAGGTTTGTGGAGCGAGAGAGTGGAGTGTGTAGGCCCTGTGTACGTTTTGGATATAAAAATAAAAACAACAAAGGAGATAATTACGCAGTTAAATAAAGATTTTAAATGGTCCAATTCGCGTAATCAAACGGTACTCCAACCTTGTGGTTGAAGGACATTTTGATGGTCCTCTTCCTACCATCAACATTTCGGTGATTATATAGGCTATCGATCGAAAATTTCCTTGATCTGAATTGTCGACCCTTTCTCGTGAGACAAGGTTTTATCCTCTGTGGGATATTTGATTGGGACGTTTGAAGCCCATCCATCCAGTGCAAATCGAAGTAGTTCCCTACCGCAATCAAATACTCCACCATCACATCAACATCAGGATGGATGGTGGGAAATTCTGGGAAGAGTTTTTATTTTCACATTGGCTCATCCCCACTCCTCACCCTTTATCGAATCCCTAAGTTGTTCCTGAGAATCCGTTTTACCTGGTACAATTACGGTAACAAAAATGAAACGAATAATAAGGAAAGAGTCAAACTAAACAAAATACACCATAGACTATAGCCTATTTGTTGTCGTACGTAATAACAAAAACAATGTTTTCAGTTAGACAGGTCAGACCCCGAAAAATAATTACCCTTATTTTATTTTTGGAAAAAGTTTTTCAATTCTGAAAGCACGAACTGGGTTGAATTTATAACTACCACCATTATACTGCAAACTGTATTTCAATAATTAGGCTCCCTACCCCTGGACGGTTTATGGTCTGCGGTGTATATCGACTGCTTTACACAACATCGAATGAGAGCACAGATTTCACTTTGAGATAGTGATACAATCTCACAGGCAAGAAATGTGAAAGATTCTGGACATTGAAGTTGGTCGAAATTCAGTGTTTTGGCATGAAAGGGTGCATTAACACTCATGTCATGAACCTGCTAGATTATCGTATTGTTTGTTAATTGAATTACATGATGTTGCAAACATCAATTCTCAAATTTTTGGTAAACTAAAATACTACGTCCACTTTATCTGTGATATTTGAAACCAAAGACCTGCGAAAGTATCTGAATCAAGAAAAGGGCGGTACCCTTTTTAAATAATCGCTTAGAATTGGTTATGTACGTCATGGTGGGCGAGACACTGTAGTCTACAAAAGGGAGCGAATGGGCGGGGTTATATGTAACTTTATTTGCTGCAAGGCACCAATGTTCTCCCATTTACACAGATTTTTGATCTTCTCGACATGAAAAAAATGGCACCTGCATTCCCAGATCAAAAAGATACAAGAAGGGTAAGTACATTTTTAATTTTGTCCGTTTACTATAAATTAGGTTCACGCATAAAAACATTACCGTGTCCTCGTAGACGTTTTGATTTTCACCTTCTAGTGATCTAACTTAATTGTTAGCTATTAGGGTTAAGATATTCAACAAAATCAAATGGCCTCGGTTACTTTGTGATGGTGTTTTTCGTTTCACTTAACGCACATAATGTAAGTGGATATGTTGTGTTACTGAATCGTGTAGTCAACGAAAATGTCTAAATCGGTTCAGGTCCCAAAACCCCTCATGGAGAAACGAAGGAGAGATCGTATCAACCACAGTCTGGAAACCTTACGACTTCTGTTGCTGGAAAACACCAGTAACGAGGTGGGACAACACACTAGTTTGGTTAATACAAATAAAGATGACATTTTTGTGTTTTCAAATGTATTTATTTTGTAAATTGTATTTGTGTGTTGTTGTTTTTTTACATCAGAAACTGAAGAATCCAAAGGTGGAAAAGGCAGAGATTTTGGAGAGTGTGGTGAACTTCCTGAGGACAGAGCAGGAAGGAGAACAAGAGCATCAGTCAATGAAGAGAAGTCACTCCAAAGAGGGAGAAGTGCAGGGGCCTGCCTGCAAGAGGAAGCAGAACTATCACAAGGGCATGAGATCATGTCTATTGAGGGTCAACCACTTTGTAGCCACCAAAAGCCAAGAGTTGGAGGGGCCCAGCCACACTGCGCATGCCCGACCTCAGCGCTCCCGCATGGGGCTTGCAGAGCTCGCTCATCATCCTCCTCCTTCTTCTGTCCAGCTCCATGGTTCTTCACCTTCCGCCCCTGACCAAACCCCCCTGCCTGGACAGCAACTGCCCCAACGGCAGCCCCCTCCTCACCCTCACACATGCATTAATCTGAATAGAGCTTCCCAGAGAACTGACTACAACAACACAGAGAGCTCTTCCCCCTCCAAGCTGTGCGTGGAGCCCAGTGACTCTGTGTGGAGGCCATGGCCACAGCAGTGATAAACAGCCTCAGATGGTTCGCACACTTGGGTTCAAAGTTCAGTACCAGAGGTATGGCTGAGAAGCTTCCAACAGCTGTTCACTAAACAACTACCCAGCAGGAGGGGTGATGGAGAGGGTGAATAGGTGGGGACTTGTAGAGTGGACAGTTAAAAGATGAATATATTGGGGGTTGGCTGAGAAAGCAGTGTGACCCTCGGTAGACTGACTCTGTGAAATGTACATCTTGTATACAGTATATGGATTACTTTATATTTTCATGATATGAGTAGGAACTGTTGAATGTCTTTTATGTGACTTTTTTTGACTGTTTTCCAGTATTTTTTATTCTTTATTGCACCTGAAAGTGGGACACGATAGAGGAGATAGTTTGGGCTTAAAGAGCACTGGGCCAGATTCAAACCCATGCAGGAAAACTGCCTCAATTTGACATAATGTGAGTGTGACTATTTGTTTTTGTATTTCATATACAAAAGGGAGTCACATAAGGAATCGAGTTTTAAGAACTTCTCTTGTTTTCAGTTTTTGGCAAAAAGGGAAATTAAATGTTTGACTCTCAAGATTAGGCTATATTTTTTGATAACTTCTACTGCATTGCTATATCAGCCTGCATATATATTGCCAATTAAGTAGGGTTATATAACACTAATTCAATGAGCATGTTTATATTGTTTTGGCAGCATTTAAGATAAACTGCATTGAGCTATAGTTTTTGTTTCTGATTGAGGAGTTCCACATTGTGCTATTGTGCCTTGTTGTTCAAAGTGTTTAGTCCAAGTGAGAAACATTAACATTCTGTTTATGTTAAACATGGCAAAGCAATGTTGCCCTATATTTTTTTATATTAAAATGAAATGAAACTGGACTTGACGATGGTAGTTTCATTTAAATGCTCTACTTCCTTAACCATCAGACAAGATTGTCCCACACTGTTGGTGTGAATGGCCTGGATTTGGACTCGACAACAGACCTGACATTTGAACACTTTTTTTAGGTGATAAGACTATATGAGTCAATTTACAAGACCAAATGTATCACCATTTAGACAAAATTGTGCACTTTACGCTGGCGGGGGCAACAATCAATACACATTGACATGCAGATGACTGAGCATCATACCATGTGTCTGGAGTATCCCGCCTGCGGTGATCCGCACTACAGGTGTGGAAGGGTAGATCGGGGGCAATTTGCGGATTGTCCATAGTAAATAAATAGGCACTATTCATGGGTAGTAGGGTAGTTCCAGAACCTTAAGTCCAAGAATGTAAAAGTAAATTATTTAAAATACCGTTATCAGCCACTTAATTCCATGGCTTGATTAGCAGTCAGAAAGTTGAGTCTAGTTTCTATGGAAACATAGATCATACCATATCCATCTCTATTATTTGGCAATTTAACACGGCCTCTATTTCCCAAGTCACCAACGGCTGTTCACTGCGTACCCCAACAGTACTGTTGTTATTTGCATGTTAGTCCCGTGGCCTCAGATTTCTAAAAGCTGAAAATGTCATACTGCAGTGAGTAGACTAGGCTATACGTGCCCAAGTTCCTTTCATTTCATTCTAGCACAAACTGGTGGACAGAAAGGATTTGAATAGGCATGTACGTCGATCCATCCACACTATCAACCATGAAACATGACACGTTTACGCAACAAGTGTTTTGAACTATAACATACTATTTGGATATACCGAATAAACAGATCTGCTCTTAAACACAGGCGTTTATAATGCGTAATTAAACAAGAAATCTGTAGTATCTCAACAACAACAAAAAAAATCTCTATGTAAGTTATGAAATAATTTGCTTTTGGACTTTTAGTCAATTCAATCATTTGCAAAAGTACTAATTAGCCTACTTTGAAACACAAAACATTATTATTGTATTAACTAATATGCATACATATTTCTAAACGTACCCACATTTTGTGGGGTTGGACTCAACGCGCCTGTTGTTGAGATTATTATTCTAGTCTGCATGTGTCGGCAACAATCTGCAGACAGATTTATATAGCAGCAAAGTCAGCAAGTCAGAACAGCAACCTGAAGCAAGATAGCACTGCTGCGGAGTGGGTTCAAATCCGACCAACTGCCCTTTATTCAAAGATTCTCTAGTATCTTTCAGCTCTCTCGTGACCGTCGTTAAAGTATAAAATGCCTGAAAATATACATATATTTAAAAAATATATCTTGCTGATATGTTACATGATAAAAAAAAATTACCACAATGGTGAACATCTTTGTGGTTAACATCGAGAACCGAATAGAAATCGAAAAGTAGGTCCTCGTAATAAAAAGATGTGTTGCTCCAAAAATCAACGTAGGGACTAAAGAGACTGGAGAAGGGGGTTTTCCTGAATGCTTTTTAAACCCTTATTGTACCAGATAAGCACACTGCCAGCAACGGCCTTGAGCTGTTAGGGTTAACTGCCTTGCTCAGGGACAGAGTGAAAGATTTTCACCTTGCCGGCTCTTGGATTTTTATCCAGAAACCTTACAGTTATAGTCAGTTACGGTGAATCCAATCCAGTTTTAAGTGACAGAGCAGCTCTCAGATGGCCAGGGAGAGAATGCTCGTTTCTTACTTCTTTTGGATGGAAATCTTGGTTCTGGTCAGGACCATGACAGCACTTTTCTGGATTAGTCGGAACCTCATTGTTGATGTAGCTGGGAGATCCTGAAATAGCGCATTGCACCCACAGATTGAAGATGATGGCGTGGATTAGTTTCTTTGCATCTGTCTGGAAGAGTGAAGGTATAACATGTTTCATGTTTTTAAGGGAAAAAAGGCTTTGGCTTGTGTTCAGATCCTAAACACGTTTTACAGAGCAAACTGATCCTATGTCTCTCATTATGCATGTAAACATACACCGCTGTGGGCCTCCTTGGTGGCTCAGTGATGTAATAAGTCTCTATAGGTCTGTAGGTTCGAGCATTGACTGTGCCCTATGGGACGAGTCGCGCAGGCCTTCGATCCACAGTCTGACAAGCAGAATGGACAAATTTAGAATTCTTGCCATGATCTTCCACTCTCCCGAAATCACGTAACCTTACATAGGTCATAAGATATGGTGGAAATTGGGAAACGGGAGAAAAGGGAGAATGAAAATAAATACAATGCTACTCAGTGCCTATCGTGTATTTTGGATTAAAAAAATAGCATTTATTTTCCAATCCATGCACTTAATACAATAAAAAGCAATATAGCAAACCACGAGCTTGCTTTACATTCAATAATGTGGATGCTTGTTGGTTAGTCAGTGTGTTCCGCACAAGTCCTGCATTCTCCAGGACCTCCCTTGTGTCTATAGCAACACCTTGCTTCAAAGAAGGTGTTAGTCCCGCCATGTCGCCCACTGAACAGGACGCTCCTTTGTAAGGAGCTTTGGACCGCTTTGACATCCTTGGATAAGCCCATAAGTAAACGGGTTGAAAGCGAAAATCAGATTAAGGATTCATTTAAAGGGAATCTTTATCCAAGATGACTTGAGTACCGGGTTATATGGTTATTGTTGTGGAAATCCATCACTAAAACGTATTCACATTCAGCTCTCGGGTAAATTGATTAAATGAGGCAAAGGACTTGTTTCTAGACTAGAATTGTGGATGCGGATGTGTCTCCTTATGGGAGTGTCCATGTGGGTCAAATCGCACTAAAGAACAATTGGACAAAAAAAGAAAAGGGAAGTTAGGATACAAAGCAAATACCTTCTACCCTTATTCATAAATATAAAAAACACTAAACAAAACACTTTTTTGCCAGGTTATCAAATCAATTTGTATAATGTTTTTAAACAACCCTACCTCCACAAGTGTGTTGTCACCTAAGTTCCTAGGCTGTTGTGTTGACAGGAGAGATATGCTCTCAGTCTAAGATGCTTCACACTATCCATCTGCCGATTTTAGTTCATCTTTACCTCAAACTTAACAGATAACCTGGTAAATAGTTGCGTTACTTATTTTTGAGATTATATTTTGCAAGACAATTAGCTCAACCAATATTTGGCAGAAATGACCGATGTTCTCATGAGGTAGACGGCCTGAATCCCAGGGCGAAGATCGGCAAACATTTGAGTCGAAGTCCATGTTCGATCCATGTTATTTTGTATACTTGTAGGTTACAAAACAACTCCAGCATATAAAACATATATCATTTATCAATTTCCAGCTTGGTGGACGTTCTTAAAGGCCTTAAAATGCTTTCCTTTTGAACATAAGATGGAGTGGGAATGGAATGTAAACTGAAGAGACAGATGGTACCCAAACTATACACCATACACAGTTATTAATGGATAGATTACTGATTTAATTATCATAATAATTTAATCGATGCACATGAAGATTGTAATCATCAGCAACGTTTTTTTTATTGAGGCTAAAAAGTAGTAACATTTCAACAGAAGGGGTAGGCAAAGATAGCATTGAACACCTTGCCACAAAGGATTTGTCACAGTCCCTTCAGCCACGAGTTACAGCACCTGAGGTGTTAAAACGTTGGCATTCACCCACTAGTCGAAAAGGTCCTCTAGAAAAGCCTACAAAAAAGTGCAGGCTCGTGTAGGGTGTACATTCCACAACCCCTGTGGTTAAGCATGGGACATTAATTATAAAACACAAACTCCCCTTTCGGCTACTGGTTAACTCACTGCAGAAAGAACGCATATATGGTAAGGTAATAATGTTACATTCACTATTACATTAAAGACGTGCGTTGCTAATTATTATTTAACAGCCAACGAAATGTAAACCTTGCTGGACAGATCAACCAATTGATTAGGCCATTGCTCTTTGTTATTACAGTGTCATTTGTAGCCTTATTTCTTTTGGCTATTTACTCCAATTACTATAAGGTTAAATTATAGATTATTAGCTTTTATTTAATGCTATATGTGTACACACTGTTTATACCATTTACAAATTATATATATTTTTCATACCTAGAAAAACCGGGAAGGTTAAACGCCTCCCTGGGTTAAACGCCCCGCAACTGTACTCCAAACCACAAATGATGGCAAATATTATTTCCACACATTCATTGGTTGCCACTATTCTTGTTCATCTAGAAAATGCTGTTGAATCATCTCAACTGAGCAATTAATTCCACAACAACGATTTTGACCTAAGTTGATCTTATTTTTTGTCTTTTAGTAAAACATTGTCTTGTGATGTGATAAAGTTAGTACGTTTTTTGACATGTCAATAGGAAGGCATTAGGCTAAGTAATCCACTTGTTCAGAGAAATAAATTATCAGACCATTTTTTATAGCAATCCTGTTTTTTGTGGTGATCATTTTTGGGGCTTAACGCCCATCCTCTTTGGGGCAAAACTCCCCTGGGGTATTTTAGGCTACTTCTGAGAATATATTGGTAAATAATAACAAAACTATAACAAAAAAGGTGCTAAATAGCTAGTTTAATAGTATATATTAACATAACATATACACTCACCTAAAGGATTATTAGGAACACCTGTTCAATTTCTCATTAATGCAATTATCTAATCAACCAATCACATGGCAATTGCTTCAATGCATTTAGGGGTGCGGTCCTGGTCAAGACAATCTCCTGAACTCCAAACTGAATGTCTGAATGGGAGAGACAGGTGATTTAAGCAATTTTGAGCGTGGCATGGTTGTTGCTGCCAGACGGGCCGGTCTGAGTATTTCACAATCTGCTCAGTTACTGGGATTTTCACGCACAACCATTTCTAGGGTTTACAAAGAATGGTGTGAAAAGGGAAAAACATCCAGTATGCGGCAGTCCTGTGGGTGAAAATGCCTTGTTGATGCTAGAGGTCAGAGGAGAATGGGCCGACTGATTCAAGCTGATAGAAGAGCAACTTTGACTGAAATAACCACTCGTTACAACTGAGGTATGCAGCAAAGCATTTGTGAAGCCACAACACGCACAACCTTGAGCCGGCCCCTTAGTGCCAATTGGGCATTGTTTAAATGCCACGGCCTACCTGAGCATTGTTTCTGACCATGTCCATCCCTTTATGACCACCATGTACCCATCCTCTGATGGCTACTTCCAGCAGGATAATGCACCATGTCACAAAGCTCGAATCATTTCAAATTGGTTTCTTGAACATGACAATGAGTTCACTGTATTGAAATGGCCCCCACAGTCACCAGATCTCAACCCAATAGAGCATCTTTGGGATGTGGTGCAATGGGAGCTTCATGCCCTGGATGTGCATCCCACAAATCTCCATCAACTGCAAGATGCTATCCTATCAATATGGGCCAACATTTCTAAAGAATGCTTTCAGCACCTTGTTGAATCAATGCCACATATAATTAAGGCAGTTCTGAAGGTGAAAGGGGGTCAAACACAGTATTAGTATGATGTTCCTAATAATCCTTTAGGTGAGTGTAAACTAATATCATAGGCCTATCTATTGGCACTAATATTGAATGAATTGCTCAGTATTATTGATTTAATGTTTTTAACTTAATACTTTCGCACAGTTAACAAAACATATTTAACAATAGTGATCAAAAGTTAATTGAAATTGTAATAAATGTTAGACATAGCTTTTTGCCTTTGGATATTGGAATGTGCAATATCACGTTAAAATATTTTTTGTTAACTCACTTAAATACTGCTATCAAGTTTGGCATTTTTTCAATGGTATAGATTACATTTGTAGAATGATTCTGGCACCTAAATAGGGAATACATCTTAATTTGGTGTAAAAAATAACCCAGGGGGCATTTTACCCCATAGGGAGGGCCATTTTGCTTGTCTTTCAGCATTGATTGTTTTATGCAGTCAGTTCTTAGACACTAGACATTGTCAAAACATTTTAATATAGATTGCTCAAATAGAGAACTACTGGATTTTTGGTACACTGTTTAGCCTACATACACTGTTTGTACCTCTTATATAATAAGTAACCCAAAAATACAGGCCTGAACTTCGAAAGAAAGTAGGGGAGACTGGGGGCATAATTTTTCAACAAAAAACTGAAAGTAACCTTTTGGATGTACAGTATTTTTCTTCTGCTGTCTAAAGTTTAGATGAGTACAAACTTAAACTTATATCAATTTTATCACTAGGTTATTGGTAAAAAATGTGCATGAACAATGAATGCCAATATGAGTGTTGCTTGCTAGCATAAGATATTTTATCATGGCTCCAAAATCGGGGTCAACTGTAACACTTTCTTACAATAGCCCCCGAGCCACATGGTCCAATGTAAGCACCTCATTTGTTTGAAAATGAACATATTTCAATAAATTTACATTTTAAATGACATTTGAAAAGGGTGTATAAAAATGTGTTTGTTCTAGTAGAGCAGCCCATTAATAAATATACTTTATTTGTATAAAATAATGTGTGTTTTATGTGTTCAAACAATATTAGATACTGACAGAAAATGTGAATATTATATATGTCTGCAAAAGCAAAGTTATTTTCATTGTAAGTTTATGGTGGATTTAAAGTTGTTTGATTGTACAAGACCCAGCAAAACCAAAGATGATGATTAGTTCACTTGTAAGAAGCACACATTTTATGAAGTAAGAATAGAAAACCTAGCTGAGGTTTTTTCTTTACAGTAGCCTATGCCTAGATTAAGGCCCAGGAAGATGAATAGGGGACTCCGGCCACAATCACTGTTTGAGAGTGCAGCCAGTGAAGTAACACATGGAAAGTCAGTGAGGGGCAGCAGCAAAAAATAGAAAGACTTTTGCAAATCTTAAAACATTTGAACCATATGCAAGAAAATCTTAAGTAACATTAATAGATACCTCAGCAGGAATGTGATTACAATGAGGTGTGCTTTTATTTGAGATAGAGTGTGTTAATATGACTTCTTTTTTCAGTGTTACAATTGCTCCCAAACACTGTTACAATTGCCTCGACTAAGGGGGCAACTGTAACCCTTTGACTTCTTGAAAATGAAAATTGTGAAAATATATCAATTGTATTATTAAATAGTGCTTATATCTACAGTGGATATACAAAGTTAAAATGCTAGGTTCTTGTGATGAAGAATAAGACAAAGATGCATCATGTCAGAACTTTTTCCACCTTTAATGTGACCTATAACGTATAATGCAACCAGGTTATTGTGAGGTTTTTATTTTTCATCTCAAAGATTTCAGTTTGTTTTTCACTTGAATTGTTCACATTATTATGCTCTGCCCTCAAAAATAATAATTAGCAAATGTAAACATAATCGGGTGGGGGGGCTCACTAGCAAAATAGTTAACAAAAAGTTGGGCTAGTTTTTATGCATTTTCGGCTAGTTCTGAGCAGTCGTTGGTTTGCTTAACCTGGCAACACTGGCTGTAAGTGCTGTTGGTAGGTAAAATCTATGTCAAACACTACTGTCTATCTTACTTACAAATGTATTAAAAAGTGGAAATCTAGAATGTAATATGAGTGTTACGCAGGCTATCTTCCTGTCGATTGTGATAGTTGTAACATCAGCCCGTTATTTTGCGCTGGAACTGTAATTATGGAAATAAATGGTAGTTTGCTAAAAAGTGTCAGTAATTGCATGGAGTGTAAACAAAAGGTCCGATTTGCGAGGGCTAATCAATCAACCATCACTAACGTTATAGCTAATGCATATCATTTCATAATTAACGCAACTTTGTTTTATTTTTTTTTTAAATATTCCTTAGAAGTGCCAATATTTTTTAAGTTATCTGGAAAGCTAATTAGCCACACATTCACCCAGCGACCAACCATAGTGTTCATGTGCGTATTCAACTAACATGAAGGATTTAGTTAGATTTGTCAGAATGCGCTGCATGTGTAATTTATGCGGACAGTAGTAGTTTTCATTGATTGCGCATTCGTATAGTATACTGTATAGTTGTATTTGCTTACTGTATGGAAAATAGCATTACCAGTGTTTGTTTGATTAAAGTCCAAGCAGTTTTATTAGTCATCTTTCATTCACAGTGAGTGTCATCATGAGCACAAGGAAGGGTGGGCAGTGACATTCATCCGTTTTTTGGGCCGCCTCAGAAAATACAAGTAAGCTGAGAGCATTGACAAAAATGAGTACCAGTCAGATGATAGAATACAGTATTTATTTCATGTTCACTCTGCTGCATTCAGAGTAAAGAAACAGAGGGAGAGAGAGAGCATGAGGATGCCAACAGGGCTGGCAGAGCAGGTGACGTAGAGGTGAGTGAGAAAAGGAACAAATATTGATGACCGATCTGATATCGCCATGTTGGTGTTGTTCTGACGACATCATACTTAATGTTGGCACAACTGCGGTTAGGCTTAGGCACAGGCCCCACCGAGGTTAGGTTTAGGCACAGGTACCACTAAGGTTATGTGTATGCACAGGTGTCTCTGAGGTTAGGGTTAGGTCAGTTGTAATGATGATCCTGGAGCAACATTATAATGTTGTAGGAACAACATCAATACGGTAATAAGAGTGTGTGAATATTGATAGTTAAGTGTCTTATAAATATTTTAAACATATTTTAATGTTTTACTTGGGGGGACCCCCGGTTAATTCCCCCCAGACCCCCGGTTAATTGTTTACGGATATTTTTCCTTGCATAAAAGCCACGCGCCAACAAGTTAGTGCCACTATTATGTCTTAGGAGTTACGTGAAATGATCAAAAGACCTCACACGCAACAGGGGTTTAACACACACGACTGCGCGCATATAGAGGAGAGGGGGGCCATCCGCGGAATTACGTTAGCATTAAGTGAGTTGTTGGAGCAGCGGCAGTGTTATTCTCCTCTAAACCTTTTAAAATGGCTTTGCACTCCGATGGGAATCTCTTTCGGAAATTACATTTGCGTGTGTTTTCTCAAATGGCAAACTCGCGCTCGTGTCATTGGTGAAATTATGATTTCAAGGCAGGTATGGCTTTCATAATTATCACTGTGGTATTGGGAAAAGTTTGGTGAAATCGCCAGATTAATCTTGCTCGAGGAGGTTGACCTGTTGATATATGGCTGTCATGCTTTGGCAGTAATATGGATGCAAAGGGATTCTTTAGCGAGGGTTTGGCAAACCTCGTATACACATGCTATGAGTAGGAAGTGTCTGGTTAAAGATATTTGGGCAATATATAATAGAAAAGTGATTCACAATGTTAGATAACAATAACTTCGAGAAAGTGGTGCATTAAAGTGAAATTAAGCAATGTTTTAGCCAAAAGCTAAAAGTAGCCTAGATCTAAACGAAATTCCCTTAAGATGATGATGCAACTCAACTGTGTTCCATCCAATTTTTAACTCATCTATTTACCACCCCTGCCTGTTGTGGGATTTAAGGCGAGGTGGAGGCTTTGCAGACCTGTGTGTGCCGTTTTCTATTAGGTTAATTATTCATGCTGGTTAAAACCCCGGCAGGAGGGCAATGGAGGGGGAATGTTCTTTCTCTGCTGGATATTAATTGTGATAGACTGTGGATAATGCGGTCACCACTGTGCTCTATACACTTCCCATTGAAATACGAATGGAGACCTGAGCTGCGGGATGCGAGCTTCGTTTGGCTGGGACACGCCTTGTTGCTCCGAGCGCAATGCCACCAATGCAGTCTAAATGAGATTCCTCAAGTCAACATCTGTCGCAAGGCCGCTTGCCTGCCTCTCTAATTAAAGCAATTGTATCGCAAATGGCAAAAAGTAAAAGACTACAGCCCTACCACGATAATTCAAGTCGTGCCAGAAGCACTAGATTCCAAAAACTAATTTTTAATCGGAGCAAGGTTAAGGGTATGTTTTTCCTTGAACCAAGTCAGATAAAAACATACATTTGTTTAGGGGAGATGTTTATGGGAGGTGCTGTGATTACCAACCTGCTACACCAATAACTCTGTGATTTCAAGAGTCCATCATTATCTCTAATCATTTAACTTTCATGGCAATACATGTACAAACGTATGTTCTTACAATTTGACCAAAACCTGTAGACTTTAGAACAGGGTCTCCAACCCTGCTGAAGGAGAGCTACTGTCCTGGTTAATCAACGTTTGAAATCTACATTTGTCTGGGGCGCCATCTTCTGGTACAACATAGCAGCAGTATTACACTGCCCGAAGAGGTTACTTACATAACGGTTCCTTAGAAGACATTTACAAATCCATAAATATGTAGTATAAAAAATGAAGAAGTGAATTTGCATTACTTCTCTAATGTTATTGCTACCCCAACAAATAATGGATGGGACTTTGATATACCTAATATTTGATGTGGATAATTACAGTTGTCATTCAGTAGTCATTTACTATGTAGAAACCTGGAAAGCTTAACAAATATATGCTAGTTGTAAATTTATTGAGGTAATCTGAAGATGTCACCCCATGCTTCCTGAAGCACCTCCCTCAAGTTGGATTGACTTGATGGGCACTTCTTATGTACCATCCAGTGACTGTGCTGGCCACTACATTATAAACAGAATACCAGCTCACTGCTTCTTCCCTAAACAGTTCTTGCTTAGTTTGGAACTGTGCGTTTGGTCATTGTCCTGTTGGAGGAAATCAGTTCCAATCATGCACCATCCACAGGGTATGGCATGGCGTTGCTAAATGGAGTGATTGCTTTCCTTCTTCAAGATCCCTTTTACCATATACAAATCACCCACTTTACCACCATCAAAGCACCCCCAGACCACACATTGCCTCCACCATGCTTGACAGATGGCGTCAAGCACTCCTGCAGCATCTTTTAATTTGGTCTGCATCCCATGAATGTTCTTCTCAAACTTAGATTTGTCTTTCCATAAAACTTTTTTCCAATCTTCCTGTCCAGTAATTGTATTATTTTGCCCATCTATCTTTACTATTTATTGGTTAGTCTGAGATATGGCTTTATCTTTGCAACTGCCTACAAGGCTGGCATCCCGGAGTTGCCTCTTCACTGTTGACATTGAGACTGGTGTTTAGCAGGTACTATTTCATGAAGCTGCCAGTTGAGGACCTGTGAGGTGTCCGTTTCTCAAACTAGACACTCTAATGTATTTGTCCTCTTGCTCAGTTGTGCACCAGGATCTTCAACTCCTCCTTCCATTCTGTTTAGAGTCCATTTGCACTGTTCTGTGAAAGAAGTAGTACATTTCTGGACAAAGTTTCTGTTTCTGGCCATTTCGAGCCTGTAATCAAAACTACAATTGTTGATGTTCCAGATATTCAAATAACCCCAAACGTTTGAATGGTAGTATATATATATATATATTTTAAACTAATTTATATTTAATCACCCCCTGTCCTTGAAAGCAATGCATATCACATACTCACTCACTTGTTGGGTGGCAACAACAGATCTCCCCTCTGTTGCTCATTGGTCATATTCCCAACCACGCCCCAGCTCCAATAAATATATTCCCATTACATTAATTGTACACAACATGCACTGTATTTCACCAGCCCAGGAAAAATATGGACAAGTAAGCATTTAAATCACAAATAAAGAAAAACGATTTATTCATATTAACAGCAACAGAAAACTCGCACTAATGGCCACCAAATCTGCATACAATGAGTAGAGGTGAAGAAGTCTATGTAAGTCGTCTGATGTATAGCGACATTGTGGGTTGAGCGGCAACACCGTGGCTGGATTCAGTCTGTCAGTTTGTGTTCCAGCGCCACCTGCTGGTCAGACCTTGCCCACAGCCCGGCCCTGAGCCCTCTGGTACTCCTGCTGGAGACTCGACAGGACTTCACGGTGCTGTTCAGACTTTTTCTCCATGTCCTTTAGAAGCATCTCATATCTTTGACTACACCCCAAAAGACAGAAAAAATCTATGTTGTTGCCAAAATACTTCATACTTCCATATTTAAAAAACATGTTTTTTACATGTGCAATAAAATGAGTAAACATTATCTTTCAGACTCACATCTCCCCATTGATGTATTCAAGCCTCTTTGCCACAGTGGCTTTGGCTTCCTCCAAGTCTTGCTTCACCAGAACTGGACCTATAAGCTTGTAAACTGTGTTCTGGGTGTCTAACAAATCCAACTCCTAAAAAAAATGGCAAAGAAGTGTACCAGCAATAGAAGATAGATTTTTTTTTCCATAATTTACTTCACATCAACTGCGAAATCTCAACTACACAAAAACAATAAAACAACATAGTTGTGTGTACTCACCTCCTTGACTATATTATTCTCCGTCACCTGAGCCTCCAGTTTCTGTCGGGCTGACATGCTCTTACTGACATCTACATGGCATTAAAGCAAGATGTTGAATTGAATTCACATTTATTCAGTATGTACATTCACACATACGCAACTGAAAATGTAACTTGGTGTATTGGTGCTGCTAGAGGTGGACAATAAATAAAACCCACACAAATGGGGTGGTGAGCATACAAGGTAGATATACTATTACAGTATTTCTAGATGCAGCTAGATGATCAGGATATGAGTGTGTTACATATACACAATGTGTAAAGGAAAACAATATCAACTTACACACTTTGTAAATGAGAACCAGTACTGTACTAGTTTGTACACTGAATAATATTAGCAATATTTACATATCTTCAGTAATAATAGTATACAATTTACTTGTATAATACGTTATATACGTTATATAATACGTTCAATCTATGATCCATCAGTTTTATACAGGAAGGGAACGTCAACAAGCACTGGGGCAGTTGTGATCTAGATAGCTAAATGTAAAAAATAAGGCAATTTGTTACTAAGTTAACAATTAGTAATAGCTAGTATCTAGGGTGCAGCTGAGGAAACAAGACCATGCAGGGCAGCTGAGATTAACATGTGTATAACGTTATAGCTAACGTTAGCTAGCTAGCTAACTAGCTAGTCAGTCAGTCAGCAAGCTAACTACATAACGTTACCTTTTTGCATTTGTTGGTATTTTTCTAGTTCCAATTGTAACTTTTTCTGAATCGCTTCTGCCATATCTACGGTAGATATTTACTTATCAAGACCTTGTGTATTATAAATAGATACAAATCTGCTGGCTAGATCTAGAAAATCGTGGTTAACTCCTCTTCGTTTTTCTTCCATCTAGAGCTAGTACGTCTTCTTCTGTGGGTTTTCACAGCTGTTGGCATCCAACACTAATGGTGCATTACTGCCACCTACTGTGATGGTGTTTGGGCCAGCTTCAGGGAGGGTCTGAATCCTTCCTACCAACCCAGTCTCCCCAAGGAATATAAAATAATATTTGAACACTGTGTCTATACCTATCCTACCCCAAATAGTCTTTAACTCAACTCTGGTATCCCTTCTGCTCTCAAACCTATTTTTAATCTCACTCGCTTCCTCTAATAGAGCCCACACTGTATCAAGAAATGATCTACTTTCTCAACATCCTGGCAATAATTGCATTGTCTTGTTGGATGCTTCCCTATCAAATGTATGGCGTCGTTCAAATGACTGTGCCCCACTAGTCTAGTAAACACAGACTCCTATACTCTGTTCTAGCTGCCCTCCCTCCATCCGCAACCATGCCCTGTATTCTTAAAAGGTGACTGCCTTTAGGGTCTCAGTTCCACTGCTCCTGCCATCTCCTCATGATCTCAGTCCACACAATACGTTTTGCCTCTGCTTTGCTCATGAACACTGCAATATCCTCATCACATTCAAGGGTTTGTCTGGCAAATGAATAGCTCACTCAAGGCTCATTCTCTTCCAATCCAAAATGGTCTGGTACCCAAGTTAATCTTCTCACCCTGTCCTGTGTTTGTATCCTCTTATATAACATGTTCTGACAGCTATTAGATTGATATGACTGCAAACTCATCAACACAACACAGGAGTCAGAGCAAATAATTACCCTTTCTGGTTTAGTGTCCTCTACCCAACTCAACACCAACCATACAGCCAGAAGTTCCTAGAGAAAACACAAATTAGGTGAAATATGTCTCTTTGAAACTCCTTCATCAATGTTATCTTTGCAACAATATTAAATGTGAAAATTTATTAATACATATACATATATATTGTCACTTGTAGTGTAGTGTATATTAGAGCTCAAATCCATTGAACACCCTTTTGTGATTGCATTTATAGTTAACCTTTCTGAACCAACACGAAAATGAATTTGAATTATTTAATGAACTGTTATGCTCATTAAATAAAATTAATATAATAACTGACAACTTGAAAAGGCCTCGTCTAAAAACCGTAAAGGGATAGGCTGTTATGAAGTAAGGACGTGTAATTCAGAGTGTATTGCAATGCAATAAAAATTATATTTATAATGTAATATGCTTTACATAAAATAACTGAAAACAACACAGTAACATAGTCAAAACTAAAATAAATCACACTTCCGGGGTCAGCATGCTTACGACATTTCTTTGCGACACTCTTCATTTCCTCACTCCTCTTGAAAATGGCTTCGTCTTTTTGGAAAGGTGTCGTAGGTGTTGGTCTATTTGCCTTGGCTCATGCAGCTTTCTCTGCGGCACAACGTAAGTGTAATATCAGAACATGACGTTATTATACAAGCTATTTAATTTAGATGTTTATATCCAAAGGCACAGCGTACGACGCTTACGCAGTGTTTTGCGGCCTGTTAAAACTAGTAACGCGAGCTAGCATGCTAACTTCCATTATACCATCATCAGCCAACAACAGCTAACAATGCAGAATAAGCTAGCTAGCTATTTAGCATGTCATAGGCACTGCAAATAACTAGCTAACGGTTAATGCTTGCGAATGCGAAATGTTAGCCAAATTGCATTTTTTAACACAACTGTCTTTGCATATTAGCTTGCCAAATGTAGCATTGGCTATATGAATGAAATAAGACTTGCTTTAGACCCAAATTTAATCCTACAACCCACATTGATTCCATTGTGAAATGTTTTCTTCCTTCACCAGATCGATCCTACATGCGTCTGACAGAAAAAGAAAATGAAACATTACCTATTGATGTAAGTAACTGAATATAGTTATCTATACTTATGTACATGTTCTATTATTTGATGTCATCCCATTGAATTAGAACATTTTAATGATGGGATCATAGTGGTTAAGCCATTGTATTCATTGTGCTGTTTGACTCAACTAACTTCAAAAGCAAAGTGTAATAATTCTGGATTTCATTTTTTCAGATTGTCTTACAGACTTTGCTAGCATTTGTTCTTACCATTTACGGTATAGTACACATTGCCGGAGAGTTTAAAGATATGGATGCGTCCTCAGAGTTGAAAAACAAGTAAGTTGACATTTGTTTTTTCAGTTAACTTGAGTATATGACTAGCCCTGTATTGATATTGAGCTTACTGACACATTGAGTACAGTTCATACTTGACTCAGTGCCCTATTGTTTTTTTAGGACGTTTGACACACTCCGGAACCATCCGTCTTTCTACATGTTCAACCATCGGGGTAGGGTGCTGTTTCGCTCCCATGACCAAGAGGCCTCATCAGTCCTGAACCAACAGGCCCTGCCCAACCCTCTGCGGCTACGCAAGCTTGAGCATTTGCACTGAGACTGGCCCCTCCCCTGCCCACACATTTCTGTGCACATATTATCTTATTGGTTAGACGAAGGGAAAAGTGAAGTCATTTCTCCCTCTTTAATTTGTCTTTGTACATATTAACATGCTGTACAAATCTGCATCTCTTTCCATAAAAGTGGTTACCATATTTAATTCCTTACTGTGCCAACCAACCTTTCAGTTTTTCAGGCAGATTTGTTTGTATATAATTGTTATTGCTTAGGAGTCTTCTGATTTGACACATTTTTCTCCTACCCTTTCTAATAGCATGGGAGAATTGTTCTTTTATTGGACGAGGGGCATGATGGAATGTTGTTATTTGCCACATGTCTTTCTTGAGCAGCTGTCTGGAACTATTTATTTCATGTTGTATCTGCAGATATGTGATTTGTTTTATGGAGTAAAAAACTTTCAATTCTGTTTAACGAATTCATGAGCCGGTCTCCTCATCCAAGTTATCTGGATTATGGCTATTTGATATAATCTAATGCATAGAAATAGAATGAATAGTATAGTCCCCATTCAAGTCAACGATTTGTGTAATCATTCCCTTTCTATGCATCTAATCCAGATAACCTTTGAAACGCTGGGTCCTGGAGTTTGAAATAAAGCTTTGGAGCTTATTCTGTATGCAATAAGGAGTTACAATGGTTGTTGGAGTCACAAACTCAAACTTGAAGGGTGTAGCATGGAAAGCAGAGTAAGGCAGTGTTACAGCAATGCTAATGATACTGTGAACACTAGAGACTAACGGTAGATTTCTCTGAGCAAGTTTTTTTTTTTTTGCCATTTAACCTTTTTGTTAAGATTGAACAGAATGTTTTTAACTTAATAAAAATCATAGATTTTACCAATGTCAGGGTGCATGTTCAAGTGACCCAATGTATTTTTTTTCTTAAGGTAAACAAATGCATTTACAGTGGATTGCATAAATATACCCCCCAAGTCAGTGCTCACTAGAATCACTTGACAGCCATTTTACCTGCAAGTCTTTTGGGGTTTCATCATTGCACATCTGTTTTCTCCATTTTTTGCCTATTTCTTTTGACAAAATTATTCAAACTCCAAAGTTGGATGGGCACGATTGGTTAACAGGAACTTTAAGGTTTTGCATGGATTCTTAATTTGAGTGAGATATGGGCTTTAATTGGGTTACTTTTGATTGGGCTAATACACAGTTTCTTGTTTGGAACTATTCCAGTGTGGGCTGTGTGGATCATTGTATTGCTGGAAGATGAACCTCTAACTCAAAGGTCTCTAGTCTACTCAGTCTAGTTTTCAACTTGCCTTCTGGCAAAATCCAAATGGGATTTCATGTGACAAAATTAAGTCATTGTTTTCTCCAAGCCACACTTTCATGTAGCCCAGGTTTATGCAACACCTGAATAATAGTTGACATGAGCAGTTTCTCCCATCCAGAACTACAACTCCTTTTCCAAGAAAGTTGGGACTCTGTGTAAAATGTTAAAACAGAATGCAATGATGTGCAAATCATTTAAACTCTATATTTAATAGCAAATAGTACAAAGACAACAAATCAAATGTTGAAAATGAGACATTTTGTTTCTTAAAAAATATATGTCCACTCTGAATTTGATGCCAGCATCACATTTCAGAAAAGCTGGGACAGGGGCAACAAAAGACCGGAGAAGTTGTGTAATGCTAAAAAACAAAACCTGGTGGAATATCACACAAATAATTATGTGAATTGGCAACAGGTCAGTAACATTATTGGGTATTAAAGGATCAATCCAGAAAGGATGGGTCTGTCAGAAGTGAAGTTCAGGGTCTCATCATCTACGGTCCATAAAATCATTAAAAACTTAAGAGAATCCGGCCAAATCTCTATCTAAGGGACATGGCTGAAAACCACTGTTGGATGGCTGTGTTCACTCAACCCACTCTCTTCCCTTTGCGTACATATAACACGGGTTTACACTTCACAATTTCGTGCTATGCATACGCCAAAGTACTTTTTTGCGTGCAGTTCAGACGCGATCTCCTCCAATTAAGAACAATGGTGAATAAATGCAATATAAAAAATGTACCTTTATCCTTTTACGTTCTTTCAAGAAAAAAGTTAATCTACGGCTTTTATACGATTAGTCACTCTTCGGGAAATCTGTGCCTCGATGATGGTGACGTCAAATAGGTTTCAGTTGGTGCGTGTCAATGAAACGATTTTATTGACCACCATTATTATTAATGGGAGGAGATCGCGTCTCAACTGCACGCAAAAAAGGACTTTGGCGTATGCATAGCACAACATTGTGTGAACCCGTGTTATGTACGCAAAAGGAAGAGAGTGGGTTGGTTCACTGCATGGGCTTAGGAAAATTTCTGATAACCATTGTCTCTGAACACAGTACATTGCTGCATCCACAAATGCAGCGGTTTAAAAGAAGAAACCATGCAAAGAAGAAACCATATAACAAGATCCAGAAACGCTGCTGCCTTCTCGGCCTGAGCTCATTTAAGATGGACTGAGGCGAAGTGCAAAACTGTCCTGTGGTCTGACAAATCATAATTTGAAAATATTTTTGGTAATCATGGACGCCGCATCCTCTAGACTAAAGAGAAGGACCATCTTTTTTTAAAAATCAGAGCACATTTCAAAAGCCAGCATCCGTGATGGTATGGGGGTGCATTAGTGCACATGGCATAGGTGACTTGCACATTTGTGAAGGCACCATTATTGCTGAATAATATATATACAGGTTTTAGAGCAACATATGCTGCCATCCAGACTTCCTTTTCAGCTTATTTCAGCAAGACAATGCCAAACAACATTCTACACCTATTATAAAAGCATGGCTCTGTAGTAAAAGAGTATGTGTGCTAAGTTGGCTTGCTTGCAGTCCAGACCTGTCATTGATAACATCCGGTGCTTTATGAAATGAAGAAAAACAACAAAGGAGACCCCGAACTGTTGAGCAGTTGACATCCTATATCAAGCAAGAATGGGAATAGATTTCACTTTCAAAGCTACAGCAATTGGTCTCCTCAGTTACCAAACGCTTAAAGAGTATTATTAAAAGAAGAGCTGAAGCAACACAGTGGTGAACATGCCCTTGTCTAATTTCTTTTAAAATGTGTTGCTGGCATCAAATTCAAAATAGGCATGTATTTTTCCAAAAACATAAATATTTCTCTATTACAGAAATTGTAATTGTACAGAAATATTGTAAAAAAAAAACAAAAGGCCTCTTTTTGGCTTTTATAACCACAACCTCTTTGCCCAGTTGCTTAGTTTCAGTAGGCAACCTTGGTTGTGCCATATTCCTTCCATTTCTTTAAATCATGGATTTTATTGTGCTGTGGAGGATGTTCAAAGTTTGGAATCTTTCTATTGCTGAACCATGACAGGTGCTCTGACTGGTGCTTTTCTAGAACTTTCTCCCAGACTATGAATGATCTGTTTATTCATGATCTTGTTGTTGGGATCTCCTTTCTGCTATACTTTAAGGTATAAACAGGTGTATTTATTCTCAGATCACATGACACAAGGATGACCAAGATACCATACTTTAAGTACAGTATATTCCACTAAACCAGGGCTACAGTTAGGCTTATCTAATTTGTTCAGTAAGTGATTGGACAAAACAAAACATGTTGTAAATTAACTGCACATTAAAAAACACGATTCATAGTAGTTCAGTCATGTTTCTTGTAATCTTTTATTAAAAAAATCAGAATTTTCAATTATATATATATATATATATATATATATATATATAACATATTACAAAATGACCTTTATACAAATTTTACTTTCAAAATATTAATTTTTTTATGTTCTGGTATGAACATCATCCAAAAATAGTTTATATTTTTTATGAACAATAAAAATTATTTTACATCTTTAATTTCAATAAGAAACATGGAGGGAAAAGACAGAGAAGTGGGTAGCTTTATGTTTGTTCTCTGAAATGTAGCAGGTGGTTGGTTGTTTCCCAGCTATGCTAGTCCAGGGACAGGTGACTGACCAAGAGGGAGCAGAGTGTTTCTCTGACCACACAGTTCTTCAGGGAAAGAATCAATGGGGTGCCTGTGACACTCAATGTGCACCCCAAACGGCACCCCATTCCCTAGTGCCAAAAAGGAGGGAGTTAGGGGAGACAGTTGCCCAGGCTCTGTCAAAACCACCAAGATGGAACCCAGCAGGTGAGATCCTCTTAGAGACTGTGCCGAATCTACACCCTGCCGAACATAACCTACACAATGAATTTGACTAGTGGGATCACAGCTTACATGCTGGGACAGTGGATCCATGAAGGGCATTGGAAGTCAGCATCTGATCTGACACAGTATTATCATCCTGAAGGCCCATGCAACACAACATACCAAAGACACTCCAATAAATAGAAGAGTTGAGGTAGATCAGATTTCTCATGTGAGCCACAGCTTCTTTGTAAGTACAGTGCATATCTGGCCTAAAATGTATGTTTTCAGCCTAACCATAAACAGGCTAATGATAAAACTTTGGATCGGAAACCAGAGGTCCTTGTTGCACTCAGTTATAACGTGAGCACAGTTGTCCTGTGGCTGTATCGTCAATAGTTATACGAGTAATGCAAGTATTACCTGTATTAAATGCTGTAATAAGACTTCCATTATTACACGCCTCACATGAAAAACCTTGTCCCCTGTCCTGTAATGAGTCATTCCAAATGCATGACAGTGTGTGCAAGACCTGATTCGAAAGCGGATGTGTATGAATGAATCACTCAGTACAGTTCACATGCACACTAACACATCATTATTAAGCTGATTGTGGCAGTAGGCCAAGTGTGGCATTAGTCATGTAAACACCTTAATCGGGTTATTAAAAGCAATTTATTGGTCAATTGCACATTAGGTCCAAACGAAACTGAGCACCCCGGGAGCTATTGTTTGGAGTGAGGGATAATTTTTGTAACTGATGGCTACCTGCTGGTATATGACTTTAATCTAACTCAGCATACAGCGATTAGAACAGATGATTCTCTGAGAATTTCTAACAATTACTACATGTACAACCCCGTTTCCAAAAAAGTTGGGACGCTGCATAAAACGTAAATAGAAACAGAATGCAATGATGTGCAAATCGTTTAAACCCTGTATTCAATAGAAAATAGTACAAAGACAACAAATCAAATGTTGAAACTGAGAATTTTTATTGTTTCTTGAAAAATATGCACCCACTTTGAATTTGATGCCAGCAACATGTTTCAAAAAAGTTGGGGCAGAGGCAACAAAAGACTGGAAAGGTCGTGTAATGCTAAAGAATTAAACCTGGTGGAAAATCACACAACTAAAGATGTCAATTGGCAAAAGGTCAGTAACATGATTGGGTATTAAAAGATCATTCCAGAGAGGATGGGTCTGTCAGAAGTAAGGATGGGGAGGGGTTCATCACTCTCTGAAAGATTGCACGGGGCAAAAAGTGCAACAATTTAAGAATAACGTTTCTCAATGTAAAAGTGTTTGGGGATCTCATCATCTATGGTACATAATATCATTAAAACGTTCAGAGAATCTGCAGAAATCTCTGTATGCAAGTGACAAGGGTGCAAACCAATATTGGATGGGCGTGATCTTTAGGCTCTCAGGTGGCACTGCATTAAAAACAGACATGATTCTGTAGTGGACATAACTGCATGGGCTCAGGAAAACTTCCAAAAACCATTGTCTGTGAACACAGTACATTGCTGCATACACAAAAGTTAAAACTCTACCATACAAAGAAGAAACCATATATAAACAAGATCCAGAACCGCCGCCACCTTCTCTGGGCCTGAGCTCATTTAAGATGGACTGAGGTGAAGTGCAAAACTGCCCTGTGGTCTGACAAATCAAAATGTAAAATTATATTTTGGAATCATGGACACCGCATACTCCAGACTAAAGACTTTTTTTTTATCAGCACACAGTTCAAAAGCCAGCATCGTGATGGTAATGGGGTGCATTAGTGCACATGGCATGGGTGACTTGCACATTTGTGAAGGCACCATTATTTCTGAATAATATATATACAGGTTTAAGAGCAACATATGCTGCCATCCAGACTTCCTTTTCAGGGAAGGATTTGCTTATTTCAGCAAGACAATGCCAAACAACATTCTACACCTATTATAAAAGCATGGCTCTGTATTAAGTGTCTGTGTGCTAAGCTGGCTTGCTTGCAGTCCAGACCTGTTATTGATAACATCCGGCACTTTATGAAACGAAAAAAACAACAAAGGAGACCCCTAACTGTTGATCAGTTGACATCCTATATCAAGCAAGAATGGGAATAGATTTCACTTTCAAAGCTACAGCAATTGGTCTCCTCAGTTACCAAACACTTAAAGAGTATTATAAAAAGAAGAGCTGATGCAACACAGTGGTGAACATGCCCCTGTCCAATTTTTTTGTGTTGCTGGCATCAAATTCAAAATATGCATTATGTATTTTTCCAAAAACATAAATATTTCTCAGCTTCAACATTTGATGTGTTGTCTTTGTACTATTTTCAACTAAATATAGGGATAAATGATATGCACATCATTGCATTCTGTTTTTCTTTGCATTTTATGCAACATTCCAGATTTTTTGAAAACGCAGTTGTAAATAACCTGTGCTGGCTCTAGCCTTTAGGAGCACAAAGGAACATTTTATTGTAGCCCCCTCTCCCCTATCAGTCCGGGGCTCCATAGCAGTCAGAGGCCCCCTAGCGGTCTGGGGTCCTAAGCAACCGCTTGTCGCTTATGCCTAGAACCGGACCTGTAAATTACCTTGATCATAGCAGTTGACCTGCGCATGTCCCATCTCCATTTTAAGGAAACCTCTCTGTTGGCGCAAGTGAAATTTAAAACACTTTTGACTGTATCTTAGAAGTTGTCTTCACATACAAATTGTTTAAGGTGAACTCTGAATCAATTACGCTTCCTTAAAATAACACCATCGCTGTTATAGAAAGTTTTGTAATTTTATTAGCTATTTTCTTTATTTATAAAATTCCCTTTAGATGCCCATTTTAGATTGGTCCATGTAAGAAGGATTATGAGTAAAATCCTTTTTGCAAAGTGAGTAACAAACCATTACATTAATGGGACTATTCACTAATTGCATTTTTGTGTGCATGTAACAGTACTGAGCGTGTGTAGACAGACTGACTTGGCCATATGGTCAGAATCAGTTATTAATGGTGAGATTACATTCAGAGCCTATTAACTCATCCACACATATGTCTGGGCCAACCCTCATCCTCACATATGTCTGGGCCAACCCTCATCCTCACATATGTCTGGGCCAACCCTCATCCTCACATATGTCTGGGCCAACCCTCATCCTCACATTTCTGGTCTAACCCTCATCCTCACAGATCTAGTCCAACCCTCATCCCTCCTGAATCAATCTCCATGTGTGAGTGCAGTAGACGCACAATAACATGTCACAAGGACAGGGAGATACCTCAGCCCTCTTTGTGAGGAGAGATGTCTTCTTTAGTGCTTCCTCCATTCCTACTACAGGCTGGCGTTGGCCCATGTGTCAGTCATGTCTTTTGGAGGAGAGTACCCTGTCCGTCCCCATGTCTTTTGAAGCAGAGTACCCTGTCCCTCCCCATGTCTTTTGAAGCAGAGTACCCTGTCCCTTCCCATGTCTTTTGGAGGAGAGTACCCTGTCCCTTCCCATGTCTTTTGGAGGAGAGTACCCTGTCCCTCCCCATGTCTTTTGGAGGAGAGTACCCTGTCCCTCCCCATGTCTTTTGGAGGAGAGTACCCTGTCCCTTCCCATGTCTTTTGAAGGAGAGTACCCTGTCCCTCCCCATGTCTTTTGGAGGAGAGTACCCTGTCCCTCCCCATGTCTTTTGGAGGAGAGTACCCTGTCCCTTCCCATGTCTTTTGAAGGAGAGTACCCTGTCCCTCCCCATGTCTTTTGGAGGAGAGTACCCTGTCCCTTCCCATGTCTTTTGGAGGAGAGTACCCTGTCCCTTCCCATGTCTTTTGGAGGAGAGTACCCTGTCCCTCTCTATGTATTTTGGAGGAGAGTACCCTGTCCCTCTCTATGTCTTTTGAAGGAGAGTACCCTGTCCCTCTCTATGTCTTTTGAAGGAGAGTACCCTGTCCCTCTCTATGTCTTTTGAAGGAGAGTACCCTGTCCCTCTCTATGTCTTTTGAAGGAGAGTACCCTGTCCCTCTCTATGTCTTTTGAAGGAGGGTACCACGTTCCTCTCCATGTCTTTGTGTTTCTGAGCAGTGATCCCTGCTGTCCTCTTCTTCACTATCTGCCATGGTCAGGCAGTTGCAACTCCTTATCTTCAATCTCCTCCAGGGCTGTCTCCAACTGCTGGATCAGCACACGCTTCTTAAACCTGGGAGGAGAGAAGAGGGATATGAAAAATTGCAAATGGAGAGACGTTGATGATTAACTATTTTATCATAGTAATTAGTATTTAGAATTGACTGCCGCCTAGTTGAACTATTGGTTTTCTGTAAAAATTACTTTGAATATACAGCACAATCATACTATGCGTGTATTATGAATGGGAATGCTTTAAATCATTAAAAAAAAGTTGAACTAGGTTCTGACTTTGGCGTGAGAGTTTGTTTAGTGTCAGAATGCATGCTTCCTTTAAACCAAGGACTTTCTCTTCTGATAAGAAATGCCCGGGGGGGACGACTGAGTGTATAACTGAACACTGTACTGTACTTAATGCATGTTCTTCAGCTGAAAGCATCTTGCTAAGTCAACCTCTAAACTGTTTAGAATCTTGTGTGTCTAAAATATGTATTTAAACATTTACCTTAATATCAATAGGAACATTTGAAAGAAAACAAATGGATGCAATGACTGCTTTGAGGAAGTAGAATGACTAATGTATTTATGGCCCACAATTCAAGGCTTAAAACAACTGTATATTTAAATTCCAAATATCTCACCGATCTAACCATCTTTGATAAAAAATGTACACAAAGGAATGAATGATAAAAGAAACATGACTGAAGTTCTCTTAACATACGGAGTCAGCTGCTCTGTTGTCATAGTTTCTGGTGTGTACAGAATGTCTTCTGCTGTGAACAGTCTCTCTCACCTGGCAGCCTCCTTGATGGCGTGATGGATGAAGTATCTCTGGACTGTCACGGGCCCCTTCACTTCCTCCAAAAGCCTGAATATGGTCTCATAGTCTGGGAACAAGCAGAGGCACAGTTGTGGGCCAGTGGACGAGGGCCAGCAAATGACAGATAAGGGACTGAACTAGTTGGATTAGTATGGGACTATAAAGGGATCGGGGGGAGTCCTGTTATAATACAGTTATAGTTCTGTTATGATACAGTTATAGTTCTGTTATGATACAGTAATAGCTAGTCGATGACAGTCATTCTGCCATAAGTGATCTATCTGACATTAAGCTGAAGTATAATCTGGATAGAAATGCGCTGAACAGAAGACCATACCCTTGGGACAGTACTGTATCACTACTCACTAGACCAGATCCTAGGGACAGTACTGTATCACTACTCACTAGACCAGATCCTTGAGACAGTACTGTATCACTACTCACTAGACCAGATCATTGAGACAGTACTGTATCACTACTCACTAGACCAGATCCTTGAGACAGTACTGTATCACTACCCACTAGACCTGATCCTTGAGACAGTACTGTATCACTATCCACTAGACCAGATCCTTGGGACAGTACTGTATCACTACTCACTAGACCAGATCCTAGGGACAGTACTGTATCACTACTCACTAGACCAGATCCTTGGGACAGTAATGTATCACTACTCACTAGACCAGATCCTTGGGACAGTACTGTATCACTACCCACTAGACCAGATCCTTGGCACACTAATGTATCACTACTCACTAGACCAGATCCTTGGGACAGTACTGTATCACTACTCACTAGACCAGATCCTTGGGACAGTACTGTATCACTACTCACTAGACCAGATCCTTGGGACAGTACTGTATCACTACTCACTAGACCAGATCCTTGGGACAGTACTGTATCACTACCCACTAGACCAGATCCTAGGGACAGTACTGTATCACTACTCACTAGACCAGATCCTTGAGACAGTACTGTATCACTACCCACTACACCAGATCATTGGGACAGTATTGTATCACTACTCACTAGACCAGATCCTTGGGACAGTACTGTATCACTACTCACTAGACCAGATCCTTGAGACAGTACTGTATCACTACCCACTTGACCAGATCCTTGGGAAAGTAATGCATCACTACTCACTAGACCAGATCCTAGGGACAGTACTGTATCACTACTCACTAGACCTGATCCTTGAGACAGTACTGTATCACTACACACTAGACCAGATCCTAGGGACAGTACTGTATCACTACTCACTAGACCAGATCCTTGGGACAGTACTGTATCACTACTCACTAGACCAGATCCTTGGGACAGTACTGTATCACTACCCACTAGACCAGATCCTTGGGACAGTACTGTATCACTACTCACTAGACCAGATCCTAGGGACAGTACTGTATCACTACTCACTAGACCAGATCCTTGGGACAGTACTGTATCACTACTCACTAGACCTGATCCTTGAGACAGTACTGTATCACTACACACTAGACAAGATCCTTGGGACAGTACTGTATCACTACCCACTAGACCAGATCCTTGAGACAGTACTGTATCACTACTCACTAGACCAGATCCTTGGGACAGTACTGTATCACTACTCACTAGACCTGATCCTTGAGACAGTACTGTATCACTACACACTAGACAAGATCCTTGGGACAGTACTGTATCACTACTCACTAGACCAGATCCTTGAGACAGTACTGTATCACTACTCACTAGACCAGATCCTAGGGACAGTACTGCATCACTACTCACTAGACCAGATCCTAGGGACAGTACTGCATCACTACACACTAGACCAGATTCTAGGGACAGTACTGCATCACTACACACTAGACCAGATCCTTGGGACAGTACTGTATCACTACCCACTAGACCAGATCCTTGAGACAGTACTGTATCACTACTCACTAGACCAGATCCTAGGGACAGTACTGCATCACTACACACTAGACCAGATTCTAGGGACAGTACTGAATCACTACTCACTGCGGCCAGGTTTGCGGACCTCCTTGATGACCCGTGTGCGCAGCTCAGCATTGCTGCCATCTAGCGGGGCTATGGTGATGGCCAGTGGTTCAGGTGGATCAGCGCCATCTCCATCCAGCTCTCCCTCCTGGACTGGTGGGCTCAGCCCCCCCTCACAGTTCTGCTCCTGTCTCTCTGAGGGGGGCCGCTCGTCCAGTCCATCCTCCCCTAACCTCTCCTCCTCCATACCAGTGTCAACCCCACTGTCTCCCACCCCCAAACACACCCCTGGCCTCTCCCTCTCCTCCAGGATAAGTGCCTCTGCGGCCCCTCCCACACCATCCACCACCCCTCCGGGCCAGCTGTCGCCTGATTCAGACCCCAGACCTCCCTCCCCGTTACTCTCTGTTCCCAGCACGCTGTTCCCCTCTGCTCCTGTGGGGGCAGAAGAACAATTCATTACATTATCACGAAGATAATAATAGATAACCAGGTAAATTCTTTACATTTTGTATTGAGTTTAAATTATTATAACATTTTCTTGATATATTCCTCTCCCTAAAATAAGTAGATGAAACCAGAGAAAATTAAGTACATGATTTTGATGTCATTAAATAGCCATTAGAAACTTCAGCCAACTTTAGCCACCGCTAGCAAAATATTAATTGAAGTAATCAGGGGACAAACAAATAATCTGAAACCAACTCCATATTTGGTGTGATGTTTTCTAAAGGTAATTTGACCATTAAAATATGAAAATGCACACGTGACCTAATTACTAACAGATTTTTTGCGAGCATTGGCTGAAGTTGGCAGAGGTTTTCTAATTGTTTAACGAAACCTAAATCTTACAGTTTCTCTTGGTACATAGACTTCTTTCAGTAAGTGAATTTCACCTTTAACACCCTCATTAGACTGAGATCTGCCATTTCCATGCTGCGTGGGCCTCCTACCTTTGTGCAGAGGGATGGGCTTTATGAGGCCAGAATTGCTCTGGGCCCCATTTCCATTGGACCCCTTCCCCACCACATGATTAGTGATAATTGGCGGAGTCTGGGGCCGACGCAATAAAGGGGACATGCTCCGCCTTCTCTTCAGAGCAGCTCCCGAGTTGGGGTCCCCCGTAACCCCTCTCTTCTTGCTTTGGGGACCCGTTACAAACTCATCTGCCTCATCAATCATCATCCCCTGGGATGAAAAAATGTAATAAGACACAGTTTTAGGTCATGCTATTAGAATTGTTATGGTTGCAGAGTTTTAAGTAGGCCTGGTGTGCGTACCTTCTTGTCCTGTTTGAAGGGGTTGCCAAAAGTGTGCAAGCGTTTGGGTTGGTCAGGGTCGATCTCTCTCAGGGGAGACGGCATCATCTTAAGGTACTCCTGGTAGTTGCCCATCTGAGCCACCGGTATACTGTGAAGGTAGTCTAACAACCAGCGCACAGTCAATGGAAATCCAAAATTCACCTCAGAGCGACATCGGCATGAGCCCGTTGTATATATTACCACACTGACACAATTCTTGTATGGCAAGTATAGTCTTAATAATAACAGTGTAACAAATGAACGTGCAGCTTTTGCCTACCTTCGTCCTGTCCTCTGATAAGTTTCTGAGTGGTCCTCAGAAGGTTGGAGCGCATCCTTGTCAGCTGATCCAGAAGGTTCCGCCTGGGGATGTCATAGGCATTCCGATACGCCTGGGGCTTCAGATCCTGAAGAGATACGGGGTCCAGTGAGAAAGCCTTTCTTTAACTCTGTCTGTTAGTAACAAGGAGTTACAACAGGGTTCTATTATGGACCCAGCCATCCGGTCAGGGGTCTGAGTGTGACCCAGCTGGGCTTGTACCTTGTTGAGCAGAGCAATCTGAAAGCCAGAAAACTCCTTGAAGTTGATGTCAGTCAGACGGAGGGGCATCTCCCCGCTGATGCCCTTCAGCAGCTGCTTGAAGTCTTGGCGGTGGGCCAGGGACAGCGTGTTGGAGTGGTTTTTCACCTTTATCCCGGTCTCCTGGGGAGCCTTCTTCCCTACAGACACAATCAGGCGATCCGACTCAATCTTCGCCTACAATCAGAGACAGGGACAGAGGCTTTATTCTCCCGATTCGGGGAGTACGCCTAAAGTGAATTCAGATCTACTAATGTGACCCTCAGGAAAGTTCAACACGTGTGCTGTATATGACACTTGCCAGTATATACACAATAAAGACATGCGTCCTAAATGCCACACTCTTCCTTATAGTGCCCATGTGCCCTAATGAAAAGTAGTGGACTATATAGAGACTGCAATGCAGGTGACCGGAAGCCCCACCTGCTGGCTGAGCTTCTTTAGGTAGGAGATGACGCTGTAGCTGAGGCCACAGTCCATGTTGTCAGAGATAAGGTTGGGTGCTCCCATCATCCTCAGTGCCTTCTTTAATGGCTGTGGGGAAAGAAAGACCATCAGCATCAAACATCAAATACATGCAATCGCATTTGGATACATATTCTTCCTACCATACACACAAAGACACACACATGTGTACAGTATGTGGCATTGTCCAAGCATAGTACATTACCAGGAGAAAGTAAGGAGGCATGGTCTTCAGGTAAATCTCAAAGGCCTGCCGCCACTTTAGGTTTGGCTTTAATTTGTGCACTTTAAACAGATCGTCTGTGAACACAGCAGGGTCACAGGTTGGGGAGAGGAAAAACACATGAGACAAGCATAATCGCACAGAAACGGGCAAAGACATACCAGAGAAATGACCCGAGAAATATATATAAATAAATGGGAATAATGTGTATTTATTTAATTGAATTTCTTTCCAAATGCAGAACTCCATTTGCATGTAACTGCTGGGAATAAGTTACTAAACAGTTTCAGAATATAATATAACATCCACAATCTCACCAAGAAGTGGCAAAAGAACAGGGTAGTTGTAAGGCATGACAAAGAGGTTGACACAGGTGAGTGTGGTGCTGGCCTTTAGGTAGCCAAACGGCTGGGCTAGGTCACTAGGTTTCCCACTACTGTTCACAAACACCTGCAAATGGGAGAGGGGGACAGCAAGACAGAGAGACAGAGACAATGGGCTCAGCACAAACATCATTGCTAAAAATCCAATAGTCATAATGCCTGGAGGCTGTGAGGGACACTTTCTCCTACCTGCCAGCACATGTGTGGAGACTTCCGTTCCAGGATGTACTGGGTGAGTGGTGAGGGCTCCAGTTCGTACTTGTCAAAGGGCAGCTTGTCAATCACCATGGGCTCACAGTCCACACAGGTGAAACGAACCATAGGGTGGGCAGAGCGAGGAGGCTAGAGGCGGGGCAAAGGGAGAAAACGACAGAACATTTGCAACAATACTGTACTTGTTGGGGGCGGGACAACAGAGTAGGATAGAGCTGGCACGGGCAGACTCAGTCAGTTTGCATTCGCCCACTGGCACTGTCCCAGTAATAGTGGTTATTATGTCAAGAAAAAAGCAGAAGAGAGAGTCCTGAGCAAACTTCACCCTCAGTTCTTGGCAGTAGACACTGTGAGAAGCAATCTTTCACAGGATGCCAGAGGTCAGGGCAACTAGGGACCCAGAAGGCAGAGGTAAAGAGACATGTTTAACCCAAAACTAGGAACGAAGACAAGAATAAGGCTTATTGATCATCCCATCTCATTTGACCCATTAAACATTTAACTGTTCGCATTCATTCATTCATTCATTAATAGTCTATCAAACACTATCTTAGTAATTCAAAATGGCAGGACTATGGAGCTCCCATTAGTTACTGCATTAGTAGCTGTGGGAGTAATGGCATCCCCTCACCAGAGTGGGGGAGTTCTGGTCCGGCCAGAAGGACTCAGGGATGGGCCAGTGGCCTACGGGCACCCCTGTCTTGGGGTTGGGTCGCACATAGATGAGCTTGTGGCAGCTGTGCCAGGGCTGTGGGCTGAAGGACACTACCGGGCGGCTCGGGTCAACCACACCATCTGTAGAACCAAACAAGGCATAAACATGTCATCCACCAAGTGATGCAGCGCAACCTATTGGGCCATTTTGACGTATAACGTGTGACTGGTGAATTTCAGAATAGTAGTAAAGGGCTCTGTTGGACCAAACCAGTCATCTTGTATGTGCAGGAACTCAATGGAAAGATGCATCACCAAGCCATATTTCCTCAAAATCAGGCCAGCACTGTCTGATGTTTTTGATATTTTTTAAATAATATATGGTTGAAGTAGGCCAAATTCACACCGAACTTGATCTTCTTTTCAGTTTAAGTCTATGACATTACAGATTTACTTACGATAATTTGGATGTAGTAAAATACTTTTTCTAAGGGTATTTATAGTGTAGAATATCATCCTTCAGTGTGAAGTATTTGGTAGCATGGTACAGTATGTTTTCAAAGTAACTTCCTACAAAAAGGACCTAAGGCAAATTAGTTCCTCATGAGAAGAGCAACCTATGCAGAAAATGTGAAAAAGATCATGGATGTGACCTTCCATTTTCAATCAAGTGTTAAAGTGCCACCGTGTAAGTTTGTAAATGCTGCATTTCTATTGCAAGAGGCAGAAGTTACTAACAAAGGACACTTCATCAGTGACACAATCCCAAACAGAAACTCTCCTTTTAGTACATACCTTCGCCTACCAGAGGCGGATCTGGCCCTGTCTTTTCAAAGTTAATGACAACACCACTCAGAACTTTCTGGACCAGAGACTCCAGACACTGGTTCAGCATTCTCTGTGTCCGGACACAGTATGACCGTCCTAGAGAAAGAAAGAAAAAGGAATGGGAATGGAGAGACTTACTCTGCACTTTTTTCAGACAGCATTTGGAAATACATAGGAAACACCAAAATAGGAAATACCAACAAAGTGGGAAACGCCAAAAGCTTCAATGTGCCTTTTCATAGATTCTACAAGGATCTGAATTTTTACCAGAGGTATGCCCCACCATTCTGACAAAGTTGACAAAGTTCAAGACACTGACTGATATGACCATGACATACAGTTCATATTTTCTTTATGGTCATTAAACCATTTAGTGACCACATGTGCTTGATATGTCCATGCATTGTTATACAAATGGAGGCATAACCATGGTAGCCATAAATTGGGCACCTGAGCCTTCCCAGCATTCGTAAAACATGAGTCTAAGTATGATGGGATGCTGAATCTGATTATCCAGGTTAACCCAGGGGTCCTATTCTGGATGGCTTATGGTGGCCAGTACCTTCCAGGTTTGGAGGGTTAGAAATAGAATTGGGTTGCCTTGATTCCTTTCTAGACTTCCTGGTTAAATGAGAAGGGAGATAAGACCCAGAATGGCATTGGATGTGCTTCAGAAGACACATATCCCAACATCGACTGTCCTGGGTCTCCTGGGAGTTGCATGGCCTCAGTCATGCATTGGATGTCACAAATGTATATATATATATATATACATATATATATACACACACAGCTCCGGAAAAAATTAAGAGACCACTGCACATTTTTCTTTCCATTCCAAACAAGTGACGAGTGACTGAAGCGTTCTTTTTTCAATTTGCAGTGGTCTCCTAATTTGAACCCTTCTGTTCCTCACTCAAAACCTTCCTTTTTTACTTTTTTGGAAAGGAAAGAATAAGGTGCAGTGGTCTCTTAATTTTTTCCGGAGCTGTATATATTAAATAGGCCTGATAATTTGGTGTAGAATGGTGACATAATTGTACGAACTAAATATAACAATATTCAAAGTTGATTCATTTCAGAAGTTTTTTTTGAGGATACATTTTTGTCAATGTCAGTCCAACCCCACAAGAATTCCCGGGTCCCGGTTTTAATTTCAATTCACACTTTTCTTATTAGGCGAAACACCTACGAGTTTCTATGTCCGAATAAACCCTGAATATACCTTAAACATAATGCATAAAACGATATTCTAGGTCCACTATCATGAATGGCCCTGGCACACACATGGCCCCAAAGATGGGGGCATATTGTACTTCTATTCTGGTATCCCACCTCCAGTGACCTCACACATCTGGGTAATGGCAGACTCGTCGGTGGGGACGCTGCCCAGCTGCTCGCTGTCCGGCACAGCTGCCCCAGGGAGACGCAGCACCAGAGCAAAAAGACGCTGGTCCCATCGAAAGGGCTCTTTGGTCAGCTCACTGCCAGGCAGGGGAGAGTTCAAGGGTAGGTGGAGCTGGAGACCGGAGGTAGAGTTGGGAAAGGGATTAGAATTCAATTTGTTTTACTAGACTGAACCCAGAAATACAGGTTTTCTTGTAAAATAGTGTAATAATAATAAATTGGACAATGTGAGTCATCTAAATAACATGCTGCTCATGAATAAGCAAATGTTTTAGTGTCCTGAACTGATCAAATATATGCTCTCTTTAACAACCTTGCTAGCCCAGCTTATACAGTGGGGAGAACAAGTATTTGATACATTGCCGATTTTGCAGGTTTTCCTACTTACAAAGCATGTAGAGGTCTGTTATTTTTATCATAGGTACACTTCAACTGTGAGAGACGGAATCTAAAACAAAAATCCTGAAAATCACATTAAGTAATTAATTTGTATTTTATTGCATGACATAAGTATTTGATACATCAGAAAAGCAGAACTTAATATTTGGTACAGAAACCTTTGTTTGCAATTACAGAGATCATAAGTTTCCTGTAGTTTTTGACCAGGTTTGCACACACTGCAGCAGGGATTTTGGCCCACTCCTCCATACAGAGCTTCTCCAGATCCTTCAGGTTTCGGGGCTGTCGATGGGCAATATGGACTTTCAGCTCCATCCAAAGATTTTCTATTGGGTTCAGGTCTGGAGACTGGCTAGGCCACTCCAGGCCTTGAGATGCTTCTTACGGAGCCACTCCTTAGTTGCCCTGGCTGTGTGTTTCGGGTCGTTGTCTAGCTGGAAGACCCAGCAACGACCCATCTTCAATGCTCTTACTGAGGGAAGAAGGTTGTTGGCCAAGATCTCGCGATACATGGCCCCATCCATCCTCCCCTCAATACGGTGCAGTCGTCCTGTCCACTTTGCAGAAAAGCATCCCCAAAGAATGATGTTTCCACCTCCATGCTTCACGGTTGGGATGGTGTTCTTGGGGTTGTACTCATCCTTCTTCTTCCTCCAAACACGGCGAGTGGAGTTTAGATCAAAAAGCTCTATTTTTGTCTCATCAGACCACATGACCTTCTCCCATTCCTCCTCTGGATCATCCAGATGGCCATTAGCAAACTTCAGACGGGCCTGGACAGGCGCTGGCTTGAGCAGGGGGACCTTGCGTGCGCTGCAGGATTTTATTCCATGACTGCGTAGTGTGTTACTAATGGTTTTCTTTGAGACTGTGGTCCCAGCTCTCTTCAGGTCATTGACCAGGTCTTGCCGTGTAGTTCTGGGCTGATCCCTCACCTTCCTCATGATCATTGATGCCCCACGAGGTGAGATCTTGCATGGAGCCCCAGACCGAGGGAGATTGACCGTCATCTTGAACTTCCTCCATTTTCTAATAATTGTGCCAACAGTTGTTGCCTTCTCACCAAGCTGCTTGCCTATTGCCCTTTAGCCCATCCCAGCCTTGTGCAGGTCTACAAATGTATCCCTGATGTCCTTACACAGCTCTCTGATCTTGGCCATTGTAGAGAGGTTGGAGTCTGTTTGATTGAGTGTGTGGACAGGTGTCTTTTATACAGGTAATGAGTTCAAACAGGTGCAGTTAATACAGGTAATGAGTGGAGAACAGGAGGACTTCTTAAAGAAAAACTAACATGTCTGTGAGAGCCGGAATTCTTACTGGTTGGTAGGTGATCAAATACTTATGTCATGCAGAAAAATGCTAATTAATTATAAAAAAATCATACAATGTTATTTTCTGGATTTTGTTTTTAGATTCTGTCTCTCACAGTTGAAGTGTACCTATGATACAAATGACAGACCTCTACATGCTTTGTAAGTAGGACAACCTGCAAAATCGGCAGTGTATCAAATATTGGTTCACAACACTGTACATACAGAACTGTAACGGCTGGACAGGAGCCCTTCTTCATTAGACCACAGTCTTGGGACCATATGTATTCAGAATCTGACTGTAGATCTGACTGTTTTGCCTTTTACATCACAATGAATTAGATTACATGGACGGGGGGGGGCAAGCGCTCTTACTTTGAGACGCTTTAGGAAAATGACTGGTGATTTCTAGGTAGCCAGAGTCAAGGGAAAGGCCAGTGTCCTCTCTCACCTCATCCGGCACCCCAGAGGTGTGCGTCAGCTTGTTCCCATCCGTGATGGTGATGATTACCGATGGCTCCAGGAAGAACGGGTTACGGCCCTGAGGGGAAATAGGACAGTTGATGGGAGTGGCTGCTTTTCTCTGACCTTCTGAAGAAATGTAACTCTGGGCCTAAATATCTAAATATCTCAAAGTTTCTGGGCATGTGTGGATCACGTCGACATTTGTTTCCAACAACCACCGCTCACTGCTTGATGGTGCCGCTTCCCCCTCCTTCCTCCACGGCCCAGTGTGAGTTGATCATTGTCTAGTGCAAGACTCTCTGCGATATGACTTGTAATACAGGTGGACGTGTTGTACAACAAAACTTCTTTTGTCAGATGTTACTTGTACAAGTGGCTAACGTAAGCATTATGCACACAGGCATAATAGTTATAGCCAGCAAGACAAACACAAGCAAGACATAGAAAGGCAGTCTAAATTGTGATTTTCAAGTTCTTTTTTCATTTCCATTGCACACATTGAGTGAGCAGGCCGACTGGCTCTGAATAGCAGTAGGCAGTTTGGAGTAAGCTGGTGTTATTTCTACTTTTAATAGACTATTGCAAACATGAATATTAAACAAACAGACAGCCCATACAGGCAGCATTTGAAACACAAGTGAGAAAGACAGGTTGTCTAGCTCCCAAATGCAAAGCTGAAACATGGACTATAGAACAATCCAATCAGAAGAGCAGGAGTAAAGCAAGAAACATCATGGGAGGAGGACTTTTAGCAACACATATGTAAGAAAAGTGAAGGGGGGAGGCATAAAGAGAATATAAATACAGAATGTGATCCGCACATGCGCAGAAGCGTAAAGACCTTTAATGGCAGAGAGACTTTTCATCTAAAGGTCAGAGAAAAGACAGATCTGCAGCCACAGTCTACAAAAAAAAAAACTTCAGAACTGTTTGGTGTTGGCCAGGCTGGGATTTTGATTGTCCTTGTGGTACTATGTGAGTCTGTGAGGACAAAGGCTAGCTCCTCCTCTAAACTGTAGATGTCAGCATTCTAGTTTTCATGCGCACACACTAGGGAGGGCTAAGGAGATTTACACACTCCCAATGTTCATGAATGAGTGTGTTAATCCAAATTGGTTTCATTTAGACAGGAGTTTGTAGAGACAATAGATAGACGGGGAAATAATTCTGATATTGGCACATAAAAACAATAATGAGCATCATCATTACTATAATTACTACTGTTCATTGGGTGGTTTAGTGCTCTAATCTGCCTCCGACACACATATACAGCATGGGTTTGATTCAAGCTCACTGCTATTTCAGCACACTCGCTCCTCAACATGTTGTTTCTCCTAAAGATCACCTAAGTATATATAAAAGCATTGTTACTATCAACTCACCAGAGGTTTAGGTGTAAATTGACTTCAACCACACCAATGGAATTGTCTCCTTCCTAGTTATTGGAAATTCACTTGACACCTGTACTTGTGAAATGTTCGATAGGCTCGGATGAAAAATAAACAAGAAACTCATGTGGGCTCAGCAAAAACACATTTCACACCAACACTGCCATTTGTATGATCTCTATGGACTCCAGTTAACGTGCAGGGTTTAAATGTGTTTTTCGTTGTTAAAAATCAATAATTGTATTAATACACATCTTTGGTCTAATAAAGTTTAATAGACTCTGAGAGTGCAGATGACATTGCAGACTTTTGGTTGTGATTTGTACTATTTGTAATTGTAGTGGCACTACCTAGGTAATAAATTATTTTCAAAAATTGTTAATAGTGATAGTGTATGATAGGGATCATACACATGCCTTTGTTCATGAGAAACATGTTTTTGCATGAGAGTCGTAATGTTTATTTTCCCTGTGAGCTAGTTGTTTCGCAACTACGGCTGTCGGTAAATGAATATCTACTAACAAGTAAGGAGACAATCACATAGTTACTAAGGCCCAAATAGTCTGTAGAGGTGAAAGTTTAATGTATACCTGTCCATAGTTGTCGATGCCGGAAACAAGGCGATTAAGGTTGAGGAGGTCAAAGGCCGCGCGAAGTGCGTGACCTAGAGTGGTCAGTCCAGATGCCTGCAGGTTCTTTAGTTCACTCATAAACGTGGCATGGTTCTCCTTCCAACCGGCCTGAAATACACACAGGGATAGTATGTCACAAACACACCACATGGAGGGAATGCAATACCCACTCGCACAGACAGAGGGAGTTGTGAGTCAACACAACCACATACTCTATGTACTATAATAAATAATATGATTATATCCCTGAGCCACTACATAACATCTTCCTTAGACTATGCCTTAAAAGTGCCTGGTTTGAAAATGGTAGACCAATTTTTGATTGATAACAACATCTCCGAAAAAAACTAAGTGATGGCCACTATTGGGTGAAGGGCTTCCAGAAGTTGTTCATCCCATGAGACCTGGGATTTCCTGTGAAAGATCAGCCTAGGTGAGTCTAAGTGCCATTTCCCCAGTATTCCCCACTCTGTAAATGCTAATTGAAAACACAATTATTTACTACACAAATTTATTTTTTTGACATGAATCTTGGGTAGTATTGCTAACTGGTACCAACAGCACCCAGGAAACAATACAATGATTCTTGTAATTTAACTGCTTAGTCAAAGAGGAGAATTATTATCCTGATAATAATTGCACTGTAAAGTGAATCTGGTATAATGTGGAAATGATAACATTGGTTTAGGAATACATTTTGAAAACAAATCAGGAAACTTGATTTTAGACTAATATTTTATCTTGGACCCATGGAAAAATGAAAAACTTTACAAAATGGCATCAGCAGCCAAGATAAAAGCCCCTAAAATGTACATTGGTAGACATGCCATCCCCCATGCCCCACACCATCCCATGCCAAGTTCGCCAATGCCACTGAAAAAAATCCTGGGCGAAAGACAAGGGGATGCTTTGGCGCTTTCCTGCTGAGGTCAAGTACCTTCCTGTTATGGCATTATGCTTAATCTACGGATGACCTGCGGGATTACCAGACCCATTGGAAGAGGTGCCATGCTTCCTAAAGAGAGGAGGCAGGAGGAAGACAAAGGAATAGGCAGAGAGAAATGGGGTCTGGTTTAGAGGTGCCACAGACAAGAGCAGGCAATGCAATGGGAAAGAGTACACTAAGTGTTTAGTAATTGGATACAAAGCACATACCCGCGCGCACACAAACATACACAGACACACAGACACTAAACTTTCCATCTTTTCTAGACACATTTACTGAAAACCCAACCCCTACTGGTAGACTGTAGTACTTGAAACTCACACTCAATTATTCAGATGACAGTCATTCTATTTTTCTCCCACCCAACCTTCTTCCTTTCCCCTCCACATCAACAATTCATTGCAGGCTGTGCATAAGAGTACAGTCAGAGAGTTTCCTTATATCAGACCCCTGTCTGGGTGGCTGTGGGTTTAGAAGGAATGCAAGGAAAAGCCGGAGAAGATAGACATAAAGTCACTTACTAAATGATTGGCCCATAAAGATGAGCAGAACAGGCTGTATAGAAGCAACATAGTTAAAATATGGGAAAACAATATTATTTTGGACATACACTCTCCTTACAATGGTTTTATTGACAGATGGAATTACAGGGAGACCAGTGAAGAGGAGACAATGGTGCAGAGACAGGTATTGAATCCTGGTATCCGACTAGGATCCACACGTGTGCATGGAGCCCAGAGTGTTAAGGAACTAAATTGTGGTCTTCCATTGCTTCCTGTTTCACTGGGATGTGAAAATGAGGTAACAGGCATACAAACTCCAGTTTTAATCTATCAATATGAAACAAAAGAGTCTCAGTCTCAGTTTCCAAGGTGTTACGCTGCTATATTATTGTGCTGGGGGACATGAGGGATGTACTACTAACTTTTCTCAGTTTCCTCCAATTTTAAATTTTAGAAGGAGATGAGGTCCTGGTCCACACCTGCGGATTACCTGGTTTGGGGGGACCGTTGCTGTTCCTGTCCTTGTCCACCTGGTCATACTTCTGACCTAGTCTAAAATCGAATATACTCTGGATTTAGCCAAGAGAAATGTATTTATTATTCCAATTGGACTCTTAATATCTCACCCGGCACAGCCAGAAGAGGACTGGTCACTGGAGTTTTTCCTAGCCACTGAAATTCAACACTGCTGTTGTTTGCTCCTTGGGGTTTAAGGCCGGGTGTCTCTGTAAAGCACTTTGTGACAACTGCTGTTGTAAAAAGCGCTTTATAAATAAATTTTGATTGATTGATTGAAATTGTTTTTGAACTTGATAAATCAAACAATGAGTGATTTTTTGTTGTTGTTGTTAACAATGAGTTGTTAATAATGTAAATATGCCACTTACCACTATTACTGCAATATTTAAAATGATTAAGAAGTTGAGAACAAATAGAACTGTTTTAGACCTGCCTGGTAAGGGTTACAATGCACTGTGTTCTCTTACCCACAATGCTGTGAGGGAGATGTTTGGGTCAAAGAAAATCATCTTACAGCCACAGCTGGAGAGATACAGAACCAGGGTTATGTCTTATTAAGGTCACCAAGTCTCCAAATCAACAAAAGGCAACCAACAAATGTAAGCAGCAGGGGTTTGCTAAACAGCATTGGCACTTGGACTAGAACTAGAGCTCTTTGGCCACGTACACCACCAGTGGGCTTGACGTCAAAACAAGGTTGCATAATCAGAAAATGGACCTCATAACAACTGTCAAATATGGCGCTGGGGCTTTGATATTATGGGGCTTTTCCACCGATCCTGGGCCCTTCTTACGGTCAACAACATTATGAACTCTAGAAACACATGGATATTATAGCCTAAAACCTACTTGCTCTGGCCAATAGGCTGAAACATGGTTGCAAGTGGATCTTCTAAAAAGACATTCACCCCAGGCAACCACATACCGAAATCCACAAAGAATTGGTTACTTGACCACAAAATCAACATATTGCAATGGCCATCTCAGTCTCGTTACCTGAATCCCATTGAAAATCTGTGGTTTTAAATGAAGGGGGAAGTCCATTAGAGCAGACCAAAGGATCTCATGGATCTAGAGAGATACTGTTTGGAGAAGAAGAGCCTAATTTCCACATCGTTGAATAATAGAGAAGACATCAAAACTTTGAAATCTATGGAAATTCACATGTGGAGACTATTCATATCACAAAGACATGGCAGTTGGAACCAAATTTGGACCAAAGATTTCCAGATTTCCACCTGTCTAATGTCTATTTTTCGTGTTATTTTCGTGTTATCTTTTTATTGGTGTCCTTTATCAGTGGTTTCTATGCATCAATTCAACCATGAAGGCCTGATTCACACAGTCTCCTCAGTTGATATTAATATTTGTCTGTTTTTTGAACAATGTGAAGTTTTTATTTTGGCTGCAATCTGAGGTGCAGTTGATTGGCGATCTCTGAGGCTGGTAACACTAATTGACTTCTTGGCAGCAGTCTTAATTTCCTGTCATGGTCCTCATGAGAGACAGTTTCATCGTGTTCCTTCATGGTTTTTCCAACTGCACATAGTTCTTGAAATTTTCCCAGATAGACTGACCTTCATGTCTTAACCCTTTGATGCACAAGCTATGCAAACCCCTTCTAATGCACAACATGGGTAAAACATGACCTGTATTAAATTCCTATGTTATTTCATGCATGGCAGAGTGTTTCTTTGCTATATCTTTTGAAATAAATGTATTTAATCATATTATATTACAAGAACTCAATGAATATCTTGTTTTTGATTATCACAAATCATTGTTTTATTTACTTTATGAAAATAAAGTTTTTGTATTACTATATCAACTTCACACAAATGACCCAAGTATGCAAGTGTGATTATAAGCATAAAGACATACTATAATAATAATCTTTGTTCGAAAAAAAAATTTAACAGTGATTTGGACCAAACAATAATACATAAAACAATAAGAGTAAATAAGTAAAAAAAATATTGTCACACATAACACATATCACTGATAACCAATAACACTGATATTGAACTCTAGTGCAATTGGGTACGGCACACATTGCCATCTCAGTGCTAACATTCTTCACAAATGATAACGATGTGTTTGTGCTCCTTGCAGACAGGCCTGGCGCACTGGGAACACCAGCTGCTGACTTGTCTGTCTTTGGCAGCTGGGCAGCTCTTGCACCTCTTCCTCTTCACTTGTCCCTCCTGCCTGATGTCCTCCTATGGCTGGGTTTTGGTTTTTGATCCCACATCTTCCCATTGCCTCTGTAATATGCTTTTGGAGGTGTGGTGTGCTCTCCATGCACCTCTTCATAAGTGGCACGACAAGCTCTTTGCCCAGCTCCTTAATGAACAGCCACCACGCATTGGTCATACCACCCATGTAATCAGGTTGTTGTGCAGGGAAGGTGTAGGCATTGGTCACACCACCCATGTAATCAGGGTGTTGTGCAGGGAAGGTGTAGGCATTGGTCACACCACCCATGTAATCAGGTTGTTGTGCAGGGAAGGTGTAGGCATTGGTCACACCACCCATGTAATCAGGGTGTTGTGCAGGGAAGGTGTAGGCATTGAGGGGGGCAACATCCAGCACATTGTACCAGAGCACCATGGGCCACCTCCATGTGCTCCGGTTACATGTAGAAGTGCGAACCATCTGATCCTCTGTGTCCACTCCTCCTTTCGTCATCATGCATGGTGCTCAGGAGGACAACAGTCTTTCCCTTCTTCGGCACATAGCTCACCATGTTCATGTTGCCATTTAATCCAAATTCTGAGCAATTCAACTATTTGTACAGCAATTAAATGACATTTGGATGGCTTCATGACAGGCGGTATGTCCGGCTTGTTCTGATGAAGAGTCCCCACAATGGTCAGGTTATTCTCAAGGAGCTTCTCAGTAAGAGGGACAGTGGTGAAGAAGTTGTCCATTGTGATGTTGCAACCTATGATATGATTTATGAATTGTTCTCCATAGTAAATGTTCCTAATTGCAAACATTTACAAATATCCAAAGTTCCTATCAAATTCCGTAGTAAATATATATGATGCACAGTTGCTACTATTTTGCCCATTTGAGCCGTTCTTGTCATAATATGGACTACTACAGTACAGACAGAATGAGGGTCTTCTGTATACCAACTCTACCATGTCACAAGGCAACTGATTGACTCAAACATATTAAGAAGGAAAGAAATTCCACAATTTCACTATCAACAAGGCACACCTGTTAATTGAAATGCATTGCAGGTGATTACCTCATAAAGATGGTTGAGAGAATGCAAAGAGTGTGCAAAGCTGTCATCAAGGCAAAGTATTTCTACTTTGAGGAATCTACATTATGTATTTTAATATGTTTAACAATTTCTTTGTTACTACATTGACTCCATTTGTGTTATTTCATAGTTTTGATGTTGTTACTTTTATTCTACAATGTTGAAAATAGTAAAAAATCAAGAAATACCCTTGAAGTAGATGTGTCCATATAAGTATTGACCATATGTATTAGGGGGAAAAAAATCACTACTCTGATATTGTCAAGTATGGGTCAGGATTATGTTTATGTTGCTGGATTGTCAGCAGTGTATTGTTGTAGGCTATTCTACTAATTAACCTGAGTTGTGCTTTATGCCATGAGATGAAACAAGAGGCAACAAACACAGGCCTTTAGGTAATATAGGCTAAAACATGATACAAAGACACAGAGCTAACACTGACATCATTGTCTTCAAATGTGTGTCTCTCGTCAACCCAGACACTGAGATAGATTGCCAAGAAAATCCTGTTTTCCCCTCATGGCCTTCAAATTCACAATGAAAAAAAGTTATTCTGTCATCATCTGGGTAGTTGCCATTTTGGACTGAACAAAAGTGAGATTAAAAAATGTCTTCAAAAAAGAAAAAACAAAGTTGTTATAAACATAGAATATCTACTCAAAATATTATATGACCATATACAATAACTATATATTAAACATTTCATATTATATTAAAAACTTTTTACTCTAATATTATGACAATGTTAACTACTTCATGCTTGATTGAAATGCTAACACTGCCCAAGACCATAACCTTTCTCTACTGATTTATTATTTACACCACAGCATATTGTCAAACAAACAGACATAATACAACAGGTAGTCAAATAGTACATTTATGACAGGCTAATTAATGACACGTTGAGGACATTCGGACCACTGTATAAATACGTCTACAGATAGATCCTCATTAAAGGATGAAAGTGTACTCATTCCAGTTACTGAGATTCTAAAGACTCCAGTATTGTTACTTTTCGTCACCGCCTCGAAGAGGCTAAAGTGTAAAACCTATTGCCTCCCTTGGATGTGGTATCAATTTCTTAGGCACCAGGCAGGATCAAATAGGTAGTTCCTCACAACCTTCATAATCTGAGGTGCAAAATCTCAGACTCCCAGTGATGGAGGAAACACAAGCAAACTGATGGATACCCAGTGGAAAACCCTGACCTATCCACAGCTAAAGACTCACTATAAACATGTTCTATTGGAGGGTTTTTGAAGGACAATGCATTGCAGAACCAATGATAGGGTCTATTGAATGCAGTATGTCACAGAAGCCAGCGAGCAGTAGGATGACAGCCCCCAAAACTTACTTGAAACAGACAAAGCACTGGACAATTGTCACTTTTGGCTAAACACAAAAATGCAATAATACAAAGAGGGAATTTTTCATGATACAAAAACTACAAAGCTTTTAGTAATTTACAATATTAGCAAATTGAAGTTAATTTAAGCCAACTTTGTATTTGCCATTATAAACAAAATATAGGTTTTATGTCAATACCCATGACTATGTATTACCAAAATATATATGTGTCTCAATGTATAGATTTATTTCTGAAATAGTCACGCCCGAACCCAATAAATCTGTGACCGTCTATAAGCTACCGAACAGCTGGGACTAGGTCAAGTCATGCTGAGTTCCTGCAAAAACTGACTACAGGACAGGAGGCCACTTTCCATAAACAGACAAATAACAATTTTGTTCACAGAAAAAGTCCCAGTTATGAGGAAGCAGACTTATAAATATGGTTCCCATAATCCTTCATTTTAGAAGCAGAACCTAAATGTGGCAGAGTGAAGGCATGTGACAAGGCCTTGGCTCATAGAACTTGAACAGACAAGACAGGCAGACCAGAAAGCACCAAGACCCTTTCAGTAGAATGGAAAGGTTATTCCACAGTAACAGTGACACTCAGACCCAGACTGTCAAAACAATAATTGCAATGCAAATTTAAACCAAGCATAAAATGATATGCATTATGACAACCTGTAACAATTTCTACAAATAGTGTTACAAAAACAAATGTGCATGAAGGAAAATTTGGAAACTGAATTAAGTTAGGGCAGAAAACATCATGTCATATCAGACTCAGAAGGGTGGTGCTGAACCAGCCATGAAAGCAGGAGATGAGCGCACCACAAGCACGGTAGAAATCAGAGCTGTCACTGCAGTGAAGCTACGCTGCTTAACAAGCCCATTGAGCTGTGATCACATGGAAGGAAAAGGGAAGGGGTCATCGAATCACAGCCAGTGAAGCGTAGCAGGTTGTGCAGCTGGATTCTCCCTCAATCTGTGACAGGAATTTTTCAGGGGTTCCCAGACATCCAACAAGGCCCACAGGATCATAGACACTAGTACAGACACAAGTATTTACCTCAGAACACACACTAGTACAGGCACAGTGAGAAACATCCAGTGGATTCAAGTTCTTAATAGTCAGGGGGAAATAATATCTATTGGTATGTGTGGCCCTCAAACAGAATCTCATAAGAAAAAGAGAGCAGTTTTACCGTCGCAAAACAGAAAGTTAAGATTGTGAGATGGTTTTATGAGGCTAGTTTGTTGTGCATGCTAACTACAGTTGCATTACCAGGCTACTGGTTGTATAAAGCATCTGGATCTACCTGTCAGGCATGTTAATGAAAGCCTGAGGAAAATTCCTGGAAAGACAGTCAGGCAGAGCAGGACAGCCCAAGCCTGGTCCGTAAACACATGCCTGACCGATTAGAACACAATGTTAAACGTTAGTAAACCTCACCCCTCATCACACACTGAAAGCTATTTAGCAACACAACCCTCACACTGTGGCCTTTTGGTTACTAGTTGACTCAAGTGGATGTGCTGCTCTGGCAAATGTACACCATCTGCCTAAAAATACGTCACGCCAGAAAGGAAAGGAGGGAGAAGGAGAAAAAATATTCTGAGTGGAAAAAAATGTCAAGGCTGGGGCAGGAGGAGGAAGAGAAGAATGACGTTCCCTCCGACGGTCCAGTAACGGGACAACAAGTGATCTCAGAGTGAGGAGGAAAAGGCAGCATTGTCTTTACCCAGCAGCGTCTCCATGGAACTCCTCTCTGATTAGCGGCTGAATAGCTCATGAATAATGAAACAGGGATAAAAGCCACACTGCTCAGCGGTAGAAGTCCACAAATTCGGTAGTCAGATTCCATCTCTCACCAGACAGTGCATGCAAGATATTACGGGCTGGGTTATTGTTGTGCAAGCTCTACTTGTCTGGTTTTCAGCACCAACAGGAAGGAGCCTACTCTTCAAAGTGCCTAGGCCAGACAAGAGAAATGTCAGTAGCTAGTTATGTATATCCCAGAAGCCACCTAAGCTTTTGAATAGGAACAGTGCCCTCAAGGAAAATGATGAAGACCAGTAAGCTTTATAGGCCTATCTGATGATTTAAAACAGAAACAGAAATTAAACAAACTCTGACACCGATGTCAACAAAACTGAATAACAATTGAACCACAATCTGTCCTTGGATGGAAGGAATGGAAGAAGACTTGGAGGAGAAGCAGGAAGTGTAGATGTTTGTATGTGCTAGATGGAGGGGGTGTAGGAATACCCCCGAGGATTTCTGGCCACCTGCCAGTGAGTCAATGCTAATGAAGTCCCAGAGAATAAGCCACTCCACAGTACTGTCACTGTCAAAGTCAAACAACATGAATACAGCAACACAGATACAAGATGTAGCTGTGTGATTCAGCCACACCTTACGCGCCGCACACCTCTTCAGCAATGCTGCCCATGAAAGAAGCAATGAGAAGCAACCAGTTGGCCTTCACACACTCGTGACCCCAACATTCAGGGCAACAACCATTCACTACAGTACTACTCATATAGCAATTGTTATACTAAATATGTGTCCAACTTCAACAAGAGTTCTTGTAGACCGAGCATTTATAAATGGCTGTTGAATACATTACATCAAATTAGCGGCTTATTCATGTTCCTAAGTCCGGCGAAATGTTACACTGACAATGAAATTATGAAAGCCAGTTATTGCTGTAACCGCAGGTTTCCTATATGTTTCATATAATTTAAATATTCAAACCGATTTTTTTTGGAAAACATTTGTAATTGAAATATTGCTTGCAGGTTGAAGAGCTTTGGGGTTATGTGCTTCTCACATGTTGGCAAATTGAATATCATATTCCACTCTATCTTCTCCTGCTATTGGTCAGAGTTGCATGTGATATATTAATTGGGATTGCATTCCACCTGCCCTTTGTTATTGGTAGAAGAAAATGTGAATTTTCCAAATGAACAATGTCATACAAGCCATGAATATTATGTGCTTTCATTAACGTATTACATTATGTGTGCACAATGTTAAAAGTATAGCCAGCTGCCTCTTGCGTAATTATTGACATGGGTTAAGAATCTGGATGTTTTATTCCTTTTGAAAAGGGGCACTGTATAAAAGTGCATGGCTGTGAGTGGGGGCATTGGGAATTGATGGTGTGTAAACAGGCTGTGGGAGGTTATGATGTTGGCACTTTATAAGGGTCATTATGAAGTGAATTATGATACTAATTACAGAATGGGAACCTTATAGTGTAAACTCAGACATACATACATACATACATACATACATACATATATATATATATATATATATATATATATATATATATATATACATATATATATATATATATAAAGTTATATAAAAGTTAGTGTTGTGTGTATATATATATATATATATATATAAATATTAGTGTCGTGTGAACATTATAATTTTCTATGATAAAGTTTGAGTTGCCTAGTCTACATTGACCAATGGGAGTGCATAGAGTTCAACCACAGAAAGAATTCAAGGGAAGGGCTCAAGATGAGTTGCAGGCCTGTTGACCAATCCGGGATGAGTGAGCCCAGAGAAATAGAGACGTCACGACAGATAATATATCTCTCCGCCTCCATCTCAGCGCCCGAGAGCTTTCCCAACACAAAAGCAAAATGTCCGCCATGTTCAGAGGCAGCGCTGCTCCGGTCTGCGGGTATTTTTACAAAAATTAGCCGTTTTCGCCACCGGGAGGCCGCCCAACCCGCAGCTACAAACCAGAGGGACAGTAAAGTCTCACTGTCAGCAAAATATCCGCGCCTTAATCACATATAAAACAATTTAACTGTATTTATTTACCTTAACTCCGTATGGTGGATCATCAAATGTAACTAGCATGTACCTGTCGCCTCTACTAGCCGGGTCTCGGGCACGCAGCTGTTAAAGAAAACGAAACAATACATGTTAATTTCGACTGAATGTGTCAAAGGGACCCTCAACTCCATCAAGGCAAATAGTAAGCTGAAAAAGTCGGGGTAAAATTATTCTTTACCTTCATAAAGATCTCAACCGCGCCTTTAGCAATGTCCAGATACGTCGTACCCAAATAAGTGCGCTGATTCATAGAAGCGGACGTGTCTATCAGGAAAAGTAAAATAGGCATCTTAAATGTATAGATATATAGCTATATGCTTTCTAAAATACCTATTATCGTCATATGACCTATCTTGCGGCCGGGGCATGCATATATGTGTGTATATATTTTTTGTTATAATCAGACCCCCCCAAAAGAGGGTCGTACAGCCACCCCTTGCCGCTGACTGACTCTATCTGTCTTTCCTAACCACTGCTGCTAGTGCTGGGCTCGCGCTGTTAGAGAACTTCTCTTCCGAACAGAGTGAAACGCCTTCCATCCACCGCTACAATCGTATTGGTTGAGCCTGACCACATAAGCCACTCCCTACCTTGCATAAATATGTAATGAGGTCGAGACGGTTTTCTCATCCGGCTATATATTCACTTCTGTTCCGCTAAGCGGATGATCATCATGCTGAGAGTCCTTGTACTGGTGAAAGAAGATACGTTACTCGTATTTACCTCTAGAAACTCTGTATTGTGTATATAACATTATATGCTGTATAACACTGTAATTACTTAAGATACTGAAAACTCAGTATGACCTACATAAGAGAATGAATTCGTAGTATGGATAGCTGAACATTAAGGACGACCCCCATCCCTATCTGTGCTTGTACCCGTGTTGCTGTGTTGATGGGGGAGGGTTGGTGGGAATCGCCTCACCGTATGAGTTTAATAATAAGCGTGCCTTCCCTTCCACCTTCCCCTCCCCGTTTATCTTCTCTGTGCAAGCATCACCTCGAAGCGCCATATTGCAAAATGCTAAAGCTCCAGTGCGAATGCGTGCATGCACGAGACTGAATGTTCTGCTTCTGTCTGATCATGGCTCCTATTGGTCTGTTACTTTTGAATAGTTGTGCAATGTCTGTAGAACACGATTTAGCGACACCTTATTCATCATCATAACCTTGCAAACAAGGATAGACCGGTTTTGTTACGTGGGATATATCATGCAGCGCCCACCCCTCAGCCTGTGTGTTTGTGTGTGTACTTGGCTGAACATGACGGAGACGGAGGGTTGTTTTTTTCCTCGACTTGCTGTGATAGCTGCCTGCCAGCACATTTACATGCAGGTTTACGGTAGACCCTTTTATAGGTTACAGAAAGGGAGCACGCTTGCATAACAATCACTGATGACACAAACAGCAATATGCTACTAACCTTATGAACAGCATACATTATGTAGACCTGATGTTTCAGTATCGATGTCTAAATTAATTAAAATGTTGACAATTGTTTACTCTCTTGTTAAACACAACATTTAATCCTGAATGTTTTCCTCCCTGGTTTAGTCTATGTGGTTAGTCCTCTACAGCATAAACAATATTACATTAGAACTATGTTATTAGAACTATTCAGCCTGCTATATACATTGTGCATAACTAATATTTTTCAACATTTACATGTCAATGCAGACCACAGTTTATTGTACTTCATTGTCCCTGATGTTCATGACAGGTGTGTGAATCTTTTATCTGTGAAAAAAGCAAAAAAAGCAGTAAGGCACCTCTAGGATCTGTGGTGTTTGGCCAATATACCATGGTTAAGGGCTGGACACAACATAGAGGCCCTGCATACGGATCTTAGCCCTGGTATATTAGCTATATACCACAAACCCCAGATGTGTTTTGTTACTATTATAAACTGGTTACCAATACAATTATAACAGTAACATGTTTTCTTATTTTTTTTATACCACAACAAGGCACAAAGGGGTGTGGCATATGGCCAATATACCATGGCAAAGAGCTGTTCTTAGGCACAATGTATTGCGGAGTGCCTAGACACAGCTCTTAGCCATGGTATATTGGAAATATACAACAAACCCCCTAGATGCCTTATTGCCCATCTAAACCAGTTGAACAGTAAAAAGTGATTTCATGTCCTACCCATGGTATATGGTCACCTACAAACTGGTTGGTTTACCACAGTTGGTAACATCACATCACTTTTTACTGCTCTCATTGTGTTGGTAAGCAGGTTATAAGAGCAATAAGGCATCTCAGAGGTTTGTGATATATAGCCAATATACCACGATTAAGCGCTCAGCCAATCAGCATTCAGGTTTCAACCCACCCAATACAGTATATTGTTACAAATAATATTATACTACAATATACTATTTTAATTATAATTACACATTACACCAAGTATCAGATTTTGAAAGCGTTTGTCTAAATCTAGGCCTGCACAATAGTTTGCAGGCCTAGATTTGTGGTTCAGCCACATGATATTATGACAGCAATTGAAAGTCCATATAGAGAAGATCCAAACGACTGCTTGCGACTGCCGATTGAATGATCTACAAGTCACCTTTCATCGTAAATAATTGCTCATTTGTATTTGTAGATCAGTCTCAATTTACCCATGATACATTGCGATTTTAAAGCTCAAGAACACAGCCAACGAAAGGATTTAAATTAACTTAAACAATAAATATTGTGAAGTAAGTAATGAGTAAATTAGACAAATAGTAAATTCTTGCCCAGTTGACAACTTTTTTTGAAAGTGGCTTTAAAATTTGTGTCGACAAATGTGGAACCATTGATGACGTAATCAGTGGTGGAATTCCTTCGCCCTCCAATATACCAGCATTCACCGGGTGACCTGCAGTATTTATTGACAAAGAAAAGAACGACCGAAACAGGGAGGGATCGTTCTTTTATAGCTCAATGTGGGTGGGATCTCCAAAACAATACCAAAATATACGACAATTTGAAGACAGAAAGGTAAAATGTTTTATCTGCAACAATTTCTATAATTATTCAGATTAATATGACATTTAGGAATGACATGGCTAATGTCAGCCAACTATAACGTTACAGTGTCAGGAAATAATGTATCTAGCTACGGTTATCATACTTGTTAGCTGACGCTAAAAGGTCTTTGTTCATTATTTGGCAGGTCGACATTAGTTTTATACGGTGTACGTAGAAATGTGCAGTATTGAATAGCTCAATCATACGGCGAATTGCATTACTTTGCTGAGTTGCTAGCTAGTTGATGTTAGCTAGTTATTGTTACAAAAGCTTTTGCCACATAACAACAACACGTAATGATGGGTTGATTAAAGCGCAGCGGGTTTACTGGAGTTCAGTAGCCTCAGCTACTTATAGTAACTCGTATAATGTCCGATGTTAGAACATTACCTTTGTAAACAAGATAGATACGGATTGTTTAAACAAACATGAGTATAGTAACCCACTGTACAGTAACGTGCTGTGTTAGTATATAGATATAATGTCCTTTGCTGCTTTTCCTTAGTTATTTAAAGTTTAAAAAAAGGTTTCGAAACAAATTCACACTAGGCTGGGTTTCGTTTTAATTTTTTGAAATTCTTCCAAATACAGAAAACAAAATATATTTATGCGGTCAACCAGGCATATTTAGGCAGAATCTAAATATTCATATGGCCCTAATCCAGATGAAGTTAGTGTATATAAATATGGTTAATTCGATTTTATACTGTTGCTGGGATACCATCACACCCATATGTACAATCTATCTTACTTCATAATAAATGATTAAAGGGGTTAAATATGGATACAATTTACATTTACCAACAAGTCACTTTATATAATCTGTTGTACACTGTTGATATGAAGTCCCACTGCAAACACTTTTGTTTTTTACCAGGGTGCAGCTCTACATCATGCTCCTAAGGAGCTGAGAGTAAGTGGAAAGGGCCATCTGCACCAGAGGGGAACTTACACACCTACAAAACATCCAGAGAGAGGACCCTCCCATTCAGAAGAGGAGAGAAAGGGCCCGGGGAGTGAGCTCAGCTGGAGCCAATGCAGCAGCAGAGTCGACAGCCTGAGCTGGTGGAAGGAAGCCTTCCCGTGTTCGTGTTCCCCACAGAACTGGTCTTCTACGCTGATGAGCAGACCTCGCACAAGCAGGTCCTCACTCTCTACAATCCCTATGAGTTTGCCCTCAAGTTCAAAGGTAAATAACAGTTCACCCTATCCCATTACCTGAGGCAGTTTTTCTCAACCCTGCTCCTGGATGCCCCCCCCCCCCCCCGTCCTGCATGTTTTAGATCTCTCCCTGCCCTAACATACCTGATGTAGCTCATGAAGGACTTGATAATGAGCGGATCATTTGAATCAGGTGTGACAGAGCAGGGAGAGATCTAAAACATGCAGGGCAGGGCGCCCAGGAGCAGGGTTGAGGAACACTGACCTGAGGGGTCAAGAGAGCCAACTTGACAGAGTAGTGTTAAGTGTGTATTACCCACTACTCATTCGGTGTCTTCTCTCCCAGTGCTATGCACAGCGCCAAACAAGTATACGGTGGTGGATGCCACCGGGGCCGTCAAGCCACAGTGTTGTGTTGACATGTGAGTAACACCACAGAGTAAACGTGTTATTACATTACGTCTAGAAACAACTTCCTGTCACCCTCATTTCAGGCATCCACCGACGACAGTGTGTCCTTGCGAGCCTGAATGCAACTGATGCAATACCAAGCAATATTGAGAGAATTTCTTCATCGAAAGCGAGCTTCTTACAAAATGAATAGCCATTACATTGAAATTGTTGTTGTTGTTCCGCTGTTGTTCTGCCTTGTGCGTGTATGTCTGTGTTCTTAGTGTGATTCGACACAAAGATGTGCGGGCCTGCCACTATGGGGTGTATGATAAGTTCCGGCTGCAGGTGTCGGAGCAGAGTCAGAGGAAGGCCCTGGGCCGGAAGGAGGTGATGGCCACTCTGAGGCCCTCGGCTGCCCAGGATCTCCCCAGCCCCCGCCCTCAGGAGGAGGAGAGACGAATGAAGGAACAGCTGGCCGACAGTGTTTTCTTTGAGCAGACCGCCTTCCAGACAGGTAATACTAGGACCAGTCAGGGATATCCCATTCAAACCAAGTTATGGTTTAAATATGCTATATTCCCAAAACATACTTGCCAACACTATAAAGGCTACATTTGTTGTTTATCTGGATGATCCATGGACTGAAATGGAGGAAACACTGCATTTAATGACATTGTCCTTACACTAGATGGTGCCATACACCAATACAGGTCTAGAGTCATAAACTGATAACATCAGATTGTTGTGTCTGTGTTCTACAGAGAGCCGCTCTGCGTCTGGGGGGCCTAGCCTGCTGACAGTGCTGCTGGGGCTGGTGTGTATGACTGCCCTTATGCTGCCCACCCTGGGGGATCAGGAATCCACCGTGCCTGTCTACCTCCACTTAAGTGTTAACAAGAAACTTGTAGCTGCTTATGTCCTAGGTGAGGGAGAGCAGGCAAACCCTTGAAGAGCAGAGACCAGTAAAAAAGCAACTCAGTTTACAGTGCTTTAAAGTCCATTATATAGTCTACGTTTAGATTAAATGTGGATTTTATGGCCATATAAATATAATGCTCTAACCTACAAGTTCATGCTTTTTTGTTATTTATTGCATGGTGTTATCTATGCTAGATCAAACTATGATGGGCTGATAAACCATGTTTTCAAGGGTTCAAAGGTCATATCTGTCAAAAATGGGCATACTGTAAATAGAATTGGATGTAATGGTCCGACAAACCTTATGCTCTAACCAATGCAGCAAGGAAACATGCCCCTGCATACGTAGAACAGTGTTGCTCACCAATTAAAACTCATTGCCCATTGAATTTCCCAATGCGAATGTGCATCATGCCGCAAATTCAGTTGTCACGTCTGGTATTTCTTTCCTGACAGTTTCACAGTTTTCAGCAGTTTTAGCCATTATTAGCCAGATTGACCCAAGTCGTTAGAGCTGTAGCTCTGTGTCTAACTATTTCGGCAACAGGATCCACCGGTTAGCACAGTCTGATTGTACATGTAAGTCGTTTTTGTCTTCTTGTGTAACTGACCAACTAGTAGTGTGCAGTGTTCTCTAGTACAACTCTTATCTAGAGAGAAGGCTAGTACCTTTTGCAGTGCACATGGATTTCGGGGTTTTCACTGCTTAGTTTAAACATCCTGATATTCACTTCTGTTGCTATGTGACAGTTGCCTTGTGCGATTCTTTGAAGTGTTATTAATGATGATTAAGTGCAAACCCCTAACATTGGCTGAAATACCTGCATAGGCAGGAAATTAAGTAATAATTCAGTCAAGTTTAACACATAAAATTGTTCAAGAGCAAGAGATGAATGGACAAAACTCAATAGAAAATAGTAACTTAAATCATATGTACACAATAAATAAAAGGTGTGGATATACTGTATGTAGGGATTAGGCCTACCTGTAAAAAAAAAATCTACCTGCAGGGCAATGAAATGGAGGATTATGGACATATTTGACTTTGTCTCAATATATCTGATTCTTACGTGAGAAAGTGTTCAGGTTTCAGAAGTGTCTATTAGTGGGAATCTACAATGTCTGAGAAATCTGCTTTTTCAATGTATAAGCATGGCTTTAAGCATCATTATTCTTGGTTGAGCTTTTATTTTTCCCATAATAGACACGCACACTTTTAATAAAAACAACTATATTCACTGAGCCTGTCAGGTGCATTAAAAGTGCATTGATTTATGAAATGTCACAATAGACGAGTCCATTCATATTGGATCTAATAAAAGTTAATTTTGACTGTTTTAAGATAATATCGCCCTAACAACAGCCCAGTTGCCTAAATTTGATCAGCAGTACAAAACTGATCAATAAATTCAGTCAGAATCTGATTATCCTATTTTGGCTGTGTGTGTATGTATTTTAACCCTTGAAAATTACATTTGTTTAAACTCTGGCCTTCAAATCCAAACTTTTCTCATGTATAATACTTTCTCCATGTTGCTGGTCTAATGTTGTGCATTATGAGATGATGGGGTTTTATTTGAGCATCCTGTCCATCCTACTTGCAGTACTGCAGGGAACTGATTTAGTATGCCTGTGTGTTACAGGTCTTCTTACAATGGTTATCCTGCGTACATGAAGTGCCATGAAGGTTGACTTCTCTGGAAACAGAGAATGAGAAGAGGATCCAAAAGAGAGTATTCACTCGCCCAACGGCCACTACATGGTTGAAGGGTAGTGTTGATGGTGGTGGGGTTGGAGGGAATAGGGTATCAGTTAAATACCCCCTCCCTCTGTCCCCCCAAAAACATGCATTTAATTGTTTGAAATAAACATAATACTGACTGCTGCAAGAGACCTTCAATGACATGGGTGCAGGAATGATGCTCAAAGCAGGGCATTGCGTGGGGTTTGGGGACGTGGATGGAAAGCTTTGTATAGAAACCTTGAGGTTTGGATATGAAGTGTTGTTTGTCTTCATATCCTGTGTCGGTCAGGTGTTCCATGGCCATTATGTAACACAAAATGGTAGTTGAAAGTTGATTTGCTGTTAGACATGGGCAACCTAAATGTGATTATGTACATACTATTAAGCCATTAAAAAGCTTTTTGTTATGGTGTTCTGCTGTTACCACATCTCCTTAATATTGTTGTCCACTTAGAATAAAATTAGGTTACTCTTTTTGTACGTAGTATAGACTGAATCTGACTAAATGCAGTTAGGTGCATGTGTGAATACTTATGAGTGCTACTTTTCCAGCCACAATATACAATACAAAAAGATTTGACCTATGACCATACTGTCATCTTCCAATGAAAGACAATGGTTTACTTGCAGTACAGTGTCAATGTTGTTCCACCAAATGCCCAATAAAGTCTTGACACTTCAGCACAATCAGTAGTAAAGCCATCTATTTAAACTATGCTAAAATGGTTAAAGTTCAGCCATTTCCTCTAGCCTACAACTACAACCCTAGCAATTTTCACTTTCACTAGAATCTACTGCTTTATAAAGAGTTGGGCTTGAGGAACCTACTATACTAACTCAGAATTAGGACGATAAGTCTAGTCAAAGCACCAGTCATTCAATGGAAATATTGGACAAATAATTTATTCACCCTCATGTTCAAAATGTCTTTGACATGAAACAAAGCAGAGGGAAAACTTTAGAGCCCTGTTAGTGACACAAGCAGAGGTTTGGCAAGTCTACCACCCTCCCAGCACATACACACTTGTCATTTACTGTCCATATTCGCCTTTAGACTGTACTGAAAAATGGACAGGACTAAAAACATGGACAGAAATAAATCACAAAAACACCCATCATGTTAATAACAGGTCAAGTACAAATTATTGACCAGCTTATCATTTTTCTTAATACACAAAGAAAAAAAAACATTCAGTTTTCAAAATTGCAACTGTTTCATTTTATCATTTCAGGGGAAAAAATAAATCAATGACTTACTTCCATAAAAAGGATTTACAATCACACTTGCTTGTACATAAAAACCTTCACACTCCCTTCTAGACACTACACCTTATAAGAAGGGAACACAACTCAAACATTTTAAATTAAATTCTATTAACTTAGCAGACACCTTTGTCGACAATGACTTAGAGAAGCAATTAATGGTCTTGCTAAAGGACAGAACTTTTTACCATGTCAGGATCGGGCATCGATCTAGCGGCATTTTGGTTTCTGGTCAGATGCTCATACATACACACACACACACACACACACGCACACACACACACACACACACACACGATCTGACATCCCATAACTTACACAGGTCTAAAAATGCACTTGTGAATCAGTGTACAACTGGAGTTTTCCATGAGAAACAAGAAACGTTGCCATTGCAGTTCTCCTGATCAATCTTTGGTTTTGCTTGCGAGTGTTCATCGACAATGTTTATTCTTCACCAACCAACTAATCCAGCGACAATCTGTACTAAAATAGTTTATGCCAAATTTTTACCACAGTAAATGGGACATTTACCCCATTCACAGAGCCCGTTTGGAAATGGAATGGTAACATTTTCAAGCTGTGCACTACATCACTGTGCTCATCCTAAACCAATCAGATTATTGTCATTACAGGGCGAAACAGGAGACTACGGTGAGCTAATATAATGCTCGGTATCAACAAATGCAATGATGTAGGCTAGAAAAAAAAGTCACAGTTTAATTCACATACAAAGTGGCTTCAACAAGGAACATTTTTTTCCCCCTCAAAGCTTCAAAAGGGAAAAGATTTGGCTGCATACGTTTGTACTTAATGTCCACAGCAACGTCCAGACAAAGACACAGGATTCGGAGATCAGAGTATTTAGTGTTCCAATCCTGACAGTGGTAAACCCCCGCCCCTTTGTCCCCCTGGAACAATTCGCAGGGCCAATAGGTGGACAAGACCAAACCCACTGGTAAATATATTTGCAACATGCCATTTAGGAGGGAGCAGATTAAGTGCCAATGGTAGAACATTGACCAGAGTTATTGTAAAAGAATACCCCACACTTATGTACTAGTGAGAATATCAACTGCTATGACAAGAGCAAGTAGAGAACCACCATAGCTGAACCCTTAGAGTAGTAAAAACATAGAAATCCCAATCCGCTCAGTTGAGTGAACTGACAGTCTGCTGTCCAAGCCCTGTTCCCTCATTCATCTCACAGCCATTCACAAACCTACACAACTAATAATTACACACGGGAATGAAAATATATACATACTTACAACAACAACAAAAAAGCGGGAAAAACAATAAGTTAATTCTTTTTTTCATACAATTCCTGCAGACAATATTGTGCACATACACCAAAAGGCCTGGATAATTTGTTTTCCAAAAAGAAACAGGAAAACAAAGTGACTTTGCGGGGGACGCGCCGTATCCCGGCAGCCGTTTTCCATCCAGTGTCGAGTCCCTACAGTATGCGGCTGACACGGTGACGCGATGCTGACAACGGAGCGGTTTGGATCACCGTGGCGCCACGCAGCATCACGGAGGATCCTTATCTAGCAGCTGGTGCTCACAGCATCCACAATCACCCCCCTTCGTTTACCAGCGCCTGCTGTCCGCACTGGCCGTCCGCACACAGCACACCACCAGGGCTTTGGCTTCCTCTTGCCGCAAACGCGCATCTTCCTCCCCTAGCGAAACAGCCCAGCAAAAGCAAACAGCATGGGAGGGAATCCCACAATAACTAAAGCAAAGTGATGGCAGGGAAGGGTGGGTCCAACAGGGAAACTCACAACCTGTCTTCACCCTGGTTTAGTGTCTCACGTTCCCTTGTTCATTTAGGGGAGTGGTCCTGGAGAGGGGTGAAGGGAGAGTTGCTGGAGGAAGGAGACTCAGAGACGCCCTCCATCTTGGCTGGCGAGCCAGTGGAGGACCCCACACTGCTCAGGCTGCCGTCCAGCACGTCCGGGGGGGAGAGACTGGCGAGGAGATTAGACTTCTGTCAGCAAACTATAGCCAACTGGAAAGCATTCAGCTATCCTGGGTCATTGTGATTCTGATCAATTAAGGTGCATGGTTTAGCCTAATGGCAAAGAAAGGACTAAAATGAAATCTTAACTTCCAAACGTACGGGCAAGAGTGAATTGGCAACCGAAACAGCCTGAACCTGCACAAGCAAAACGGTTTGCAGTGGCAAGTAGCTCACCAGCTGTTGAAGTCTGGGAGTTGGACTTGGGGCAGGAGTACATCAGAGGACAGCATGGTGGTGGTCCCCTGGAAGAGCCTCTTCGGCTGGCTCTCTGTCTCCATCATCTCCCCTAGAGAGGAAAAGACTCATCAAGAGAACCAACGCACCCATACTACATGAAACCTCATCTCAAAATGCCCTCTTCAGCTAATGCTCCAAACTACCTCCAAACACATTGGACACACATAATGGCAGTATATAGGTCCATATACACTGTATGTAGTCTACGACATGAGACCCTTGTGACCAGGGAACGAAAGGTGGACCCACCTTTACGTTTGATGGGCCCCAGGATACTGGGCCTGATGCAGTTAATGGGGCTTTGGCTCCTCCTGCTAGAAACAAAAAGGTCAGAAATGAGGCAACATTTAGAGCACTGACTAACTAATCGCACCGCCAGAGAGGCGAACGCGGTGGGTGACCATGAACCGGAGCGATCCGAGAACTCACCTGAAGCGTCGCGTCGGGCTAGGTATAGGGCTGGGGGACAGGCCGTTACTGCTCACCAAGATTTGCAATGAAGGGGAGAAGCACTGCTGTTCATTGGAGGGAAATGACACGGATGAGTCAGGACTCTGTCAGAGAGACACTCCTCCCCCCCACCGCCACAGGCACCAGTACAGGAGTTACAGGGGAGACAAACCTTTTTCCCGATCCCTCTGGTCGGGGACGGGGCTGGGGACACGGGCACGAAGTCGATGCGCTTCGGGGACGACGACGATGCACATTTCTCAAAGTCGTTGTCACTCTGGGGGGGGGGGTGTAACAGACGCCAAGAAAATCAGCATAAAGCAGACACTATTATATGGCCATTGACCATCCATTCAGCTATATTCAACCAGTCCGACCGGGAAGGTGGTCACTGAATGACTCCACAGTACACTGACTTGGTTGGGGAAAGACAGAAACTCTAACCATGTTTTTGTGGAAACTAAGTCTGCGTCATAAACCATTACAAAATGGTCAGCCTACTCTTTATTTAGTGCTGTACATAGTTTAAATGAGGACCCACAGTGCTGTATGTAGAGAATAAGGGTGCCTTTTGGGATGAAGCCAAGTCCCTGTACATACTAATGCCCTGACCAATTACATAAGGGCTAAAACCAGCCTCCAAAACGGTGGCATGAGTAGGCCTACTGTTTGTGGGAGATAAATTCTCATTGTTACCATTAGAGCATCATCATTCCTCACCAGACTCAGACTCTCCTCCCAGGACTGGCTCATCTGCATGGCTGTTTGAACCTCCCTGCGGTAGATAAGAAATACCATCCATAAACAAGATGTATTTTTCTCATTCCTATGCCCCCCCCCCCCCCCCCCTTCCTGTTTGGAGACATGGCCATAGAGACAGTTGGATGGAGTAATCCTTTGTTGTGATCCATATCTTGCTCCTATCAAACGGACAACAGCAGCTCTCAGCTTGTTTTGTTCACTCTCAGACATAACACACATGGCAGTGTTGTACATTCATGGGTGGCACCATTGATACAATCGGTATAAAAATGTCTACCAGTTGGCCAATGGAAAGGGTGCACTGACACTAGTGACTTGTTTTAAACATGTTTAAGCCAACAGTGTTTTTAAACCACAATATAAACTCTGCTGCCAGTTAATTAGGTTGGGACGTAGGGGTCTGGGCATTGCCAAAGGGAGATCTTTGCTACCGTCTTGTAGTGGATGTAGCTTCAACTGGAAGCCCGTGGAGTGAGAGCAATACTTCCTGCTTGATGCAAGGTCGCACTCTAAGAATGTTGTGCAACATGAACCTGCAGGGACGAGTCCATGCAACAATGTTCGTGGAAATTGACCGGGTCATGCCAAGGTTCTATGCATACTGGGAGAGGCAAACATTGAGTTATAAACCGTGATCGAGAGGTCTAGGAGAGGACAGGCTGTCCCCTGGAGGAACAGAAGCCCTGTCTTGTCAAGGCTGAACTTGAGGCGGTGGGCTAACATCCAAGCAGGCATCTGGCGTCAGAAGGGGGAACAGGGAGTGTTGAGTGTCATCCGCAGATCTGTGTGCAGGGATTGCAGAGGTGGCAAATAGTTCTCTAGGCTTGAAAGGAAGAAGCTTGACATTTGGAATAACAGAATGTGGATTTAGCAGGGGATAGAGAGGAAGATAAGGTAATGACAGGTAAATCAGAACTTCATTTCTACCCGATTTTTGGGTAAGCTCATTTCATAGTACAGACGAGGAGAGGGGACAGTGAAGGTGGTGCGCATTACTACAAGGGCCTTTTTTAAGATCTGCAGAACAGCCTTTGGTTCAGGCAACTATACCAGCACTTGACAAGAATGCTGCATACAAGAGCCAATGAAAAACAAACTGGGGAGGACTACATTAACTTGTTTGGCCATCAGCCACTGTGGTTGGTGGATGTAAACATTTCCCATTGGGACTTTTAACCAGACAAATTGTTGGTAGCATTTTGACTTTTTACTAAATAAATGAGGATTATAGAAAATGTATACGCATGCCAAAGCATAGAATATTTGCTTATTTTCAGGGTATTGTTGACATTAACCAAACATACTTGACTCCCCAGGACACCATGTTCAATATGTTCTTCTTTGGTCAACCATGGCGAGGCCTGTTCTGAGTGGAACCTGTCCTGTTAAACCGCTGTATGGTCTTGGCCACAGTGCTGCAGCTCAGTTTCAGGGTCTTGGCAATCTTCTTATGGCAATCTTCTTAGAAGATTGCAAAGACCCTGAAACTGAGCTGCAGCACGGTGGCCAAGAACATACAGCGGTTTAACAGGACAGGTTCCACTCAGAACAGGCCTCGCCATGGTTGACCAAAGAAGTTGAGTGCACGTGCTCAGCGTCATATCCAGAAGTATGAGTGCTGCCAGCATTGCTGCAGAGGTTGAAGGGGTGGGGGGTCAGCCCGTCTGTGCTCAGACCATACGCTGCACACTGCATCAAATTGGTCTGCATGGCTGTTGTCCCAGAAGGAAGGCTTTTCTAAAGATGATGCACAAGAAATCCTGCAAACAGTTCGCTGAAGACAAGCAGACTAAGGACATGGATTACTGGAACCATGTCCTGTGGTCTCATGAGACCAAGATAAACGTATTTGGTTCAGATGGTGTCAAGCGTGTGTGGTGGCAACCAGGTGAGGAGTACAAAGAAAAGTGTGCCTTGCCTACAGTCAAGCATGGTGGTGGGAGTGTCATGGTCTGGGGCTGCATGAGTGCTGCCGGCACTGGGGAGCTACAGTTCATTGAGGGAACCATGAATGCCAATCTGTACTGTGACATACTGAAGCAGAGCATGATCCCCTCCCTTCGGAGACTGGGCCGCAGGGCAGTATTCCAACATAACTCCAAACCTCCAAAACTGCCACTGCCTTGCTAAAGAAGTGGAGGGTAAAGGTGATGGACTGGCCAAGCATGTCTCCAGACCGAAACCCTATTGAGCATCTGTGGGGCATCCTAAAATGGAAGGTGGAGGAGCACAAGGTCTCTAACATCCACCAGCTCTGTGATGTTGTTATGGAGGAGTGGAAGAGGACTCCAGTGGCAAGAGGGTTAAGGTAGTGCTGGAAGATAATGGTGGCCACACAAAATACCGACACTTTAGGCCCAATTTGGACATTTTCACTTAGGGGTGTACTCACTTTTGTTGCCAGCAGTTCAAACATTAATGGCTGTGTGTTGTTTTATTATGAGGGGACAGCAAATATACAATGTTATACAAGCTGTACACTCACAACTTTACATTGTAGCAACATTTCTTCAGTGTTGTCACAAAAAGACAATCAAATATTTACAAAAATGTGAGTGGTGTACTCACTGTGAAATACTGTATGTATATATTCTACCATTATTGCAAATCATTCAAAACTTGGTGCGAATCAAGTAGCCTATCTATCCGTTCTTCCAGGAACATCCATATGCACAAATAGCTTTTGTACAGAATTTCACCAAGTCTTCGCAACCGGTTTGGTAGCAAGGATAGACCCCATTTCATCAATTTAAAAACCGGGGGGAACCGCACTTTCGGCTATGTGTTGACAAGATGTTGGGCAATCACTAGAAGGGACTATTGACCCACTGAGCATTTCTGGATAGTCAACTAAGGGCACAAAAAAGCCCTGCTATTTACCCCACCGCAGAAACAGGTTAATTAATGACAGACTGGCAGATGTGAAAGCCCTCCTATTTAATACTGCCATGGACCTCTGATAATACTAATTCCATCTAAATAAAAAAAAGCAAGTGTTTTGAAAGAAATTCATAAAGTTTGATGCGGATCTCAGTTTGAGCAAGAAAACAATAACGGATTTGAAATGTATACTTAAAACAATGTGAAAGTTATGTGAATGCTGTAGTTTTTAGCTTGTGTTTTGGGATGATTAATTAAATATTGCCAAATTAATCAGTGAAACAGTACTCTGCCTAGAGAAACCGTTGCTGTTAATAGATGTCAAAGCAGCATTCCAAGTTTCCTGAGTTAGAGAAAATAAGTTAACGGACTAATTCCTAAAAAGGCACCAGGGACAGGTATTGCTTATTCAATTAATATTATGGCAACAGACACTACACATTTCAGAGCCATGAAAAAACTGTGTCTAGAATGAAAACCTGTAGTCTTCCGTCAAAACGGTCTTGTTAGGATTGTTAGGAATAAAAAACTAAAACCACAGGCAAATTCAGCACATTCTATTTGCAGGAGGAGTTTAAATTGAAGTTTGAGCTGGGTAAATAGCCTATGGTCAAATAACTTAAAAAATAACAATAGGCATCATTGTTTCTTTAGCCGGCAAGAAACAGGGATAGCAAGGATTAAAGAATTGTGTGTTGAAATTGATACAGTTTCGTATTTTTCATAGGATTTTTTGAATGAAAAGCGAGAGCAGTAAACTGTCACTTTCGTTGGCAAGTATGTTTTTACATTTAAATAATTTAGCAGATGCTTCTATCCAGACCAACTGAAGCAGCAAGTGCATTCTTTAAATCTTTTTTACATCGCGCATTGCAAGTGACATGCTATTATTACGTGAGCTACACATTATCCTAGTCAATGTATTCATTCATTTCATTTTGCAAGCATCACCCATGAGGTATGATGGTGATTTCCTTAGTTTGATTGTTTTTGCAACTCTCCTTTCATACACTACCATTCAAAAGTCTGGCGTCACTTAAGAATATCCTTGTTTTCCATTAAAACATTAAATTAGTTTGAATAGGAAATATAGCAAAATGAATAGTAAATGGTTATTGAAAGGATGAAGGTTTGAAATTACATTTTAATTTAAATAATGCTGTCCTTGAAACTTTGCATTTGTAAAAGAAATGTGCAGCAAGTTGGATTGGCTTGATGGGCACTTCTTACATATCATAAGATAAAGCTGCTCCCACAACAGCTCAATAGGGTTTAGATCCGGTGACTGTGCTGGCCAATCCATTATAGACAGAATTCCACTTTACCAAAATCAAAGCACCCCCAGACCATCACACTGCCTCCACCATGCTTGACAGATGGCATCAAGCACTCCTCCGGCATCTTTTCATTTGGTCTGCGCCTCACAAATGTTCTTTGTGATCTGAACACCAGTCTTCCTGTCCAGTATCTGTATTATTTTGTCCATCTTAATGTTTTCTTTTTATTGGCCAGTTGGAGATATGGCTTTTTCCTTGCAACTCTGCCTGGAAGTCCAGCATCCCGGAGTCGCCTCTTCACTGTTGATGTTGAGACTGGTGTTTTGCGTGTACTATTTAATGAAGCTGCCAGTTGAGGACCTGTGAGACGTCCATTTCTCAAACTAGACACTTTATTTCTCCAGGGAGTATGTGGCTGATGCTCCAGATACTCACCCATTCTGAAGGACAGTTCTATTGCTTCTATAATCAGCATAAATGTTTTCAGCTGTTCTAACAATTTAAATGATCTAATGATAAATTAGACTTCTAAAACTATAAACTTGGATCAACAAACAACGTGCCATTGGAACACAGGACTGATGATGGGCCTCTGCATGCTTATGTAGAGATTCCATAAAAAATATTAATAATCAGCCGTTTCCAGCTGCAATTGTCATTTACAACATTAACAATGTCTAAGCAGTCATTTTAATGGACAAAAGAAATTGCCTTTCATTCAAAAACAAGGAAATGTCTAAGTGATCCCAAACATTTTAACAGTAGTGTATTTTTACTAAGGCTTGAATTGATGGTTTGAATCAGAGAAATTGTGAAGGGAAATAGCCTACATTAATTATTCTATATATATAGTATTATATTACAGGACGCTGTATGTATGAACATATCTCGGGACATTACTAAGCAGCTAGTCAAGTTGTGGCATGTCCATTATCCATGGAATCAAGTCTACAACACTCTTTAGGCTCATCTGCCACTAAACGCCAATGTAAACTGAAATATCATGCAAAATATTGTCAAATAAGACCTGATTCTCTCAGTTCTCCCACATTTACTAAAAAGGCACCAATGTTCCTGATTTAGTGTCCATCTGTGGTTATAGAATTTTTACTAGAGTATAACTGATTGATCCTTTTTGATGACCAGATGGAATCAGGGAATCCTCACTTTACACACTGGACGTCTCACCCAGTGATCGGGATGCACGATTTGGATAAAAGATTGAATCGCAATTTTTGACAAATGTTGCAATTACGGTTATGATTTGTGATTTTCAAACCTGGGTGTAAACAGCGTAGATCATTTCACTTATAAATAGAGATCATAGCCTACATAATGTGGTGTTAAACTGAATTAAAATCTAGTTAAAGTTCTAGTTAAATGTTCTCCATTTTACACTTATTACCAATTTGAAGGTGATGCCCGTGTCGTTTAACCGCTTATTTTAATGCAATGGCGTTTGCAGCGTTTGTGCCGTTGCCAGAGCTGGTTAGGCAAAATTTCTCAACACTTTAGCTACATTTTCTCCAATATTAATTTTGTTTGTAGTCACAGACATTGAAGCCGAAACCATGCTAGTCCAGGTATTTAAGTAATCTACAAATATACCTACAGCACCTGCAAGAAAAAAAATTACAGAGGTACAATGCATGCCTGCTGCCTCGCGTGAAGCGCATATCATTCACCTTTTTGGAGTTGAAAATCACGTAAGTTGGCGAAATTCGATAACGCACATGTCAATATTGCAATTTCGATTATATTTTGATTAAGTGTGCAGCCCTATCCAGTATTATTCAAAATAGTTTCATCATCAACTGCATTGCCTTTAGCTAAACTGTCTTTTGACCATTAGATAACGCTATTCATCCCTGAGGATTTACTCTGAACTGTGCATTTACCCTAGACATGCTGCATCTAAATGGAGAAGGGCCAGTTTAAGAAATCAGACTGCATCTCAGTGATGGCTACTTATGATCAGCTGTTCATGGCACCAGCTGATGGGAGAGCACTACAAACACAAATTTTGGCAACAGGCCACTGCTTTGTGAACACTCAATACTCTTAGCTAGCTAATAACTTAGTAACAGTAACTAGCTAGTTTTTGATGGGGAATAGAACATTATGCATGTGTTTCACATGTAGAACAACTGGGTGGCTCAGCTAAACGTTTGTCCATGTGTGCCTGCATTAAAATGTGGGAGTGCATTGTCCATAGAGAATTGTCACAATTATTATACAGACCATTGTCTCAACCCTGCTCCTCGACACCTCCCGTCCCACGTTTTAGACCTCTCCCTACCCTAACATACCTGGATGAAGCTCATGAGGGACTTGATAATGAGCTGATCATTTGAATCAAGTGTGACAGAGCTGGGAGAGATCTAAAACGTGCAGGGCAGGGGGGCGCCCAGGAGCAGGCTTAAGAAACACCAATAAAGACAATTATGTAATGTAGAAAGTTTCATAATTAAAGTATGTTAATGGGAAGTGTTAATGGCAGTGTACTAAACAAATGACAAAATACTTTGTGTAATAGGTTTTGATTCGCTGTTAGCCTGGGGTAGGCAAAGGCTGACTGAGTTGGTCCTGTAACACTTCGCTTTTTGAGGTGATGAATAAATTCCATAAAGGCCAAAAAACTAAAATCCACCATACATGTCCTGAATTCAAGAGTCTTACCGTTCATGGGCTGTCTCTCTGTTCATCACATCCACACCCTCCTCCTGCAGAAAAGTAAAAAGGAAGCACAGTAGTTAGGCTGGTGAGTCTGATATTAAAAGTATCATATATCTGGATCAAAATCTTCATACAAAATGACTGACCATTCTATTTCAGAGAATAAATATGAATTGCCTAAGGATCTCTGATATGCCCAGCCAGTTATAGAACAGCTTTGTCTAATAATAAGTGTGCTGCAGTCTTACTTTACCTGTTTGATCTGATGAAGCCTTGTGCTGGGCACTCGAATAGGCGATGAAGGGACCTGTGTGTGAGAAAGTGTGACATAAGTGAAATTGCCCTGTCTGTAAAATATGACTTAGTAAGTGTAGAATGTATATTAATTGGAATACGCCATCATAACCATACCATATTAGGGCGGTTGACAATAGTAGTGCTGTTTCTTCTACTGCGTAAAACCTCTCTCTGAAATACCTGTGAATTGTCACTAAAAAAACACAAACATATTAACACCACATTGGGGACCATAACCAGTGTTTAGGGAAAACAAAATCAATGACTACTGTATTCCAATTGTCAGAGTATTATACTACCTACTCAGTCTGATCTTAAGAGACTGGTGGCCCTGTTAACTCTGCTGGTTTGCTGTTGCATGACTGAATTGTCCATATTCCTCACAGTAGAGGAAGTAGTTGAAACAGCCATGCTGGATGAATAACTAGTTGGACATCAAGAGATAGGGTAGTTGAGAATGACCAAATTGGGTTGATACAAGTGACAAAGTGAGGAGAAATACATGTTCTAAAAACCTTAGGCCATTAATCATTGGGGCGCTGTTGGATCTTCTCAAGTTTCCGTCGCTCTGAACTAGTGACGATGGGATTTCAAGATCCAATTCCATCTTCTCTTGATTGCTCATGGCGGTGTCCTCTTGTTTTTGCTGGCTCTAGATGACTTCTCCAACGCCTGCAACGTTCCAGGCCACCTATGTGAACCTACATGCTGACAAGCAAAGTTCTATGTAGGTAGCTACACCAATAACGATGGATGAATCTGAAAGATGTTGACAAGGCATGTACAGAATGGTTAGGGTCCCCAAATAGCCACCACCAGTGGATTGAATAACTACAATCAACAATTAGTTATAATAATTGTGTAATGTTATAATGTGTATGGTTCCAACAATTCACGACATAGAATAATATTCTGAGGTTCTCTTATGTTAATCAGAATCTATGCCGACTAATACAAACAACAACAAAAAAATTAAAAATAAAATCACTGCTCAACCAGAGCCCTGGCCTATGCTACTCAGGTTAGCCTTGCAAGCTACAGACACAATGCCCAGTCGTTAGCTATAGTACTTAAAACTAGCGAGCTAACGTCTCGAATAAGAAAGTGATGCGAAAGCAACTGACAGAGGGGTTTACCCAATTTAACCATGTCACTACTGCACAATGTACTGACGATGTAGTCATATCTTATAGCGCATCATGTTAACTTGTATTGCGTAAACACTTTGTAAGGTAGACTATAACTAACATTGCTATCTCGAAGATTACTGGGATATCAAAAAAGCTGGCTAACACAAGCTAGCTAACGTTAGCCAGTTAACAAGCTAGCTAAATGAAGTGATGATGCAGCTATGCTAGCTTGAAAGTTTCATTACCATGTTCAGAGGATCATCAACCTACATAACATGAATAACTCTCCGTCCGCAATATATCGAGCATTTTTCTTCACAGTACGTTAACACGGAGTAATAAATTGAATTTCAGCATACTACTGTAACAGTCAATGATCAGTTGTGTTTATCAATCTGCTACTGGAACCGCCGAGAAAGCTCCAGGACCAAACTTCCCGCCCCTTTGGGTGCTTACAGGCTGACCGACAGCAGACTGATCAAATGAAAATGCCTCAATTTGCAGGTGTGCCTATTTGAAAGGCAGACTATAAACCAATGGATGAATCGATCCCCCCCTCCCCATTTCCTGGAGACGCTGCACAATCCTGCGCCTTTCCTGCATAGTACAGACCAATTTTCTGCTTAGGTGAAAATAAACCCTATTAAATATAGAGTTTTGATCAAATCTTTTGGTTTATATGACGGATCATCTCCTCCAGACATTTTGTCAATGTAATGTGTACAGCACTTGTTTTGTTACATTTATATTTACCCTAGAAGTTCATCTATGGCCTTAAAGCTATAGCAAAAGTAGCTTATCTTCAGGAAGACTAGGCCTTGGGCCTATCTATAGTTCTTTACGTATAATAAACACTCAGACAGTACGTTTTTGTAGCATAAATGTTCACCAATCAATTATATTCTACAAATATCAAGTAACGTTTTCTGTATGTATAAATAATCTGACTAATATAGTGAGCAACAATGCACTTGATCTGTATATTTGTGTATATGGTGTAATGTTTTTATTGATCGCTTTCCTATTTCGTTGTACATTGTGTTCTTGATTGTATTTCAGTCAAATTAAATGTTGGCTTGCAATTACGCCATTGACCAGGTTGTCATTGTAAACACAAATTAGTTCTCAATCGGCTTACCTGGTTAAATACACATTTATAAAAACTACTGCCTCTGAAGTGAAAAATCCTAATGATGTATCAGGAACTGAACACACCCACAATCATATTCTGTAAAATCGTGGTACCACTGCTATTGTGGTTTGTCTGTGTCTCTCATACTTCTGAAATAGGCCCTGCTCTCAAACACTAGACACAGCCCCTTTAGCGAATTATATCTCTCTTCACCATGACCAGATAATGCTATGTTTATGCTGCATCACAAATGGCACAACATTTTCCATATGGTGAGGAATGACCTATGGGGATCTGGTCAAAACTACTGCAAAAAAGCATATGCATCACAGGGTCAAACGTTTATGCTCTTTGATTGTCTCTCAGTCTTGGGGTGAAGCAACACTACATATATTTTATCTCTTAATAAAGAGACACAAGGTTAGAAGAGGAGGTAAAAAATGCTGAAGTCTCAAATTAGCTTAGTCTTATGTAGTTCTTCACAAACATTTTTACATGGTTCCAAAAATGAATTCCATCAAAATCCTGGCCCGCCAGAGGCCAGAATATTTAACTTTGTAGAAGTTTTTTTTGTTTATCCATTAATTCAAGTCGTTCAACGCATTTATAAGGGGGGTAAAACTGTAGGTAGGTGTGGCTCTCATATTTTTTTTACTTCATTTGAAATGAAAGAATTGCGTTATATTTTCACGGAATTCATATCACCTTTTGCGACTTAAACGTATTTATAAGAAATTCACCGCTTAGTGAAATTATTTAATATCACGAACATTTTTCTTGAACATTATTCTTTGTTTAAAAAATAGTGTCACGACAGACTGAAATTCTAGTCGTCCTCCCTCGATCTACGCCATGGGGGATGATGCAGTAGCATACTGCAGCCTTGCTGGAGACCATACAATGAAATGTAGGACTTTTTTTTTCACGTTTCGGCGCCATTTTCGATTGGGCTGGAGGTAAGTTTGGATATTTTCGGGGATTATTTTTCGTGTATTTTTCTCATATGCATCTGTTCAACCCATTCAGTACTTCAGTACATTCTGAGGTTTAATTACAATAAACTTAATCGATGAAAATATACTTTTCGTGTTTGGAATATAGGCCTACGACTTTCACCAACTTGCGCAATAGGCTGCTTCTGACTTTAATAAGATAGATATTTTTGATGGATATGTTTTATTTCACGCATTCTGACAGACCTTTATCGGATTTTTTAATTAGCCTACACGTACTAGCGCGCAACTTTAAATAAAGCTTAGGTCTATATTGTTGCGACTTTAACTTTCGCTAAAGATATACAGTTGGTCACATCGATTAACGCAGGGAACTGTCAGCCCTCTGTTCCTATAACGGAATTATTAATATACATTCCTAAATGATTTTTTTTCCTGCAAAACGGACACGTTCACCCAGTTGGTTAATAGGCTATCTACAAAATGTAACACTATGACAGTGTAATAACAATTATATTTTGTTAAAATGGTGGCCCTTTTTATCCATGTACTATTTTGGACCCACGTTGAACTGCTTTAACCATACAAATGTAGCAGACCACACTAATTTAAGGTCTGTAATAAAAAGCAAATCTATCGCCATGTGTGACCGGAGAAATCAGTACTAGTGATAGCTTTTTACGGGTCATATCTTTTTACTGAAAAGGTTAATACTACAATTTAATATTGTAATTGAACTGAAATAGCTAAAATCGTAATGTGTTTGTATATAAGGTATACATTTTCACTACTGGTGAGTATTTCTATTCCCTAGAGGTTTAAATTTGGCAAGCGTACGTACACCACACACGCATGTACATGCTTGTACTGAAGCTTAAGAGCCCTTATCAAAAATGGACTTCAGATGATACTTCAGTAACATAAACTTCATTGCCTCGCCTCTTTTTTTTTTAAATGGCCAAGATATGACATTATTAGATCAGTTGTTGAAAACACATTATCCCTTATGGGGCAGAAGAAAAGGGGGCTTGGCCCTCTGCTGTTCCTTTAATGACCAGCTGGAGGAGTTCTAACCAATGTGTTTTTGTTGGTGACAGTGTTTTACCGCCATTAACTTACCAGGAAATGTATTGTATTTGCTGGTTTATTCTTTAACTATGTTTGACATTTCTAAGGTCATGAGCTTTTCAATACACAATACAAAATATGTAGTTTCTTTGAGTACTCATGGCATGGTGGAACACGTTTACTTTCCATTTTATTTTGCACAACAGCTGATCCTTTTTTTGTGTACACCATTCACTTCAATTAAATGCAATATTTTTTAAATACATTACAGAGTGACACAATGTATGTTTCTGTTTTATATTTGAACCATTGAGTAAGTATTTGAGGGAGCTGTCATAGCAGCACGTCATGGTTTGCAGTGATAATGCAGATGCATACCATGAGGAGCTGCTGCCACAGCACTGTCACACCGTCCATCCTTACAACTCTGAGGGCCCGGGTTCAGGCCACCTGGGTTGATTCCCACTGGGTCCAGCCACTTGAAAATGGATGAGCCCTCTACTAAGTGGCATATCGGTCTGAAGAAAGAATTCTCTTGTGTGTACTGGAGCATTGTTGTGAGTGAATGGTTTGAACTGCAGTGCAGAAAAGGAAACCTTGTTGACCATGGAGGACATGATCATCACCATCCCACGGCAGCAGAGGACTGGACTGGAAGCTGGGCTGTAGCAGCACGTAAAATACTGGAGTTGGGCTTCATATGGTATCCAGTTTTACTGTTCTGCTGTAGTCAGGCCTGCCCACTAAAATAAATCCTGCTCTGGGTTTCACTCTATCATTAAAAACGATGCTGTGCAAAACTCAATACTGTATCAAAATAAATGACTTCAACAACACTAATCAATGAAAAACACAAACCCAAGAAAAACACTATTATTATTACCACCCATTCATAAACATTGTTTTTTAAATGCAACTGTGGAACAATCTGTTTTTATTTATAACATAATTGTCATTGCTGGTGCAAAAGCATTTTGAGTTCACATTAACAACTTTAACAACATCAGACATTCCACAGAACAAGACATTCTATAAGAGTTCCTCTTCTGTTCCAGAGTTTGGAATAACATCTATAACAGCATTGAGAGGACAATAGTGATACAATTTATAATTTAATTAATTGGCATCACAAGCAAATGTTTTGAGGGGAAATCAGCATGCATCAGAGGGGAGATTGCTTTTAATGGTATTGGAAATACAAAGACATTATTGGATGAACCATTGTCATACAGTATTCAATCTTAAAATAAAGCTCTTAATAAGAGCAGACATGCTTAAATTATCACAACTCATTAAACAACCATATAAAATAGTTGATAGTACAGTATGGTCATACTGATAGAACACTTGACTTTGGGGGGGGTGACCATGCAAATGTTTTCTTACATATTCTACAGTATGTGATCTATAAGGATACCTGCTCCTTCCTTTGTTCATACCACTTATTTTGTCTATGCAAAGGAATTTAGTCAAGCTCTTCAGATTATGTACCCACTTTCAAATCAGTGACAAGATGAATTCAAGTTTTGTGAAATGGATGTTATGTAAATAAAAAATAATTAACAATTTCATGACTAACATTTTGTTCTACTTCCTGCTATCATAGCAGCAGATTTATCAATAAATTACTCACCTACAAAAAAATATATACTCTTGGGTATTGCTAACAAGGCAAGAAAACGGCCTATTATTGAAAGCAACGATGGCATACTCCACCTTAGAAAATATTGAACGTTGACGTGTGGTGTTTCTAAAGTGTTACATAGCATGTGAAGGGTTTGCCCTATGTGAGTAACAATAATGTGTGTATACACCTCAGGGGCCCTGAGCAGTAAATGGAGGTGTCGAGTGAGCTACACCCTTGATTAGATTTTTTTGACCCAAAAATATATAGATCAGATATATAAAATAATAGCAACATCAAAAATAATCACTCATAATAGAAGTGCTGTCCTCTTCATGCCTTGTATTTTTCCTTCCCCGTTTCACTAATGACACAGATATGCTGTAAAACAAAGAAATAAATGAGACAGTTTAGTCAAGATCCTCTATCTAACTAAGAAAAAATGCTAAATAAAATACTTACATTTAAATCTCTGAAGTACTCATTGTAGTCTAATGCGTATCCCACCACAAACTTGTCTGGAACCTCAAATCCTACAACTGAAAAGGAAACACATTTAAGTACTTGTATGACAGGTAGAACCATGTGTTCCTCAAAGCAATGTCATATCATTGCACCATCGTCAGCATAAGCGCTTTACCCCAGGAAGGTTACAAATACTATAGTTTCTGAAAGTCTTGTTGAGATGACCATCTTGTGATCATGTTTTGCTATCATTTTTGCTATGTGGCAGGGCGCTTTATCCTGCTGAAAGAGGCCAATGACATCAGGAAATACCGTTGCTATGGTCTGCAACAATGCTCAGGTAGGTGGTACGTGTCAAAGTAACATTCACATGAATGACAAGACCCAATGTCTCCCAGCAAAACATTGCCCGAAGCATCACACTGCCTCCGCCGGCTTGCCTTCCTCCCATAGTGCATCCTGGTGCCATGTGTTCTCCAGGTAAGCGACGCACACGTATCTGCCCATCCACATGATGTAAAAGGAAACAAGATACATCAGACCAGGCCACCTTCTTCCATTGCTCCGTGGTCCAGTTCTGATGCTCACGTGCCCATTGTAGGCGCTTTCAGAAGTGGTCACAGGGGTCAGCATGGGCACCCTGACTGGTCTGCGGCTACGCAGCCTCATACGCAACAAATTGTGATGCAATGTGTGATCTGACACCTTTCTATCAGTACCAGCATTAACTTTTTCAGCAATTTAAGCTACAGTAGCAAGTCTGTTGGACCACACGGGCCAGCTTTCGCTCCCCACGTGCAACATTGAGTCTTGGCCACCAATGACCCTGTCACCGGTTCACAACTTTTCCTTCCTTGGACCACTTTTGGTAGGTACTGACCACTGTGGACCAGGAACACCTGACAAGGGCTGCAGTTTTAGAACTGCACTGACTCAGTCTTCTAGCCATCAAAATTTGGCCGTTGTCAAAGTCGCTCAGATACTAATGTTTTCCTATTTTTCCTGCTTCTAACTCAACTTTGAGGACAGAATGTTCGCTTTGCTGCCTAATATATCTCACCCACTGACAGGTGCCATGATAACAAGATTATCAGTGTTATTTACTTCACCTGTCTGTGGTCATAATGTTATGGCTGATAGGTGTATATTGGCAATATACCACAAACCCCTGACATGCTTAATTGAGATTATAAACTGGTTATCAACGCAATTACAGCAGTAAAAAATGCTGGTATATAATCTCATGCAACGGTTATCAGTCTATCAGCGTTCAGGATTCAAACCTACCAGTTTATAATTAACAATACACCAAATTTTTCTGAAATCAGGCCAATACAGTTGATAATTTTTTGGAGGGCCTCAAACTTTATAATTCAAACTGTTTTTTGATTCCCTTAAGGTGATTATTAATCTCTTGTGCATGTCTCTTATCTCAATTGATTGTTCATTGGTTAATGCAGTGCCTAAATTTAAATTAATTCATGGAGAAAACGGATCTTAATTTATTAACCATTATTTTTGTTTTCATTCAAATGTTTCGTCTGCAACTAGCCATGGGAAATTAGAAGAGATCAGTGATTTCTAAGTTGAGAATTAAGAAATAAATTGCCATTAAAGGTTGGTCAACATCTGTTGCTTACAGCTAAATAGTAGCCTGTTTTAAGTGGTGATCACAAGATAATGATGAAAGTGTTTTGATCCCATTTGCTAGTCAATATTGTGATTACATTGTAGTGGCTTTAGGATTTTATTTGAATCCTCATTAGCTTTGGCAAATCAGACACAAAAGTGGAAGCTAATATTCCCAGGGTCCACACAACCTATGAAACACGATATTATACAGAACAGCAACAAAGAAGACAAAAGAACATGGCAACATACATTTAAATCAATACATCTAAAATCAATAGGAATTCATGGAGGCTTTCAGTGAAGTGTGATTTATGCTTTGGCATAGAACTGGTATTTAGTTCCATATTACAATTTGTTAGACATGTATGACAGCACAATGTCTTTGGCTGTTGATAAAAGATAATTCACACCATTTAGTAGACTTGAATTGAACTTACAGTCTGGTCTGTAACCAACACTCCTTGGTGTCCTCTTCACCAACAAACTGAAAGATGAACCAAGAAGGAGGTCATGGGATGGAGGGTGACATGACAGGGGGAGGTTGCCATATAGACCTTCTCTTTAAGCAGAAGTGAGTTGCTGGTTCAAAATGTATCACTCTAATTTTATGCAGTGTAGAGACTTGGGTTTACTTTACCTTGCAACTTTTACCATTTTTGGGTTGTACTGTTTGAGAAGTTCCAGTAAGGTCTTCATGGTCTTTCCTGTGTCAATAATATCCTAAAAATAAATACAAATAATGAGTTCTGAGCAAAACGTTTAACAGTCATAGAAAGTGTTTCGCCTTAACATTAACTAAACAGTAATAACATACCTCCACAATCAGCACATTCTGTGAAAAACAAGTACAAATTAGAGGAAAGTGTCATTGACAGCCTCAAATATCAAAACAAGTTAATAACTTAAACGCATTTAGGAAGGTGGCTGTAGATATAAATGTGAATTCTGTAACACTTCCTCTGCCCTGTTTTAATTTCCAATTGCCTCCACTGAAAACAGTGGAGGCCAAGACTAAATTACTGAGGAATTATATTTCACAGACATCTATAGAAAAAGTGTCCTCACCTTGCCTGTCAGGCTAGACAGGTCATCCCCTCCAATGACTTTGATTTCACCTGTTGATTGGTCATTCTGTATAGACATAAAACATTAAGGTCAACAAGGATATGGGACTTGGTCCAGACAGGTCAGTTATTACTGACATATTAGGTAAATGGCACTAAGATTCCACCAAATACAGAGCTGTCTGTAAATGTATTTGGATGCAGTGTTTACAAATATACAGTACAATTCATAGGTTTGGACACACTTACCCATTCAAGCGAATAGGTAAGTGTGTCCAAAATTTTGACTGGTCCTGTAAGATAAAAACAGCATCAATCTAGGCTAGCCAATACAATCCAGATTAATGTTAAATGGATGTCTTATTATAAAGGCTTGTCTGGGCTGGGTCTGAGATTCTTCAAGTGTCCATAATTGCATGGGAAGTTGTGCATCTCTTTATTTAATGCTTTAGGACAATGTTTTTCCTTTGTATTTCAGAAGGGCATCCATTAAACAGTAAATCCACTTTGTCCAACATGAGTACCAATAGTAACCAAGTTAGCATTTACCAAGTAAATCAAAGTCTATCAAGATATTTAGACATTGATATTTGGCTCCATTGCCTTGCAAGATGAAGTTACATTTTCAATGTTTAAACCGTGGAACCAAGAAGATTGAGCCTTACGCAATAGCTCTTTAGGCGGATGAAGTCCACTGTCATAGGGATAGAGCGGTCGTTGTTGCGGTTCAGGGTCTTAATGTAGTCCAACAGGTCTGCAAAGAACTTGTAACCCCCCTTGAGTACGCAGAGGGCCACAATATGGTGCCCCCCCATGTCCTTCATAATCTCCCTGGCCAGCCTTTCTGTCCTGCGATAAAGAGTGTGGGGGGTCAGCTCAGCTTTCTGCAGCAGTAAGCATTTGTTCCTGTTTCCTGTCTGTTTGAATCATCAAGTATTGTCTTGCTCTCACTTCTCTTTAAGAGCACTCCAAAAACAAGATTAGGGAAGTGTGAAGGTAGGTGGAGATTGTCGGGAACTAACAGGATCATGTGGATGCTTCATTTAATTGATAGCATTATAAAAGACGTTGTGGCTAGCCAATCAAGTTCAGTTAAGGAAGAGAATATGCTCAACTCTAAATTCTCTTGTGCAAACTCAAAGTAAAAAGGGAGCTTGGAAACTCATGCCTATCGCGAAGGCAAAGTAAAAAAAAAAGAAAACTGTTAAATATTTATTGTCATGGAAGCACCATTTGAATTTGCCATCATATCAATACCTAATAAACTCCCAGTAACAACATACCTGTCCATAATGAGTCCATGTGGGATGTAAACCTTATCCAAGTCATCAGCGTAGTGCTTGGGTATGCAGAACAGGTCCAGGTCATATCCCTGCTCATCATCGCTGATCTTGAACAAAGAGACAGATCACATGCTCACAATCTATCTGCTCAGGGCTGTGCTTGTGATGTTGAAGTGGGGTGACGTAGCCGAAAGTCAAGGGTTAAACCCTCCCAGGGGCGTTAAAGTAGAGCATTGAGAAAGTAGGTGTAGAGGTGAAAACACTAGAGGTTGTTCACCTCACAATCTCCCCTCTGCCTGCTATCACTGCTGCCACCGACATCTGGCAAACCAAGTCAAACCCACACCTCAAGGACAAACGCATTCTTGATTAGAACCTGCATGCTTTCTGCTGCAATTGCATATTAAAAACAACCACTGACCGAGATGAGTGATGGCAAAACGAACTTTACCAAGACCAACTTGGTAATGTTGAAAAGAGGAATAACTCTACTCCAAACATGCAGTCATCTAACGTATCCTAGTTTAAATGAAAGATTCCAGTGTTTGTCAAAACTGCAACAGAGTTTAACTCAAAAAGGTTACTCTGGGTTCATGTCTCAATTAAAATAAACACTACCTCTTTTCATATGCCATACAATTATGTAACCAATATATGCTTTCCAGTTCAATTTGCTGCTTAGGGATAAACAGCACAGAACTTGAACCCAAGAGAATTTGTTATTTGGGATGCAGAGTCATGTGACAGAACAGTGGCCAGAGAAAGCCCAGAGGTGCAGTGGGATTGGTGTTTGATCATGGGGTTTGTTGCCCGGCCAACAGTGACACACAGTACAACTTCATAAAAAGGTTACTGGAACAAGGTACTGTGATTAATAATCATATGAGACATGTCCCCCCATTACTGACAGTTGAACAAGTGTGGGTTATCCTTCTCATTCCAAATGAATTGATCCACATGGATTAACACGTGACGATTTGGCAGCTCTCTTGAGACTATAGATTCTTACAGTTTTCCTCCTTCTGCCTGTACAGAGCCATCACATTCTTAGTGCTGTGGGCCAGGAAAAAGGAAAGCTTTTTTTTGTTTTGCTGTTCTCTCAAATTGTTATTGCACATGTCTTACACAAACTGCAAATCTGGAACCATCATATGTAGTATTATAGTAATAATGAACAGTTATTACAATAAATAAAAGTACTCTAAATTACAACGTATTTTCAACCAAGCTAACTGTTACTGTGCGGAGAAACATACTTTTCTAACCTTTGTGAAACCTTTGTTTTTTCGTTATCTTAAAATAAGGGTCCATTCATCAGTAGGAGTGGGGAACGTTGCACTGTAGAACCTAATCAAGCTCCGTTAGCAAGTCTGTGTCATCAATCGATAATTAACATCAGCAAGACCAGACTGGACAGGGCCTGTTAGCAAAAACTACACTGCTGACAAAATGAAATAGTTACAATTTACACCCTGCAGGCGTACTTGTGCGCAAATGGACAGCCCTGTCACGAATACATATCGTTAATGGCGACCTGTTATTTTTAGCCTATATTTTGTGTTGAAATGTTATCTGTTATTGTTTTTATGAATATCTGTCTGGAGTTATGAATATAGTGTTGGTGGTAAATATAATGTTTGTTCTATGTTCATTCTGTAGGAATCAAGGTATTAGCTAGCTAGCTGTATATATAAATCACATGTGCCATGCATGCAGTAGCACGCGTGTCATGTCCCAGGCCGCGCTAGTACAGTACAGTAGGTTACAGCAATTTTCATGGAAATTATAGTAGCTAGCAAGTTATCGAGAAGGACAAGCTGGAACGAAGCATCGAAAAGCACAATAGACAATCATTCGGGAATACACCATTTACATAGGAGATGGCGAGTGTTTTCAGCACCAAAACGTTACAAACCCCGTCCTCTCCTTCAATATAGCATGAGTTAGCAGCATTGTAACTTACCACAACACAGGGGCTGACCGATGCCATATCCGTATTGTCGTTTCAATCAAGACCCTCTACTGATACTTAGCAGATTTTTTTTCTGGTGTCAGTCAGTTAAAATTAGCTTCACCTCGCAGCTACATATAGTCGTTTTCCCGTTAAAACTAATGTAGGGCGTGTTGTTACGACTAAATAACAAATCAGAATACGAGACAACCTGATGCACCGCCCATTTTAGGACGGTAATCGTAACAACATGTAGACCAGAAGCAATGTGCACACTTCTTGGTATCACAGGGTGTTTTTATAATACGCAGTAGTTAAATTATAGTACTCCATGATTTTTTCCCCTTCTACAAATTACAAAACATTTGTTTTGTAATTTTTTCATCATAAATGATTTGCAGCCCAGAAAAGGGCAATAATTAAAACATTTATACAGTTAGTTCATTATAAAATATAAATAATTTAAATTCAAATCAGTATGAGAATGAGCTGGTGAGTTATTTTTTACTCCCCCCCAAAACATATTTTATTCCTACAGTGGGCTGGATGGAATTGCCTCACAGGCCGGATTCAGCCCACAGGCCTTAGTTTGCTCACCCCTTCCCTACAGTAAGCTTATAGTACTCTATGATATTCCTTTCTGCTTTGAAATTACTATACAATTCTCTATGATGCAAAATGCAAATAAAAACAGAATGCAATAATGTACAAATCATGTATCCCTATATTTAATTGAAAATAGTACAAAGACAACATATCAAGTGTTGAAACTGAGAAATTGTAATGTTTTTGGAAAAAATACATGCCCATTTTGAATTTGATGCCAGCAACACATTTCAAAGTTGGGACCGGGGCATGTTTACCACTGTGTTGCATCACCTCTTCTTTTAACAACATTTATGACGCCTTCACAGAAGTGCAAGTCACTAAACTTACGTTGTGATACGTTTTTCTTGAACTGTGGTATTATTTGCCGACAGTCTTTCACACAGGGGTGAACCCCTCCCCATCCTCACTTCTGACAGGCCCATCCTCTCTTGAATGATCTTTGAATACCCAATCATGTGTTACTGACCTGTTAGCAATTGACCTAGTTGTGTCATATTCCACCAGGTTTAGTTTTTTAACATTACACAATGTTTCCAGGCTTTTGGTGCCTCTGTCCCAGCTTTTGTTTTTTGTCCATCCTTATTCTTTTTTTTTTTTATTGGCCAGTCTGAGATATGGCTTTTTCAACTCTGCCTAAAAGGACAGTGTCCCAGAGTTGTCTCTTTACAGTTGTTGATTAAACTGGTGTTTTGCGGGTACTATTTAATGAAGCTGCCAGTTGAAGACCTGTGACCTGGCGTCTGTTTCTCAAACTAGACACTCTAATGTATTTGTCCTCTTGCTTAGTTGTGCACCAGGTCCTCCCACTCCTCTTTTTATTCTGGTTAGAGCCAGTCTGCACTGTTCTGTGAAGAGAGTAGTACACATTGTTGTACGAGATCTTCAGTTTCATGGCAATTCCTCACATAGAATAGCCTTCATTTCTCAGAACAAGAATAGACTGATGAGTTTCAGAAGAAAGTTCTTTGTTTCTGGCTATTTTGAGTCTGTAATCAAACCCACAATTGCTGATGCTCCAGATACTCAACTAGTCTAAAGTTTTCAGCTCTGCGAACATAATTGCAAAAGGGTTTTCTTATGATCAATAAGCCTTTTTAAATTCTAAACTTGGATAGGCAAACACAACGTGCCATTAGAACACAGGACTTATGGTTACTGATAATGGGCCTCTGTATGCTCATGTAGATATTCTATAAAAAATCTGCCATTTCCAGCAACAATAGTCTTTTACAACATCAACACTGCCTACACATTTAGTTATTTTAATGGTCAAAAAATGTGCTTTAAAAAAAAAAACAAGGACATATCTAAGTACCCCAAACTTTTGAACGGTTGTGCATATTGAAAAACAAAGAAATTTGAAATGCAAAAAAGCAATATAAAACAGAACTTTTTCTGTTTTCTTAACTGTTCTGACAGTTGAAGTAGTTGCAAAGTTACAGTACTGATGGATTGGACTGCTAAGTATTGCAACTTGTAAATAATAGGCTCTGTGCACAAGCGTATGGACGAATTTCCGCTTTAGCCAGATGTCATCATTTTCCGGTTTACTTAAGGCGATCACCCGCATCACCCAAAATTTCAGTTTCTAGTAGATGTCTCCAAGACCTGCCTAAAATAAGCATTTGTGATGTCCATCGAATTGTTGATGCCTGATCCCCTGCTCCAACAAGCAAGCGGAACAAGGGATTCAAACTCATATCGTATCGAGTTATCTGCACAACTACGAGGGTTGTGGTGTTTACTGTGGTGTGCCGGCCGGCTATCGGCTAAGCTAGGTAGCGACTTCTTCCTTTTTAGTGTAGTATTAGGCAGGACAATAGAATGCATAAAAATTCCCCCTAGCCTCAAAAACGGCAAAAGAACGCTGGCTGAGCCGGAACGCTAGCGCGTCACCATAGCAAGTGAATTGAAACGAACCTCCGTTCAGCCTCTTCATCCTGAATGAAGTGTAGCGACCCTGTGTTCATTTAAAGTTCTAAGTTGGTCAGTTATGCTTCATTAGGGGGCGGGGCCTGACAGTTAGGTGGGGCTGGTTTACCTGGTGGGACGTCCCGCAGTGAGGAGGGCATCTCTGGGGGGCTTGGGGACAGCAGGGGCGGGTCCAGGGGTCTCAGGCCATAGCTTATATAAGGTGGGGTTTTGGGAAGCTCTTTTCTCTTGTGGCTCCACTCCTGTGTGTGATAGAGAACCGTGACAGGTGTACTTGTCTTAGCTAGCTACAGATCTAGGAGAGTTTGTCAAGAGCCTGTGTGTTAACAGGTATTGTTGGGCGTAGACAGTGGCCATACAGCTGTCTTGTTAGGGTTAATAAATTCTACCTGGCATTCTTTACCTCTGACTCCGGCTCCTGATTTAGCATCCCGGCCAGGGGTGTTACAGAAGCTTAAAATTCCATAGCCTCAAAAAAACATCTGGTCCTATATGGTATTAATTGCGCTTAAACCTGCGTTATGTGGAAGCATATAAAAAATTGCCTTTTCTGACCATTTCTAGTCTAGCGTTTGAAGTCATTGAATGGCGCAAGTATGTAAGTATATAAAAAATTGCCTTTTCTGATTATTTCTAGTCTGGCGTTTGAAGTCATTGAATTGCGCAAGCCATATTTTATAAAAAAGAGGACATTCTCCTGATTAAAATGATGCCCCACTTGTACCTTGAAACTTAAATGAGTCACGTACATTATATTTCTTTTTTTCGGTAAAACAGCATCACTCATCTTGTTGTGAGTTCAGGTGTTTACTAATGTGGATGAGTATTAGTAAGTAAACCGGAAACTGCAATACCGACTTCTAGACAAAAGCGGAAGTTCCTCACTACGCTGGTGCCTATTGTCTATTGTGGTTTGGAAATATGTTAGTTTTGGTTTTATGTTGCAATTATAGTGGGTGGCCACTGCTGGAGGTGGCACTGCACCTTTTCCGGTTCAGGGGGACAACACACTGTGGTGTCCAACCTCTTAACTGGGAGAGGAAGTAGGCCATCTTTAAAGAGGAGAGGGGTTTTGCTGGTGGTAAAAAGGGTGTGAGTTTGAAAAGTCTGACAGGTGTTGTACTGTTTAGTGTGAATCAGAAAATAAATTGTTAATGATTGAACAAGTGTATCTTTAGAGAACAGGACACAAAGCTGATAGGCCACGGGCTCAGCAATAAAATTTAAGTTAACACAAACTCAGAATTCTAGTGAATGTTGGGAGTTCTTGAATGCACCCTTGACCATCCTGTTACACTGAATATATACAATACACAAAAATAGTTCACTGTTTTGCGCCAGGTTTTAATCATTGCTATGGAGTGAGTAATTGCAACAGGTTTCCCAACAATGAAGAAGCTCAGAAGCGCCGGTGGATCAGACTGATAAGGCAAATAGCTAGGTACTTAGCTAAATGTACAGTAATGCCACATTTTCACTGGTGCTTTATCTAGGTACCAGGGCTACACCGGTAAATTATGCTGTTTCCAAAATCCCATCAGTTAGGGTTGTTGTGTACTTTGAATGTGGAAAGGTGGCAGTCTACTTGTGTAATGGGTGCACTGACTAACAGAAAGTCTACCCACCCTTGTGTGATAGGGCTAGTGCTCATGTTGCAGAGGTAAGTCCATCTGTGTGTATATTCAAAGCTGTAACGGAGGCTATCGCCTACCTGTTTTATTGGGATGGTGAGTAAAACCCATTAAACATGATCATTTTCCAAGTATGACGCCTTGGAGACTGCTGTTGCTATAGAATCACCATATTACTATATATTATCATAGTTATTGCTATTTACCGTATTGCAATATTCTTGCTATAAGATTACTATTGTAATTTTAATATCCCTATAAGTCTACTGAAAGTTATCGCTATAGTATGTTAGTATGTATTGCATAGAATGGATTCTTGAGCACCCCCAGCCCCCAACTCCCACACCCAAATGGAACATTACATTTGCTCTCAGTCACTTGGAGTATATACTGGACCCTCTACACCTGGTCCCTTACAATTACCCAGTATCACCACTCTTGATATTTCGGATGGTGCTTATATTGCACATGTAACACCTCATTAGTTATCACACTAATATTGCACTAGTGAACAATTGTTTGTAATTTTATGCACATAGTCCATTGCATCTATTGCACATCTGACATTGCATTATTTCATAATGTACTATTGCACTATATGGAATTAACAGCTAAATGCTGAAACCAGCTTAACACTGCCCTGCGGCTAATGTAAGCCTGACACTATAATACATGCATGCATGCATCATCTTCCGCTTATCCGGGGCCGGGTCGCGGGGGCAGCAGTCTAAGCAGGGATGCCCAGACTTCCCTCTCCCCAGACACTTCCTCCAGCTCTTCCGGGGGGACACCGAGGCGTTCCCAGGCCAGCCGGGAGACATAGTCCCTCCAGCGTGTCCTAGGTCTTCCCCGGGGTCTCTTCCCGGTGGGACGGGACCGGAACACCTTCCCAGGAAGGCGTTCCGGAGGCATCCGAAACAGATGCCCAAGCCACCTCAGCTGACCCCTCTCAATGTGGAGGAGCAGCGGCTCTACTCTGAGCTCCTCCCGGGTGACCGAGCTTCTCACCCTATCTCTAAGGGATCGCCCAGCCACCCTGCGGAGAAAGCTCATTTCGGCCGCCTGTATCCGGGATCTTGTCCTTTCGGTCATGACCCAAAGCTCATGACCATAGGTGAGAGTAGGAACGTAGATTGACCGGTAAATCGAGAGCTTCGCCTTGCGGCTCAGCTCTTTCTTCACCACGACAGACCGATACATCGACCGCATTACTGCAGAAGCTGCACCGATCCGTCTGTCAATCTCCCGTTCCATCCTTCCCTCACTCGAGAACAGGACCCCTAGATACTTAAACTCCTCCACTTGAGGCAGGCACTCTCCACCAACCTGAAGTGGGCAAGCCACCCTTTTCCGACTGAGGACCATGGCCTCGGATTTGGAGGTACTGATTTTCATCCCCACCGCTTCACACTCGGCTGCAAACCGTCCAAGTGCATGCTGAAGGTCCTGGCTTGAAGGGGCCAACACGACAACATCATCCGCAAAGAGCAGAGACGAAATCGTGTGGTCCCCAAACCTGACACCCTCCGGCCCCTGGCTGCGCCTAGAAATTCTGTCCATAAAAATTACGAACAGAACCGGTGACAAAGGGCAGCCCTGCCGGAGTCCAACATGCACAGGGAACAAGTCTGACTTACTGCCGGCAATGCGGACCAAGCTCCTGCTTCGGTCGTACAGGGACCTGACAGCCCTTAGCAAAGGACCCAGGACCCCATATTCCCGAAGCACTCTCCACAGGATGCCGCGAGGGACACAGTCGAATGCCTTCTCCAAATCCACAAAACACATGTGGACTGGTTGGGCAAACTCCCATGAACCCTCCATCACCCTGTAGAGGGTATAGAGCTGGTCCAGTGTTCCACGGCCTGGACGAAAACCACACTGTTCCTCCTGAATCCGAGGTTCTACTATCGGCCGTATTCTCCTCTCCAGAACCCTGGCATAGACTTTCCCGGGGAGGCTGAGAAGTGTGATCCCCCTATAGTTGGAACACACCCTCCGGTCCCCCTTCTTATAAAGAGGGACCACCACCCCGGTCTGCCATCCCAGATATATCTATAATACATATCTATTTTATTAATTACATTTCTTAGCTATTGTTTTTATGCTGTTTTTTATTCTACTGTATTACTTAAGCCTGCACTGTTGAGGTTTTTGGAAACCAAGCATTTCATTGCCCATAACACTGTTGTTTATATGTAAAGACAAATAAACAAAATACTGTAAGAATTCTGTACAATTTCTTAAAGTTTTTCAGTGATATTTGTATAATATTCTTATTTAATATCCTTTAGGAAACCTATAGTTTTTTTCATGAGGGTGTACTTTATTTGGAGAATGGCTTTGGATTGGAATGAGTAAATACTTGTGGTTTACCACACTCTTTATACCCTACGCATACAATGTAGTTTTCCAACACTTCTCTGCTATAAACCTTATTTTAAACCCCCCCCACCCCCCATGTTCACGACAATCCTTGAAAACAATACAATAGTCAATTTTAAACCTGCTTTACTGTTAAACTGACTGTAGTATGCTTTATTGCCAATAATAAAGTTACTTCAAGTGGATGTGATCAAATCTGAAGTTAACACAGTAAACACAACCATTTAGACATCTGGCCGGTTGGCCCTTAGAATATTGTTGTTGACTGGGATGATACTGAAGGTGTCCCCACTTAATAATGTCTTTCGTGCTCTGGTCAACATCCAGGTGACATTCTTCACTAATTTCTCCAATCGATAAAAAGCTTCCACCAACAACCACTATTTGTGAGGGATATTACATTACATTGATCTAGCACATGTTGAAGAGTTCAACAAAAATAATAGATGGAAGCTTTTCAAAAATATGCTTGGTACAAAATGTTCAGATTATAAAGGATGAAGGAATAATGCCACCTGATGGACAACATCAAAATGTTTTCTTTTTCTTGGTTTAAATTTCACCAGCATAATAAATGATAATGTTTAATACAAAATGCATATTGTAGTAGCCTATAATTGCAACCCTTCACGAATACAGTTGTGAATACTGAGTCAATTTGATTCGTGCAAAAACGAATGTTTTTTTTTTCTTATAAGAAGTCGGGATGGGCATGTTGGAGCAATATAAAAAATGAAAACCACTTGTGATAGTAGATAAACAATCCAAGTGCTGCATGCTAGCAGATTAAGTTTAATCCTGACTCAGTCTATAAAGAAAGCCATGGATATTCAATATTATGATTATGATACAGTAGTAAAATATAATACACATTTCAAAGAAAAATAAGACAAAAGGAATTTTGAGACAGAACATTACAGCAACAAAGTTAATAAAGTTCCACGATTTGGAAGAAGGAAAAATAATAAAAAAAAGAGCTAGAGGAAAAATAATATTGTTTGTTTAGGACTAGACCACTGTGGGGCACATAGGAAGCCAGATACAGTGACATTCGATAACTCTGTCCAGTTATGTCTTCTTTAAGAGCAATACAACATGTATTAGAGGGAGACCACAACTGAGGAGCACTGACCCCGGTTCTCATGCTTTGCCTTCACCCAGGAGGGGTTTGCTCTCCGCAGAGTATTCCAGTCAGTCTGTGCCATTTCTCATTATAGAAACTTGACAATATGAAAGAGGTTTGTGAAGAAGCCAGGGCCCCTAATTCAGGAGTAGAACTCAATAGAAAAATATCGTCGCTCCATCTAGGATAACCCCCTCTTCTCATCCTTTTGCAATCCTTAACCATCACCTGTGAATAAAGAAACACTGACATCAGCCAAATATTTTTTTTGCCATCAAAGCTGCGGGTCTATTGGTCTGCTAATTTTCTTTAACACCATTTGATCCAGGCAGGTGTGACATTGCCATACCTAGTTGCCATTCACTTGTGACGGAGGCAGTGTTCCCCCGTGATCAATGGCTGCCCTCTCTCTGCTGCGGCTCTCCCTCTCCTCGTCTTCCTCATCCCGCTCCTCATTCCCACTGTGATTCTTACAGTACAACCTGGAAAACCAACATAACAGTGAAATGTCAAATTAATGAGATACTACAGTTCATCTTGATGACAGTTACATACCATTACAGATATGGCTTATTCACAAAGTAACCACCACTATATCTATCTATCCACATCCATTTTTCTTCACTTACAATTTTGGGATTTCACAGTTCACAATTATGGCCTTATCGCAATGACTCCACCTTGGAAAGTTGAGATTTGTTCTCCCATACAAATCACACTAAGCCAGTCTGCTTCTTATCACACTGACTGCTTAACCAATAAGTATTTGCCGGGACATGTGTGTTGGAGAGAGCTCTCAACTTGCAGACGCCCGACCTACCATAAGGAACGCTGGAGTGCAAAGAGCCAAGGCAAACCTTCAACATCTGTCCCTGGCAATGCTGAGAAAATGTTCTACTCCTTCTGTGGAAACCCTGGGCAACTGCTGTGTGCTGTCACCAGGATGTTTACATTTTTTCTCAACGTTCAAGGTAAGTGTGTGGGAAAACGTGAAACTCATAGGGGTGCAATTCCCAGCTGGCATAGCTTTTCTAACAAATGGCGTGATACAAATACAACATACATTATTAGGGATCTGCTCCCTAAGGGACTAATCTCTGAGTAGGCATAGAGTGTGTGCTTACTGAAAGAAATATTAACTTGAAACTATTCTAAACTATTCTAAATGTTTATTTTATGAAAAAGAAAAAACAGAACAATCCATAGGTGAGAAAGCAGAGGGGGGTCTCACTTATAGATGCCACGAGCCATGTTTTCTATGTACTTGGCCTTGTCTTGCAGGCCGCAGTGATAATGGTACGTCTTCACACAGGCTTTGATCTCACAGCCAATGGTGGCTCCCAACTGGCAACAGAGTGTACATTTCTGTAAGAGATCATACATATTCTTAAACATTTATATTTTGGTCATTCAACAAACACTTATCTATAGTGACTTACTAAGGAAGGTACATCCATCTTAATCTTGTCATTCAAAAGCAAGTCTCAATGACATTAACAGAAATCTATTCCATTTTCTGTCAATGACATTCAATGAGTTGTTAGAGCTAAAGATCTACTGGCGTCACTAGGCCAGACTTGTCTTTACATAAGCATCCTGCTACCTCCAAGGTTCTCACCATTCTTTTCCCCCTCTTGATTTCCTGTATGACCGTTTTGATGTCAAAGTTCCCAAATTCAGCCCTTGAGGAGGTAGTGAGTTGGACGGTTCCTGACGAGAACAGCTACCAGGAAAGAAAAACAAAGTTCAGCAGACTGACAGTGGAAGTAATGAAAACGCCAGACCTTTATAATGCGTATATGATATAAAAACACGGATTGCACTTTGACATTATAGAGTATACATAATAATACCTGGACAAGCAACAGCATATCAACCATTTTCAGCAGAAAAGGAATTTAACTGGTGAAAAAGCACTGTTGCTGCTTAGTAAAGGCATTCATGTGATAAGACTTACCATACACTTGTAATGTGCCGCAACCTTTTTTCCATTATCCATATGGAGTACACCCCGTGTCTCATTCTCCTCCTCCCCGGCGTGGCAGAAGCCACATCGCTGGCCACCGTCCCCAGAACCCCTCAGAGGAGATCTGTCCCTCTGAAACAAACCACATAAGACACACCTCAGATTCCTAGAGAAAGCCAGTATTTCCTACAGGAACTTGATAACAGTCCTTCTGAGGAGCACGCCCATGGACCCGGCGTGTCTGGGTGCGGTCTTACATGTGAGGAGCTCTCATCATCTACACCTTGTGAGGAGGTGGAACGGGTGTCCTCCGATTGGCCACGAGATCCAGCCTTGATTCTCTCCTTCTCGATTCTCCCGCGGCCCCTACTCCGTGGAGGGGAGGAGTCAGAGTCATTGGCCACACTTCCCTGTTCCTGTTCATCTGGAAACAGAAATCGTACACCTCAGTCATCTATTGATAAGCTGGTCATGTACAGTAAACAACAGTATTAAATTATCATTGTGTCAAAAGTAATTCCTTCCCCTGTGTGCTGAAAATCAAATACAAAGGAAGTGAAATACCTTCACTGGCATCCTGGGAGGCATCCCGGTGTTTGCGACAATACACACTTACATCCGAAGACAAAAACAAACATATTGGGTTGGTTTTTAACAGACATTTCTGGCTGCAAGTCATTGTAATGTGGTTATTAAACAGGACACTCACAGGTAAATCCCCTGGGATGGATTCTCTTTGACTTGGGCCTTGTCCCATATTGCGCAGTAGTAGTGATATGTCCGCCGGCATGTCTTCACGTCACAGCCAATGGTTGCACCAGGCCGGTGGCAGGACCAACACATCTGATTAAGGGAAAATGGTTGCCGTGTTCAGGGCAAGAACTGCTACAGCACCCATCTCAAACTGAACCTGGCAACTGAAATGGCACACTATTTCCAGAGCCCTAGATGACTGGCCGTAGTACACTAATATGGAATAGGGTGCCATTTGGGATGCACACCCAATGAGAAGACTGGACTTGTGGGAATATCTTTCCATGGACACTCACAAGTTTATTCCCTCTCTTGATCTCCTTTTTGACATCCTCGACAGAGAAGCTCCCAATGTTTTCACCACTGTCTGAGGGAGATGTAACCAGGGCAGAGGAGAAAAGCTGCACAGTGCAATGACAAAAATCATTCAACAGAATACATGGACAACTGAAGCCATAACAGTGAACTTAAAGAGCAACAAAGGCCTCACAATGGCACTCAATGCCCTGATTGTACTATGGGCCAGTATATAATTCATAACAGTGTTGTTTCTGCCCCTTTTCTTGCCCAAATTTGTACTCAAGCCCGGAACCCTCGGAAAACATTTGCAACAGTCACCAATAAAGCATCATAATCTGTCACTTTGCAAAGGTAGCAGCCCTTGCAGAGAGGGGAAACTAAGGTCTAATCAGGGCAAGTGACCTAACTAACTGAACTCTACTAATGTGCACTGCTAACTAGCCATGTCATTGTTAAGTAGCCATTTGCTACATTGTCTCAACTCTATGTGGTCCAGAAATTGTTTTTATTTTAATATGTAATACATAAATATGGTAATATTGTGAACTGACACTTAAATACCTTTACAGATGGCCAATGCATACAGTAATTCATGATGAAGCTATGACTGTGTGTGTGTGTGTGTGTGTGTGTGTATCTCCTCACCATGCACTTATGGTGGGCTGCCACCTTCTGGTTGTCCGACACTAACAACTGTCCACACTCCTTGTCCCGGTTTGTCTTGCAAAAGGCACATTTTCGCAGCTTTACCGCTGCTCCCTTCCTTTGTGCCGACATGGTCGGTCTGTCACAAGCCTTCTCTCCTTTACCCTGCCTTGTGTCTTGGGAACTGTCTGTCAATGCCGCTGTTCATTAAAAGGGACAGAAAGAGTGAGTGTTATTCCCTTGATAAAACACACCTTGTTAGTGTAAACCCCAATAGATGATACTATCAAGATTGCTGCTATAGTAGTAGGACAGTAATACTGCTGTCAGTAAATGACTTACCTTAAGTTATTAAAAAGAGTTTTAAGACACTACATGTTTGCAAAATGTAGAGTTTTAAGACACTACATGTTTGTAAGATGTAGACCTAGATATGAAATAATACTGATGTTAGTTGCTGAAGGTGGAGTACTCTTTTATGGATACATTGGTTGAGTGTTGTCATCATTGACAATTAGGTATAGACAAACTGGGCCTGTTGAACAGTATTGATGTTTTTTTATGAGCAACAACCAAAGTTAAACCCCTTCAGCTATTGACAGTTGACATTAATTGTGTAGGTGTAGAGAAAAGTAGAGAAGTCCAAGTACATTTCTAAAGAAACAGATGACAGTTGTATGATCTGGAAATCAAGAGGTCAATCTTACATTTACAAAAAGAACTGTCAAAATCTACTTATTTTTCACAAATCATGAACATAGAGATTAAAATGTATTAGATAATTATATTTCCTTTTAACGTGAAATTAAAACATTACATAAAAATAAAAGTGAGAAAGTGCTCCATGTACAGACTGATTACAAAAAAAATCTGGATTGCATCACAGTGAAACTACAGTAAAAAAAACAAAAAAACATTAAATCTCTATAACATCATGTTCTCCTAATAAAGACAAATATTTTTTTATACAATGGCATGCACCGCAACGCCTTGGTTAAGCATAGCAGCCATGATAGTTTAGGAACAGGATCTCACAGCGACCGACGGCAGCAACGCAGCATGCTCACCGGCCAAGTTAACCAGGGAGGATTTAGCTTTCAAAGTATCAATGAAATCTCCAAGCATTACATATATACACATGGTGTCCCATAGTCATAAGATGCTGTGAATAGTTAACATTAATGATCGGATTTTTCTGTGTTTGGGGGAGGGGGAGGGGACATCGCGTACTCAATCTTGTCAAAATACTATTTCTTTCAGTCTAAGTTTTGAAATAAAAGGGGGTGTGTGCCTCCCCCGAACTGTATCATAACACTATTTGGGTAGGTAACTCATCGAAAGACGTAAACCCTGCATACAGGCCCTTGTAGTACGACAAAGGCCCATACCAGTAAAATAAAGATAGCCCTTGATGTTAACAAAAAAAATTGTACATTCGTATTCTAGTATATTTCTGAACTGCGGGTATGTTTTGACTGCTTTCTACGCAAAGAGCGCCATACGCGATGTATTCACATTCAGTAGTGAAAACGGAGGGACTTCAGCGAGCTTGTCGCCCAACAATTCCCATCCGCCTAAAACCTAACAATAGTTGCTTGATCAAAAAAATACCGATTATTCCTTTAGTGCAGTGCCAAGAGATATTTCAATCTTACCCGTCTCTGTGGGGTTTTGTCACGTTGATGTATTGGATGGAGGGGATGGAAGGGGTGAAAGTGTGTTCCAAGAGTGTGTGTGGTTTCTCCTTTTTCTTTTTTTTCTTTTTTTTTTTTTACCAGCGATCGCTTGTCTTCCGTTTCACCACTGCGTAGCATTCGAGTGACGTTGCGCACTGCAAAAAACACGCCCCTACGTTATACACGCAACATTTTCTCTCTGCTGTACACAACACTGATGCCATTGAACAAATGATATTATGTTCTCTCAAAGCCTACTGCTAATAGCACCACCATCGGTTTGACATACAGTTAAGTCTAGTCTATTGGTAGACCTATTTTAAAAAGGTTTAGTGTTTAATTTGTCACACATTTTAGAATATGAAAGAGCTATACCCAACTTTATTGTGACCATTTGCATGTTTTATCATTAAATCGTTTCAAATTTGCATTTAACCCCACGTATTGTAGATTAATCGATTTAGCCAATACTGTTTATTTTCACTGAAGGACACTATTTTCAGTTGCAAAATATTTATTAATTCAAGCTTTTAAAATACGTTCCGCGTTTATTTATTTTTTAACTTGTATTTATAGATAATTTAGAAGACATTTCAATCGAATTACATTTTAAATAAGTACATAAGTAGAAAGCTTTTATTTATCATGAAATAGCCACCTGTGCTACTGGAATCGGAAGGAAATATATATATATATATATATATATTTTTTTTTTTTTACATGAATCAACTAGGTAGGCAGTTTTTGTTCGGGGTGAGGATTAAAGTGTGTCGTTCCATAGTTTCGATTTGATTGGCTTAAATATTATGTCAATCGAATGTCTCACACATTACATACCCGCCCCTCTTCCCCAGACCGAGGAGATAGGGGAAATGAAGTTGTCTGACAACAATTAGCTAGCCAGTACAAATACTTTTTAGGTCACGAGAACATTTTCCACGATAGACATGAAGTTAATAAATATGTATTGTATATAGGTTTACTTTCAACAAAGCTTTAAGTTCCCATTGGATATTTTAACAATTTTGGAAGTCGCTTTCTAAGCTTGGTGAGTGTCAAATATTGCGTGCTATCAAGCGAGCTACCTTGCTAAAGTAACGTTAGCAAGCCAGCTGCGAGTTTGGTAAATGTAATGGCTCGTGCTTTGTATCTTGTACAACTTACTGTTGGCTTACCTACGATTATTAGTCACTAGCAAGAAATTGTTATTGCTCAAAGCCAGTAATCTTAGTTAACGGTATCGTGCTTTCATCGCGCAGCTAGCTAAGTGTTGTCAGTCACGTTGTCTGAACTTGATTTCGCTTAATTCAGCTAGTTTACGTAACTACTAGCCAATATTAAAAAGTAGCTGTCAGTGTAATATTACCGGTTAAGTAATGCACAATGTTTTGCGAACTACGCTCTAGCCAGGAGAAGGTACATGACCAATCATCCACTCATGCTAATCCTCAACAAACTCAACTGTACGGACTAACTAAAGGTTGTCTCGCGTAGCCAATACAGCCATACCTCCAAAATCACGTCGTTGTCATGCTTGGTTTTCGACCAGCCTAAAGGTAACGTAAACTGAAAAGTAATTTTGCATAATCAGCATGTTTGAGTTTCACCGGAAATTAGTTATGGAAGATTGCCAATAACTCTTGTTACCCTGTGGTGAATGGGTGGGAACTAGCTAGGAATAGAAACACCTGATTATAAGTAACGTACGGAATGAGGTCCAATCGAAATCTGTTGCTTTACCTGTTATTAATTACATCACATTCACCGCGGTAATTGGTATGGTTTACTCGGGATCGTTTTCAGTGCCCAATTATTTATATATCGATACAAAATGTGTGTGTGTGTGTGTGTGTGTGTGTATGTATACAACTACTAAAAACATGAATGTCAACACCCTTATATTACTTGAAACAGCCGCGTAAACAAACAGGTGTGCGCTAATGCGAGAATCGATTTGATTTTTATGTGCTTGATTTCATTCGATAACAAAGTAATAGTGTTTATAGAACGTTTATAATACATTTCATGCACATTTCCTAGGTTATATCCTTCCGTCTCTGTAACACTGCCGCCATCGGCATCCATTGCCATTTGCCATTAAGGTAACGCTTCCCTTTAAATCAATTAGGTGGTATATCAACTACAGTGGATGTGAAGGGAAATCTGTGCAGTTCTGAGGCAGTTGGCTAGCGTTCTGTGTTTTAAATAACTACTTAGCTGACAACAAGTGTAGTAGGGCTAAGTGAAGACTAGCCTACTAACGTTACCTAACTAACATGATTATAATCCTAGTCTATACCTTAGGGCATTAGATTGAGACATGTTGATTGCAGTTGTCAGTTCTGCTGCCGTTATAATTATCTCAGTCAGATCATGTGCTGTTGTTTCATTATATAAAATGAGTGTGTTCACATAATGGCTCATCAATCATCTGTTATAATTTCATCCAAAGGGAAAGCAGTGCCTTACTTCCACTCTACAACCTAACTACTCATCACCTTCTCATCATGCCTTTCCCCTTTGGGAAATCTCAGAAGAGCCCTGCCGAGATTGTGAAGAGTTTGAAGGAGAACGTGGCATACTTGGAAAAACTGGATGCCACAGAAAGCAAGAAATGTGAAAAGGTTAGGTGATCTCATTTTATTGATGTTGTTGGTTTTCATTTTCTGAGGAAATTTGTTAGTTAACATTTGACAGGTTCAGATAGCAGAAAATAAATTAAATGGCACTCTAATCCCTTCCTAGTGGCCTAGTTTTGGCTGAGCCTTTTCTGAGTTCTAGTTAAAAGAACAGAGCCAACGTTTGGTGAATCATTAGTCTGTTAGACGAAAAAAGAGCTTTATGAAGCTTCCACGAATATGTGGATCACATTCTGTGAGTGTGTATATTCCCTATATGCAGAGAACAGGCTACATGTGAATATTTGTTATATTGAGATGTTTGTCATTACCATTTCAGATGCAGCCCTTGATTAACTAAGTACTGTTTCCTCATATCCTATTGTGTCCAGGTTGCAGAGGAGGTGTCTAAGAACTTGTCCTCTCTGAAGGAGGTACTGTGTGGGACAGGTGACAAGGAGCCCCAAACGGAGGCTGTGGCCCAACTGGCCCAGGAGCTGTACAACACCAACCTCCTCATTGCTCTCATCGCTAACCTGCAGCGGATTGATTTTGAGGTGAGGAAATGTGGTACCCATTTGTTTTGTCCGGCGGGGATATAGATTGTTGATACTAATGCAGTCCATAATAGATTGTGAATGTAGTAATCGATACAGAAGAGGGAGGATCATAAAGATCCAGTGTGATCACACCCACTGTTTGAACAGTTTGGGAGGCACACATTTTGACACTGTTCTGTGTGTGGGCCTCTCTTGTTTTTAGGATGTGCGTATTGCCCTATATTGTTGATCGTAATGTTTAACAACGGTTTCTAGGGAAAGAAGGATGTGGTCCAGTTGTTCAGCAACATTGTGCGGCGTCAGATTGGCACCCGTACGCCCACGGTTGAGTATATCTCCTCACACCCACAGATCCTCTTCATGCTGCTGAAAGGGTGAGTTTCAAAGCTGCCCATCTGCCAACACCATCAAATCTGCTAGATGAAGAAGAGGCATGCAATTTTCTGTTTATGTATATCCCTATTAATTAACCCTTCTGTTTCAAGAGCCCCCCTCCATGAATACGACATACTAAATGAATAATGTTTTATGACGGACCAAACACACACAAAGCTGTCCTGAGTGCTGATGTCATGACTTCCACCTTCACAGGTATGAGAGTGCAGAGGTGGCTCTGAACTGTGGGATGATGCTACGGGAGTGCCTGCGTCATGAGCCCCTGGCGCGCAGCGTTCTCTTCTCAGAGGACTTCTACTGCTTTTTCCGCTATGTTGAACTCTCCACCTTCGACATTGCCTCAGATGCTTTTGCATCCTTCAAGGTCTGCACCTGCTTTTCTTACTTTTTTGTCGTGTGCTTACTATGAAGTAAGGCTTGTGCTCAATATGTTATTTAATGTTAGGAAATGTCCTGCTCTTTTGTCATTGGTAGGACCTTCTCACGAGACACAAGATTATGTGCGCAGATTTTCTTGAGACCAATTATGACCGGGTGTTTACAGAATATGAGAAGCTCCTGCATTCCGAAAATTATGTCACCAAACGTCAGTCTTTAAAGGTACTGCTATCCCATCTGTTTAATGCTTTCATCAAACCCAATATTTTAGCCTAGCTTTTACTTTGACAGGACTCATTATGTGCTTTTGTAATAGACTTATATTCCCATCTTAAAAACAAGTGATCCTCTGCATGTTACTTATTAAAATATTTTGCAGCTTCTGGGAGAGCTTCTTCTGGACAGACATAACTTCACTGTGATGACCAAGTACATCAGTCGGGCTGAGAACCTGAAGCTGATGATGAACATGCTGAGAGACAACAGTCGCAACATCCAGTTTGAAGCCTTCCATGTCTTCAAGGTGTGTGCACATGTTTCATTAATAGGGAGCTAAGGCTGAGAGTATTTTCTATTGTGCTGTGTGAAGGTAATGTTACAAAACACCATTAACCCTGTTCTGTGTTTATTAATCTGAGGTGTTTGTGGCCAACCCCAACAAAACCCAGCCTGTGCTGGACATCCTGCTGAAGAACCAAGCCAAACTGGTGGACTTCCTGAGCCATTTCCAGACGGACCGCTCAGAGGATGAGCAGTTCTGCGATGAGAAGAACTACCTGATCAAGCAGATCCGCGACTTAAAGAGGCCCACACCACCGGAGGAGGCATGAGGGGACAGGCAGGGTGATGCCAGTCCAAAGTGCTGGTGGTGGTGGTGGTGGTGATGGTGGTTGTGGTGGTGGTTGGTGCCTTACCGCATTCAGAGCAAGAGAAAGTGGGCCTGCTAGAGAGCGAATGATGGAGTGAGTGAGATTGGCATGCCTGACTAGAATCCATTACTCTTCCCTTCTCTTAACTTCAAACATAGGAAAAATATATTGTACAAACTCCATTCTCATCCCTTTTAGGTTTTCTAATGCTAATGTGGAGGTGATTTGAGATGCATAAAACAAGAGTGACACAAGAACTGTTAAACTATTGCTATTTCAGCTAATAGCTGTGAAATGAATGCACTTAGATGTTATATTGGACCTTAAACATGCCATTATCCTATTTAATTAGCACATCTAAGTAATTATCTAGGTAATCAGGATAAGTGGTCAACATAAAATGGAATACTGTCTCCTTGACACAGGCACAACCGGAACTTTAAAATCCATATGAATGCTTTTTATGACAGACATCCAATATGATATGGTATTTTATTAGATTATTTTGCAGGGGATACTCTGTAATAGTTAACATTTCTTTTGTAACTGTCTTGTTTCTGACACCTCATTTAACTAATTCCATAATGGTTCATTGCTTTATTTAAGGACTTGTGTTGAACTGGGACTTTTAATATATAGAATATCTTATGAAATATGACATTATTAGTAGTATGCTTAGCTTGGGATTGGACTTTTGGGTCAGAGTATGTGTAATATTTACTTTATAACACCACCATTATCGTCATTCTAGCTCCTAACCGTATTCAATGTTACCATAGAAGGCTCAAAGAGATGACTACACAGCAACTGTTGGCCTTTCAGGATCTATCAGAGATCCCATATGAAAACATAAATCAATGATATGTGGGGTTTTAATGGGGGCCAGGCTAGTGGATAAAAATAGTCTAAGCACCAGATAACGCTGCAGGGTGACCACAAGCAGCCATCCATTCTTTACTCTGATTGATCTTAATTGTAGTGCTCTTTCATTTTTTTTTTTTATCCACCGGATGCTCTGTTATCAAGTGCAGTTAGGAACTGGTGTTAGGTAGGAAGGTGTTTTGTTGTTTTGTTGAAATGGATCACTTAATATTGCTCTGCAACCAACTGATAAGATGTAGCCTCCAACAATATTACTAACACATAGTATCTATGGGAAAAGAGTAATCCAACATTAAAGTAACACTGTAATGTTTCAGAGCAGCAGGATATGCCCGGGTTCTGATACTCCTAAAATGCTAGTAAACATGGGATTTCATGAGCTGCATGCTGGGCTTCAGGTCTCACTCTCACGCAGCCAGATGACTGGTAGTTAGAAACCAGAGCAGAGGCCTTAAAATACATTCAGTTATTCACATAACGACCTGCACTGTCAACCTTCAGTAAGCCAGATGGGACGGTGTATGTATCCATTGGTACCAGACCACATTCCCTCAATTGGGATTCTATTCATGGTTAGGACTTATCAATACCTCAGTCGATGATTAAATTGTCTATCATCGAGATGAACAACAAAATGGGATTTTCATAAATACTGCATTTGCCTTACCTGTTGTCACTTAAATTTGCATAATAACAGATAACAAAAAATATGGTGTCTGTTAGCATGATTTCCTAGTACATACCTCATTGGGTCTTGAGTTCATAAGTGCTCTGTTCTATTTTCCTTGACAATATTTTATTTGATCTTTTTGATAAAGTTCATTTGTTTGTATTATGCATGCTAAATAAAATCAATGTTTTTGTTTTAACTTAGACAGGGAGTGGGACCTGGTTTTCTCTTGGAGGAAAACCAGACTTTTCAACTAAACGTGTTTGATGGGTGCCTCATGTCAATTCATAATGAATTACAGGAATTGCCCCACAAAAGTATGAATGTTGTCTACTACTCCAATTGTAATTTGATTGTGAAGACCATGTATGTGGAGATGTAGACCTCTGCTTTCTTAACCAAAAGTAATAGGAGGGGAGAAGAATGCATTTCAACTCCCAAACATGACACTGACTTCAGAGGCCCATATTAAATTAAAATTGTATAATTAATAACAATTGATCTGAATTCAAATTTCATGAATACATAAACCTTAACTGGAAAAGATCTAGAGTAGTCTGTATTCCAGGATTTAATACCGAAAGTGCAATTCAGTCTAGTAGTCCTGTAGGCTTATCCTGGTTCATTGTAATCACCCAACAGATTAGTATTTGTTGGAATTCCAGATTACCTGTTTGTGGTACACCAAGCATTAATCAGTGTTTTATCAAAATGATAAACTGTCATTGCTTAAAGGAAATTAAACAAAACATTTCACATTTTCAGACCTGGTTATTTGGCTTGTATAATAAATCACATTATACATTTCTCGAGGCAAAATTATGTTTTGGGTGATTCAGAATTTTCCATTTGAACTGTTCAATGTTTGTCGTGCTTTATGTTTTTCACTCTGATGCCTTCCTATTTTCCTATAGGCTTTGCGTTTATGATAATTTTTTTTAATTTACTGTGGGAGAGGATTACATGTGTAAATAGCTTTATTTTAAAAGGTGAAAGTGTGAAAGCATACATAAAATAAATTGAAGACACCACATTGTTTGTATTTTTATTGCAATGATGGGGCAGTCTAGAGTACAGTTTCAGCCACTGTATTCTTGAATTTTGTGTTTGTGGTATTTTAACAATCACTAACAAATTGCGGTTAATGCAATTATAATTCTGTGCAGGAAATCTAAGGCAGTGCAGCTGCGTGTGGCTGTCTTTCTCCAGGTTTAAGTCTGACAAGGTCTTCTCCGGGTCTCTGCAAGCTTGTGCCTGGCCGTCCTCAGCTGCTCCAGCTTCTTCAAGAGCCTTTTTTTGTGTTGTACCATCTGTAGAGTCGTCTTGTAAATGTCCTGCCAACAGAGTCACCTGATTGATGGATGATGATGACTTTCCCATGATGGTGCCAACCTTCTCAGACCTGAAGAGACTGTTCTCCACAAGTCAACAAGAACTGAGGAAGAATCAATGTTTCCACCTAGTGATGGTCTTCTGATTCAAGGTTCTGCATGTTGTCTCCCTTTTCAACCATGGTGCTAAAACTTTTTATTGAAAAACATTGTTAATGTTATTGGTAACCCATATACTTAAATGTTTTAAGTACTTTTAATCCTTTCTAGTTTGTTAGTCCTTATTGTTTGTAATTGGCCTAACGATATGAGACATGCGATTGGAGTGGGGTGAGTGAACATTTTGCTATCACCTTGGATTTGATGGAACATTGAAAGAGGAGTAGCATAGCCTAGTGCTTCTCTTTTCCCAAGATAATGCATCCACCTGACAGGTGTGATCTCGTGAAGCTGATTAAAGAGCATGATCATTATGTCAGACTGGCCTCAAACACAGACCAAGTGTAACCATGCCAGCCCATGATCTCCACATCCGGCTTCTTAAACTGGAATCCTCTGAGCCTTGCCCCACGGACAGCTGAGGAAACTGGAGGTTTGCACAATTAAATAATTTCTGCCCGAACTGTCAGGGAAGCTCAGTTGCATGCTTGTGATTTTCAACAGGTTCTTGAACTGACTGCAAGTTATGGAAGTCTGATCCCTGCCAAGTTACGTTATTGATTGGCAGGTGTTTTTGTGCTCCTGATTCTAATTGCAGCCAATTTATGTTATGGTAGGGTTGTGCTTTTTGGTAAATTTTAATTGCATAAATTGTTTCAAGGTTTGTTTTTGGTGAGATTTGTTATATTGGGTCACAATTATCAGTGAATGGTGTTAGAATACATTTTCATCTTAATTACCCAATTAAAGGCAAAGAGCTATAAGTGGCAATATGTAAGATTGTTACTGTACTACTAGCATAAATAAATTACCAGTAGACATTTTAAACATTACCAGGTAATGTTTAAAATGATATTTTTCTACCCAACTGATCCTCATTCCTGAGATATTCCCCATATGCACTATCCCGTTATTCTGGCTTTTAGTTTGCAGATAATTGTTATCTCCTTATACTCGATTTAGACACTAGCAGTTTTTTCCTTCCCACCCTAAACCACCTTCGCATAACTAATACTGGTCTCGTTCGGCAAGGGAAGACAAGGAAGAGACAAGTTGTGTTATTGTTTAGCCCAGTTAAAAGGGATTCGACACAGTGCCCTTTTAACTGGGCTAAATATTCCATTTAAACAATTCAAATTGCTATTATCAAGTGTAGCCTCTTGAGAATGATATCATTGAGTTCATGATTTGGGTGTATGGAGTGTTGTTGTAGCTATGGGGTAACTTCCTTGGCTAACAAAAGGATGTTCCAGGAAATAAAGTTGAAGGCGGGAATTTTCGAACAGTAACGCAGCGAGCTGAGGTGAAAGATATCCTTAACGTTTTAAAGAAGACAATCCCATGTTAATGTAAGGATGTTCAGTGACAACCGGGGTCTCACCTGACTTCAAGCGTGTGTATGCACACGTCTGCGTAAACCATGCGAGCGATCATTTCTACAGTGTTGGATTTAATAATATGAACGTTTGTTTGAGAATGTACTTTACCGCTAATCCATAACGATGTTGATGAGTTTATTGGTTGGAGTGGAAATTAGGTAGAATCATCTCTTGGGTGGTGTACCCCTTTATTTTTGGTATACACACACACACCCAGACAGCCACACCCCCTTTAGAATATTCAGGTGTCAGTGGGCTTAGTGCAGTCTGAGCTGTAACCTTGACATCCCACTCGTGTGTGAGGTTGATTACATAGGAATGTGTTACATTTAAACCAACGGGGAAAGTGCAGCTTCCTTAACCCTCCTATTGTGTTCGAAAAGGGTTTATACCCTTATGCCGCGTTTCAACAGGTGTTTTACCCCGGTACCAGGCTACACCTGTGATTTTTGCTGGCTCCAGACTTTCCTGTTTCCACTATACATTTGGTACCAAGGACTTAAGAAGGGGCTCGCGTGGGGATGGAGCAGTAAACTATCAACGCGATTTGGTTTTCTGGTTACGAAAAATAAAAGCGATATTTTTCTGGTAGTAAAATAAACAATAACGCCATGCTCAGTTTGTTTACAATACGGTGTTTGAACTTACGTAATAAAACAAATTTATTCCCAAACGCCCGTGACCGGCTCCTTCTACACCTACACTCGTGACACTGCAGCTAAATCAGTTTAATAAGTATTTAGTCAAAACTATCCACATTTAATAGAAGGATTTTGGAGAATTCTGAGGTAATTTTTTGTTGTTATAGGTTCTGCAAGCTACGTCTCAGCGCTCCGTTTTTCGATGCATCAGTGGCATCGTATCAACTTCGCTCCGTTCTGAGTCTTTGCTTCCCTGTACTGTTGCTTTATTTTCTTCATTTTATCAGGGATCTAAAGCAAAGGATACAAATCGCCATTGGAATAGAACAACATGCCGCGTTTTCACACCACGTAACGCGTAAATCCGCAAACCCCGCCCTAAATCCTAAACTCCCGGGCTTGGCACCAAGTGAGAGCCGGACTGCCATGGCCGACTGGTCGTGGCCCGTGTCAGTGGAAAAAAAATAATATTTGACCCGTGTTTGAATCATCCAATTAAATGTTTTATCTGCTAAGTAACTTTTTATTCATCTAATAATTAGATACGAATCGTTTTAGTACAAATCATTTTTAGTGTAAAATAGGCCACATTTATTGAGAGGCTGTTGATGAACCAATTATTTCCCCAAATAACGTGTTTGTATTTTCTTACATGTTAACATGACCAATTATTCTTTCATTTGTTGTGTTATGGGTCAAAATTGACAGGATACACTTTCATATGAAAAAAGCAGAAATTCAATTGAATGTGAATAGGTACCGTTGCATCCTTGCCTTGAAGCGGCATCACTACACTCGCAGAGGCAGGGTCTTCAGGATAGACATCACCACACTGGCAGAGGCAGGGGTTCAGGGTAGACATCACCACATTGGTAGAGGCAGGGGTTCAGGGTAGACATCACTGTTGTTCAATATGAGGGCTCACCAGAGCTCTTCTTACCACCTCCAGAAAGAGCCTCCTTTTGTATTGGTTGCAGAGTTCCACCCAGGTTTAATTTCAGTCCACACTATAAAAGCACTGTAAGACAAAACATCCAGGATGTTGTAAAAGACGACCATTGGCCACCTAGCTGTCATCCGTTTGTAAGTGTAGGTGCCAGTGACCTTGTCCAAGATGTCAGCTCCTCTTTTGTTTTTTAATCCAGAATGACTCCTGTGGAGTGTGCTCATCAGCATCACATTTCTGTTCCTCATAGGACACTATGACAACTGTGGTATCTTCAGTAAAGGCAAACTTTAAAGAGAGCGTGAGAAAGCTCCAGCCTATATACTGCTATACAGTTGTGAGACAGGAAGGGTGTGTGTGTGTGTGTGTACAAATGTCCCAATGAGTGCAGTAAAACCTGAAAAAATTTGATTAATTTTTTTGTTCTCAGGGTTTAGGTTTAGGGTCAAACTTACAATCTATTTTATAGTTAGAATTGGTGCTTCTTTAAGGTCCAGGCGTTGTTGGTTAAGGTTAGGCATTACATCTAGGTAAAGTTTAGGCATAAATGTTACTTTATTGAGATTAAGGTTAGGTTTAGGTTAAGGTTAGGGTAAGGGTTAAGGTTAGGTTTAGGGTTAAGATCAGGGCAAGGGAGCATGCAATTTCTAATTTCTGGTCCCCATGAGGGTAGCTGTACAAACTTGTGTGTGTGTGTGAAAGGGAGTGTGAGTGAGTGAGGGAAAGAGAGAGTGGGGGGTATAAGCGTGGAATCATATTTGCTGCGTGCCACTCTACAATTGGATTCAAGTCAATACACTTTTTTGGCATGAAACATAATTTTAATATTATTAAACAATATTATTATAGGATTTTATTACTATTATTTTTGTTTAGTTGTAATTGTTGTGATTCATGATGTTTTGGCAACATTTACTATGTATTTCTTTGCATAAACATCCTATAATTACTAATTTGACCCAAAACACTACAGATATACATTTTGTTATATAGGTATTTAAAACAAAGACAAATTATCAAAATGTGGTTATTGTATTCAGTAAGGCCATTGTTGAGGATGTAATGAAGCCTTGTTTTGATCAGAAAAAATGTATGTTTTACACATCTAAACTTGAAAACAGGTCAAATTTTATCAAAATACAAAAAAGGAGGGTTAAGATGCATTACTAATGTGTGTAGACTGCATTTTCTGGTTTGTTTTGGTTTTGAGCTGTATACCATGTTATACTGGTGGACTTGATCAGTTTCACACCCCTGTTAAAATACCAGGTTCTTGTGATGTAAAAGAATGAGACAAAGATAAATCATGTCAGAACTATTTCCACATTTAATGTGACCTATAACGTGAACAATTCAATTGAAAAACAAACTGAAATCTTTGAGGGGGAAAAATTAAAAATAAACTCACAACAACCTGGTTGCATAAGTGTGCACACCCTTAAACAAATACTTTGTTGAAGCACCTTTTGATTTTATTATAGCACTCTGTCTTTTGGGATAGGAGTCTATTAGCATGGCACATCTTGATGTGGCAATATTTTCCCACTTCAAATTTGTCAGATTGCGAGGACATCTCCTGTGCACAGATCACCCCAAAGATTTTCAATTGGATTCTAGTCTGGGCTCTGGCTGGGCCATTCCAAAACGTTAATCTTCTTCTGGTGAAGCCATGCTTTTGTGGATTTGGATGTGTGCTTTGGGTCATTGTCGTGCTGAAAGGTGAACTTCATCTTCAGCTTTCTGACAGACGCCTGAAGGTTTTGTGCCAAAATTGAACTGTTCATAATTCCCTCTACCCTGACTAAGGACCCAGTTCCAGCTGAAGAAAAACAGCCCCAAAGCATGATGCTGCCACCACCATGCTTCACTGTGGGTATAGTGTTCTTTGGGTGCCATTGCAAAAATCTGAAACTGATGCAGAAAAAATCATCCATGCTTTTGTTACTTCAAGAATAGATTACTGCAATGCTCTACTTTCCGGTTACCCTGACAAATCAATAAATAAACTTCAATTAGTGCTGCACACTGCTGCTAGAATCCTAACTAGAACCAAAAAAATTGAACACATTGCTCCTGTACTAGCCTCTTTACACTGGCTGCCTGTTAGGGTTAGGGCTTTTATTGTTAACCTATAAATCAATACATGCACTTGCTCCTACTTACCTCACTGAAATGATCCAGCCATACATACCTACACGTAACCTATGATCACAAGATGCAGGCCTTTTAATTGTACCTAGAATTTCTAAACAAACAGCTGGAGACATGACCTTTTCTCATAGAGCTCCACTACTGTGGGATGATTTGACAATTAAGGTTAGAAATGCATGACTCATCTCTACAGCACGGTCTATGATTAGGTGTAGCCTGGCCCAGGGGTGTGAAGGTGACCAGAAAGGCTTGATACTGTCTACCCTTGCTGTCTTGCCAGGCGGGCTCTCATCGCCACTGGGATGCCCTCCCTCGGGGGCAGAGTCACTGGCTTGTTGTTGTCTCTCTGTTGCGCACTTGTGCAATTGGGCTGTACTCTGCTGGCAATACTCAGCCCTCATTCAGGGTGGTTGCGGTTGGTGGGTGTCCCTTCGGTTGATGCTTGGCAATGTGGGTGGATTGATTTTCTTTCCTGTTGGGCCCTGCACAGGGCCTCGCCCAGATAGGGCCACAGTGTTGCCGGACCCCCCATCTCAGTCCCAAGGTTTTACGCTGTGATATTATTGTGCTGGGGTAGTAGGGTCAGTTCTCCTTCTCCACTAAGTTCTCCTTCGCCACTTTAAATCCTTGTTGATATGAGGAATGCATTTTCGGAATTTTCCCAGTCTCTGGCTTGAAATACCCGTTGCTGATCAAAACGATATCTTACAATTTCAGCTGCCACTGTGCTAACACCTCCCCCTCCCCCGTGTCCCTTTGTTTGTCCATCTGGTCATGATTCCGACCTGGATAAGTCTTAATAAGTTCACCCGGCACAGCCAGAAGAGGACTGGTCACCCCTCTGAACCTGGGTCCTCTAGGTTTCTTCCTACATTTTGGCATTCTTAAGGAGTTTTTCCTAGTCACTGGAATTCAACACTACTGTTGTTTGCTCCTTGGGGTTTAAGGCCAGGTGTTTTGTATAAGCACTTTGTGACAACTGCTGATGTAAAAAGGGCTTTATAAATAGATTTGATTGATTGATTTTGGAATTGTGCCCAAAAAGTTCAACCTTGGTTTCATTAGACCATAACACATTTTCCTACCTGCTTTTGGGAGACCTGATGTTTGTTTTTACAAAATTTCAGCTGGGCTTGTATGTTTTTCTTTATATGAAAAGGCTTCCGTCTTGCCACACTACCGCATAGCACATTCACATGAAGAATACGGGAGATTGTTGTCACATGTAACCAGAAATTCCTGCAGTTCCTTTAATGTTGCTTGGGCCTCTTGGAAGCCTCCCTGACCAGTTTAGAATTTTGGAGGGACATCCAGTTCTTGCTAATGTCTCTGTTGTGCCATATTTTCTCCACTTGTTGATGACTGTCTTCACTGTATTTCATAGTATATCTAATGCTTGGAAATTATTTTGTACCCTTCTCCTGACTGATATCTTTCAACAATGAGATTCCTCTGGTGCTTTGGAAGCTCTCTGTGGACCATGGCTTTTGCTCTGAGATCCAACTAAAAAATGTCTGGAAAATCCTACTAGAACAGTTGAACTTTATTTGTGATTAGTCTGAGTCACTTTAAATGATGGCATGTGTGTAATGACTTCTATTTAACATGAGTTTTAATGTGATTGGTTCTGAACACTGCCACATCCACAGTTATAAGAGGGTGTGCACAATTATGCAACCATGTTATTGTAAGGTTTTTATTTTTCCTTTTTCCCCCTTGAAGATTTCAGTTTGTTTTTCAATTGAATTGTTCACATTATAGGTCACAAGTATTTGATACACAGTTGAAGTGTACCTATGATAAAAATTACAGACCTCTACATGCTTTGTAAGTAGGAAAACCTGCAAAATCGGCAGTGTATCAAATATTTGTTCTCCCCACTGTATCAGGAATGATCAACAAGAATATCAACAATACTCGCATTCTATTTGTCATGGTCGACAAGCTTACGAACCCCCTAAAGCAGATAGCGTCAGAACTCGTGTCCACTGTGAAATGTAATGAATTTGCATGTTTCTTTAAGTAACATTTTAGGTATTAGACGGACCATCAGAACTACACAGTCTAACAGGGACACTGTACCGTCACTATGACCACCAAGACATAACTTGGTTATTGTCGCAATTTAATACAATTGATCAAAAATCCCTAGAAGAAACAATTTGACATCTTAAAGCTTTCACGTTTTCTCGACACTGCCATCATACCTTTAAAAAAATAAAATAACTCTATAACAATGGATATACAGCAAATAGTTAATAGCTCTCTGCAATCAGGCATTTTCCCAACGTCTCTAAAACAGCTACCATTAAGTCCCTATTAAAAAAGAGAACACTGGATGCATCTATACTGAACAACTATAAACCTGTATCAAATATCCCTTTTATAGCCAAGATCATTGAGAAGGTTGTCTTCAATCAACTCAGCAATTTTGTGAACTCAAGCGGTCACTTTTCAGTCAGGCTTCCGACCTTACCACAGCACTGAAACAACCCTGATTAAAGATTAAAAGGATGTACGACTGAATCCTGATTCAGATAAAGTAACAGTTCTAATTCTTTTAGATCTCAGGGCAGCATTTGACCCTGTCAATCATAGAACACTTCTAAATAGTCTGGAAAATTGGGTAGGACTCTCCAGGACAGTCCTTGATTTGTTCAGATCTTATCTGGATGGCCGGAGTTACTTTGTCACCATTGCTAATCATGAATCTGATAGGATGGGAATGACATGCAGAGTTTCCCATGGATCGGTTCTCGGACTGCTTCTGTTCAATCTCTATATGTTATTGTTTACAATTGTTTACAATTAAACAATTTGGCAACTAAAATAAACTGGTAACTAGTATTAGTAAAGAGCTGGATTCTCGGGCCCTAAAAACCAGGGACCAGGTGCGTAATCTTGGTGTTCTGATAGACTCAGACCCTATGAAATTTAACAGTCATATCAAAGCGGTCACCAAAACAGCATTCTACCATCTTAAAAATATAGCTAGAATTAAGGGCCTGGTGTCCCAAAAAGACCAAGAGAAACTCATCCATGCTTTTATCCCTAGTAGGGTTGACTACTGTAATGCCCTCTTAACTGGAATCCCCAAAAAGACTGTAAAAAAGCTGCAGCTCATTCAGAATGCTGTTGCTAGAATGTTAACCAGGACCAAGAGAATGGAGCACATCATTCCGGTTCTTAAATCTTTGCACTGGCTTCCAGTCAGTTAAAGAATAGATTTTAAAGTGGTGCTTTTAGTGTATAAATCAAGCATCAGGAGTTGTAAATGTAATAATCTGCGGAGGATGGATAATGCAAGTTCTTGTGCTACTGTTTAGACATCGATTTAGGATATTTTCTCACAAAAGGATTGATGAGTTTATCCAAGTGCTGGGGCACGAGGATTGAGATACAGGTGTGGGACAGTAAACAGTTATGGGAACTGTAATTCATTGAGAATGAATATAAAATGCATGTACAGACATGGCATAAATGTCCCCCTGGAGAGAGCCAAGTAAGACACTAATGTCAAAGATTATCTTCCAAATGGACTGACGGGTTCATCCTAGTGCTGGAATGCGAGGACTGAGATACCGGGGGGGTTGAAGTTCATGCAGTCCCCCTGGAGACATCTAATTTAGAGAATTGTAACAATCTGACTGTTTTAATTCTATAGCATTTTTTTTCTCATTGTAAAGCACATTGAATTGCTTCTATGAATGAATTGTGCTATATAAATAAACTTGCTTGCTTGTGATCTTGCTTCAAAATATCCACATCACTTTCCTTACTCATGATTCCATCTATTTTGTGAAATGCACCAGTCCCTCCTGCAGCAAAGCACCCCCACAACATGATGCTGCCGAATAATGTGGTCCCTTCAGATGTTTGGAAATTGCTCCCAAGAATGAACCAGACTTGTGGAGGTCTACAATTTATTTTCTTGACTGATTTCTTTTGATTTTCTCTTGATGTCAAGCAAAGAGTTTGACGGTAGGCCTTGAAATACATCCAAAGGTACATCTCCAATTCACTCAAATATTGTCAATTAGCCTACGGCACAGTCAACATAGTGTATGTAAACTTCTGACCCACTGGAATTGTGATATAGTGATTATAGGTGAAGTAATCTGTCTGTGAACTATTGTTGCAAAAATTACTTGTGTCATGCACAAAGTAGATGTCCTAACTGACTTGCCAAAACTATAGTTTGTTAACATGAAATCTGTGGATTGGTCAAAAATGTAATTCAATGACTTCAACCTAAGGGTATGTAAACTTCTGAATTCAACTGTACAGCTCATTCTCAATTTTAATCCAGGTTTTGGAACTGTTTCAACATAAATGCATCACAGATTTCTGTAGGTTGGTGCCCCATAAAATGTTTTGCCCCTGCCCCTCAGACAGCCTGAGTCATCCACTGAGTAGAGGGTACTTGGATTGACAAGAAAGTTCCATCCCATGACAAGTAAACCTATGAGAACAAAACAACCTTACATTCACATACAACCCCCGGAAAAAATGATAAGACCTCTGCACCTTTTTCTTTCTTTTCTGAAAAAGTTAAGAAGGAAAGTTATGATTGAGGAACAGAAGCGTTCAATTTGCAGTGGTCTCTTGGTTTTTGCAGGTGGAGCTGTATTTTTGCAGGTGATAATGTGACGCGTAAAAGATGCTGCATGACCTGTTCATTCTATAGAAGGGATTAGGGGGCTATGTCCCTTAAATTAACTTTTCCCACTCTCCCCCAATCAAAAAATCTATAAACCATATTATCCAAATAAATTATTGGAAGTAAAAATACAGATTAAAATCATGGCCAGAATACCTACAGGTCCCCTTTTGGCACTTTGAATGGGCAATTCAAATTTGAAAGCTCCAGATGTTGATATTACACACAACTAAGAGGTTAAACTGATATGAGCATATTAAACCATTAGGCAGTTTACTTTAACACATTGGCATTAAGTTGATCGGCAAGCGCAGCTCAGTGGTGAACAATACTTAATTATAGTGCAGGGTATATTCCAATGCGTAAGCATATTACCACTGTAAATTATATTCGAAGTTTGTTTAGCAGGGATGTTACGAGACTTTCAGAATGCATTAATCTAGCTATCTAGATTGGTTCTGATGACGCCTCTGTTTAGTAGCCAATAATGTAGCCAATGTAAAATGTATCGTATATCACAATTCAGAAAGTGTTGTTTAACTGGGACATTCTTTTTGTTTTCAAAGTTGTTTTATTGGGCTTTTTGGTATTTCGTTAGAATTTTGACAGGACATCCTTAAACGTGTCAAAAATGTATAGTGCCACGTCAGAATGTCTTTTTCTAATTATAATTAGATTATTAACACTGATGCACCGATGTCAACCCTGTTATTTCACTTTGAATTCATATTTCAAAATGTCAAAAGCAAAGATTTTGAATAAGTCTAACATGTTATTGACTATGAAATCCTCATTAGTGCATAAAGGCTCATTTGAAATGACAAACACTAAAGAAAATACTTGTTTTAATCGATTTCACCAAGGAATTGCAATTTAGGCACTTAAAAAAACAGGTTTAAACCACACATAGATGTGTGTAACTTACATTACATGATTTTTACCTTCTTTTTTTGTTTAATATTTAAAGGTTTTCACTAAGATTTTTTCATGACATACTGTTGTTTTTAGTAGTCAGTTTTAGAAGTTTAATTTAAGATCCAGACCTGTTCAGTAGAGTCCAAAACAGCCTCATCTAGTTTAACTACTAGAAGACCCCTATTTCTCCTCAGGCCATGCTTTTCCAAATAGGTAATTGATATCACTTCCTGAAGTGTGACTTGTGGAATAGTCAGATAATATAACTAGGGATTTCTATCAAAGTAACAGGGTTGACAGAAGAGGAACACAACTAAATATTAAAAAATAAAAATAATATATATATATATATATATATATATACACTCACCTAAAGGATTATTAGGAACACCATACTAATACTGTGTTTGACCCCCTTTCGCCTTCAGAACTGCCTTAATTCTACGTGGCATTGATTCAACAAGGTGCTGAAAGCATTCTTTAGAAATGTTGGCCCATATTGATAGGATAGCATCTTGCAGTTGATGGAGATTTGGGGGATGCACATCCAGGGCACGAAGCTCCCGTTCCACCACATCCCAAAGATGCTCTATCGGGTTGAGATCTGGTGACTGTGGGGGCCATTTCAGTACAGTGAACTCATTGTCATGTTCAAGAAACCAATTTAAAATGATTCGAGCTTTGTGACATGGTGCATTATCCTGCTGGAAGTAGCTATCAGAGGATGGGTACATGGTGGTCATAAAGGGATGGACATGGTCAGAAACAATGCTCAGGTAGGCCGTGGCATTTAAACGATGCCCAATTGGCACTAAGGGGCCTAAAGTGTGCCAAGAAAACATCCCCCACACCATTACACCACCACCACCAGCCTGCACAGTGGTAACAAGGCATGATGGATCCATGTTCTCATTCTGTTTATGCCAAATTCTGACTGTACCATCTGAATGTCTCAACAGAAATCGAGACTCATCAGACCAGGCAACATTCTTCCAGTCTTCAACTGTCCAATTTTGGTGAGCTCGTGCAAATTGTAGCCACTTTTTCCTATTTGTATTGGAGATGAGTGGTACCCGGTGGGGTCTTCTGCTGTTGTAGCCCATCCGGCTCAAGGTTGTGCGTGTTGTGGCTTCACAAATGCTTTGCTGCATACCTCGGTTGTAACGAGTGGTTATTTCAGTCAAATTTGCTCTTCTATCAGCTTGAATCAGTCGGCCCATTCTCCTCTGACCTCTAGGATCAACAAGGCATTTTCGCCCACAGGACTGCCACATACTGGATGTTTTTCCCTTTTCACACCATTCTTTCTAAACCCTAGAAATGGTTGTGCGTGAAAATCCCAGTAACTGAGCAGATTGTGAAATACTCAGACCAGCCCGTCTGGCACCAACAACCATGCCACGCTCAAAATTGCTTAAATCAACTTTCTTTCACATTCTGACATTCAGTTTGGAGTTCAGGAGATTGTCTTGACCAAGACCACACCCCTAAATGCATTGAAGCAACTGCCATGTGATTGGTTGATTAGATAATTGCATTAATGAGAAATTGAACAGGTGTAATAATCCTTTAGGTGAGTGTATGTGGAGAGAGAGAGAGAGAGAGAGAGAGAGAGAGAGAGAGAGAGAGAGAGAGAGAGAGAGAGAGAGAGAGAGAGAGAGAGAGAGAGAGAGAGAGAGAGAGAGAGAGAGAGAGAGAGAGAGAGAGAGAGAGAGAGAGAGAGAGAGAGAGAGAGAGAGAGAGAGAGAGAGAGAGAGAGAGAGAGAGAGAGAGAGAGAGAGAGAGAGAGAGAGAGAGAGAGAGAGAGAGAGAGAGAGAGAGAGAGAGAGAGAGAGAGAGAGAGAGAGAGAGAGAGAGAGAGAGAGAGAGAGAGAGAGAGAGAGAGAGAGAGAGAGAGAGAGAGAGAGAGAGAGAGAGAGAGAGAGAGAGAGACCGAGACCAGTCTAATATATATTTAAAAAGACTAATGTACCTTTATTCTTTGCTTTCTTTGTTAGTCACACTGGCAGAACATGTGCGCTGCACTCCTAAAGAAAGACATCATGAATGAACATTCAAAGCAAATCCAAAATAAGATTCTTCTAAAGCCCCAATCAAAAAAAGAGGTTTAAAGAAACATTTTAAGGCATATTCCATGGAGTACAATAAAGCCTTATTAGGAAATAGAGAGTATATAGCAGAGTTCTGAATTTGCCTTTTGGCAAACTCAAGCCGAGATTGGATGTGAGGTTTTCTTTGTCAAGCACTCATACAGGCCACTTTTGTGAAGTACAGTATCTCACAAAAGTGAGTACACCCCTCACATTTTTGTAAATATTTGATTATATCTTTTCATGTGACAGCACAGAAGAAATTACACTTTTCTACAATGTAAAGTAATGAGTGTACAGCTTGTATAACAGTGTAAATTTGCTGTCCCCTCAAAATAACTCAACACACAGCCATTAATTTCTAAACCCCTGGCAACAAAAGTGAGTCCACCCCTATGTGAAAATGTCCAAACTGGGCCCAGAGTGTGAATATTTTGTGTGGCCACCATCATTTTCCAGCACTGCCTTAACCCTCTTGGGCATGGAGTTCACCAGAGCTTCACAGGTTGCCACAGGAGTCCTCTTCCACTCCTCCATTACGACATCACGCAGCCTGGACTTGAACCCCTACACCAACAGTCCCCATCCAATCTGACAGAGCTTGAGAAGATCTACAAGGAAACATGCGAGAAATTGCTCAGATGCAGGCATGCAAAGCTGGTAGAGGTATACCCAAGAAGACTCAAAGCTATGATCACTGCCAAAGGCACTTCTACAAAATACTCAATAAGGGGTCTGAATAGTGATGTAGATTAGATATTTCAGTTTTATATTTTCAATAAATTGGCACACAATTTTAATATGGGTTTTTGCTTTGTCATTATGGGGTATAACAACATTTAACCAAGTACAAATTAAATCAATAACACAACAAAATTAAGAAAATTAAAGGGTCTGAATACTTTCTGAAGGCACAGTACATTTACACAGAATTTTCTTGAAGTTTAATATGTGTCATTAAAGAAAAATTTATAGATTGGCACAATGAGACCTTAACATTTAAAACATCAATAGTGTCACAAGTGTTTCAGTAATGTCTGTTTGCAGCCAGAAGTTTGAATTCTGGTCATGATATACTGACAGTAGCCAGGGGTTCGGCATACTGTAGTGTAAATTGTTTCAGGGCCTCTGGGTGAATTTCTGTCTCTAGCGGATATATGGTAGCAAATACTTCCTGGTCTACTAAGCCCCAGCTTACCCCCATCGCAAACCCAGCCATACTAGCCAATTTCACTTCCATTCATCCACAGGGCAGATTCAATCCCTGGTCTTGCAATGATGCACCTAACTGCAAGGCAGTAATTTTACCGCTGCACCATTCAGGGACTCTGGATATTAATTTATGGTAAAGAAAGAATAACAAATTAACCATAGATTGACAAATTTTGTTTTTGACTGGGTTACTGTTGTTTTGGCTGTATAGCATCACTGAGCTACAGTACAGTATTTCTAATGGTTCACTTTGTTGTTCCTTTCTTCCGTCTAAATAAAAAAAAGACATAATAATGTCAGTTGGTTTGGTGCAAAAATAATGCCAGTAGCAAAATAGTTTAACTTCCTCTTCTTTTTGAATTGCATAGATAAGTGTTTCCCAATCCTGGTAATGGGTACTTTGACTTAGCAAGCCACAGCAGTAAGCCCTAGCGTTTAGTCTAACTTCAATTACTTTATTGGAAATAATCAGATGCAAAGAATACTATCTGTGTAAACATGAAAAATGTGTTGTGGCTTCATTCATTTAAATCAAATATACATAGACTATGTGATCAACATGAGCTACATTGAGAATAGTCCTAAATCAAAGCAATAGATAAACCTAAACGCAAACAACTGCAGAACACTTGACTTTTTTTAAAGATCCAGTCTGTACTGTAGCTATCATGATTCAACATTTATTCTTGTTCAGTTCAATATTTATCTCAGAAAATCTATTGAAGTAAATTTACATATCTACTATAATTCACATGTTTTTCCTCAAACAGCACAGGACAAATTATGAGTCAATAAAAATGTTTTCAGACAGGCGAGTCTTACAAGTGGGTTAAAGTTCATGGACAGTAGCATACCGTCACATTCAAATAAAATGGGCTAGGTTGAGATGCTGGTCAATCAGTGAAACGTTATCTCGAAACATCTATTAACCGACACTTAAGATATAATCATTGAATAATTTAAGAAAATGCCTACAATTTACACAATATATCCAAGATTTCATTCTAAAACGCGGGAATGTTGAGGGAATTGGTTTATTTGAAGCCGCCGATAAGTGCGCTTCTTTAAACCGGTTTAGTGTGGACTGCGAAATAAGATGTGGGGGTAGGGTTTACATGGGGTTACAGGTCACAAACCCTCTGGGTCTCTTTGACCACAAGATTTTATGGTGGGCACAGCGAGATAGACAAGGAAACCCTGAGTTGTTTTCAAAACTACGGTAAACACTTAATTTAAGTTCGTGTTTGAAAGTTGTAAATAGTCTGTTTATCAATTGCAGGGTTAACATATATAAGCGCATATAACTGCAAGGTAATGCGTGGTCTGCACTAATTCCCCACCCCCACACAGAGAAGAAAATAACAAAAAAGATGCTCATTCAATTTCATGCATGACAAACGTTTTTGTTGTCAAATCAGGAAAGGCAAAATGAATGGACATACAAAAATCTGCGTGGAAAGGTACGTTACACTCACTAGCCTACTCAGCTCGCTTATCTTCGGGATAGCTGCTGCGCTTGTATCAAATGCGCCATCACAAGTCAGGCTGCCAAATGAGGTAGGCCTATGTCTCAACTTCCCTTATTTAATTTGTATCCTTGGCCTAGGCTACACTTTTTTAATACGAAAATGCATATAAATTGTTGTTTTTTACCATGTTTTAGCACAGGTTATTCGTGAAATATTTGGCTTATTCCAGAAGCCTACTGTGTCTACATATTTCATTATATTTAGAAGTTATACGATATGTTTTGCATTTAAATAATTAAAAGGATATTTCGTGCTTGTCTATTGCTTTAAAAAGATAATATAAGATACGGTCAAAACGTAGTAATTCATATTGATTAACCTATTCAATAAAGTATTTCTAAATAGTTGGTAAACTTTTTAAAATGTGTAAACAAACGTTAGGCTACTACTTGCAGCGTTGCTTCCACAGAGAACGTTTTTTTTTTTATAAAAAAAACATTAGTTGTCTTAACTACAACTAAGAGATAGTCCTAAAAGAATTAAGCTACAGTTAAATGGAATTGAGGGTAATAGCGGAAGTGGTTCCCATGCCTTTTAAGTTGGAGTTTTTAGTTGGGGAGCAGGGGACTCGAGTATGCCCCATCACATGACTATACGTTCGCGCCTCTTTCGTAAACCTCACCGAACAGTAAAGATTCAAAACTACCTAAAGGTAAAACAAACAACCAATATTCTATGTTTTTTAAAATAATCAAAATGAGTATTTTAACAGTGTCAGTTTGGTTTTATTCACTCGGTCGAATAAAAGTTTAAAACCCTGTTTCTTACGATGGTCATGCTTTGTGTGTGGGCACACAAGCTTAGCTAAATAGAGATTATGCTCTACATCTTAAACTGTATATCAGTAATTCAAAAGCTTTATCATATATATATATATATATATATATATATATATATATATATATTAAGTGTTAGCTGGTCGTTAAGAAGCTTATTTGTATTTTGTTATTATATTTTGTAGAATAAAAAAAAATTGTAAGCGTGTCGTTGAAACGGGTACTTTGAGCCACATTGTAATAAACGCGTGTAACCAAAACTGTAGCGGATAAAATGTTAGCGACGCGTTGTTATGGCTAATTCGATAGTGAATGTTATGTTCAGGAATGTGGGCGTAAATACTTTTAATAACAAACCAAATGTCTTAACAGGCCACCTGTTGTGTTATTCATTACCTATAAGTAGTAACTATAGCATATTTATTTTTAGATTCCAATTCACAGTATGAAAGTTTGTATGCTAATTTAGTCTTTTACACAAGCGACACGTTATGGGACATTTTGGCTGTGGAAATAATATTCTTCAGTATACTTGGAATACATTTTCCAGAAAAATCAGCTGGTGAGGTAAAGGCAGGCAACTGCTATACTTTTAAATGTATCAGTTATTTCCCTCAACAGTACAGTCGATTAAGCTAGACCCCTGCACAGTACCACAACATAAATACAAATCATTTGAATTTCTCATGGCGCCTGCCCTCCACTCCCACTCCAATGGTTTTGAATATTGTTTAATAGAGCAAATCAAAGTCCTTCTGTGGTTCCCACCAGCTTAAATTTTTTGGAAGAGTATTGTATTTCAATTTAACAAATAACTAACACATTTAAATGAAGCAATGCATTTTCACCCCTGCTTATGCCACAATTCTGCAATAATCTTAAAATGTGTATTATGGTAAGAGATTTTTCAAAACACACTTTTATGTTGATTTAATAGTTCTGTTCTTTTTCATTTAGTCACATTTTTATAATTTCATAGTTAGGATTCTAAAAAAAATTTTCCCCTCTTCTTATAGCTATGTCGCAGAAATGGTTGTCAACATCCAAAACGTATTTAACAAAAAATCGACTGTTTTCCAAAACCACACTTTTATAATTCTCCAGCTAAGGTGCATCTAGTGTAGTTAGTGAATTAGTCTAGTATCTACTGCTCTAGTTGCTCCTTCTGGCTGGAGGAATTATACCCCCAACTCTGGATCTTTAATGACAGTTTACAAAGGTTTTTTATCACTTTTAAATTTCTGACCTGTTAGCTATATCTTTAAAAATTAGAATTTATGCATGCTGAATACTTAAAGTATACAAAGTAAATGCCACTGTCTCACTGTGTATTTATTGTATTATTTGCATTGTTTTTATGTCTTTTTTGCCTTTTTTTTTTTTTTTTTAGAGTTGATGGTGCCACATTTCTTTAGGATATTAAATGCCATAGAATGTTCTCTGATTCCACTGTGTAGTCCAGGCAGTTCCAAAGTGCTCACAGTGCAGGTAGTTTAAAAGGACCTACTGCAGTGTGTGCACTTCAAGTATTGCCGGTCACCCACTCTTTGAAGCCCACCACTGAAACCACCGTGGACAAATTCATCAATGGGACATCATGGGTTTACAGTGAGTTTTGCAGGATTGCTTTTAGCTTCTGAAAATTCCTGCTGTGCAAATCCATGCAAAACTCTTTGTACCTGAGAAAATCACCAAACTGAGAAACCTATCAAGAGTTTATTCCCCATGTCCCTTTGTACTTTAACATGTTGTTATTTAAAGCTCTATTATGTTTTTAGAGCTTTTTGTTTCACTAGAGTATGCAGAAGGTAATGTGTCATACCAGATGTCATTGTGGGCTTGGTTTCAGTGATTGCAAGTATGGAAGTGTTAGTTGTGTGGGCTGGAAGAAGGAGTCAGCTTGGAAAGCAGTTTTTGGCTTTCTGTTTGTCTTGTTGTTTTCGGGTGGATGACTTAGCAATTTTAATTATGTCCAAAATTGACAAAAGAAATTGCACGGTATCCATCTGTAATCAGCCAGATGTTGTGAGCAGCAGAAGTGTACCATTTACTCACTGTTTTCCTTCTCCATATTAAAAACAAATGCTGAAATTGTTGAATTTATTTTATGTAATTTCCTTACCTTAACAAAAGCAACATCAGTGTTAAAGTTTGAATTCATTAGATAACCATAGTGTGGAAATAACCTTGCTGCATGAGTTCCCCACTAGATGGCAGCAAGTGCATCTGGCTTGCTGCTGTACACTTCCTCAAGGACATGAGAAAGGCAGGAACTAAACCCTGAGTATTTGACAGAACATCTTACATATAACAGGAATACAGTGTTTGTACACTTTGTTACATTGTTTTCCACACTTTGGAAGCCCTGTTTAATATATGATTTATAAAGTAGGAAATGTATTATGGCCGAACCTCATATCTATCTGGAACTATTGTTTTGTGAGTTAATTAGAAGTGATGCATGCCAAACAGTTGTCTATGACACTACCATGTCAGTATGGTATTGGGGATATGAAGAACTCATAAGAGTAATTAAATAATTATTCCAATTTAGGACCAGTGTCCTAGACAAATATTAAGCCGTTGGCTCTGCATGTGAGCATATTCTTTTTCATATGGAAATGCATGCTTGACTGATAGTTTTTTATTGTTTAGTGGATACGTTGTAGCTGGCAGTGTCTAATAGGCACATCACTGAATTTATTACATTTAATCCAAGTTTTATTTTCCATCTACATTATGCGCACAATTAACAAAACTGAAAATGTATTGTTATAAAAAGACATAAATCACAATTTAACTGACATTTATAAGCCAAAAAACAAAACTGATCGTAAATTGATTATCATTTCAGCCAATATGCTTAGAATATCTTTATATAATATACATATTAGCTATCTAATGTTTTATATTACCATTAGTTTGTATTTATAATATGTGCGCATTCTAATGTTAAAGCGCACGATGCAGGATTGTGTCGCTCGCTCTTAAGAGCGATAGTGCGTCGTCTTTATTCAGTTCTTTTCCGTCCACTATGACGGAGTCGGCTTTAGGAGTGAGGGAGATTTGCAAGTTTATCAAAACCGCTGTTCTGCCATACTAGGAACATTATGTAAATAGCAGTGAATACATCATATATGCGAGTCTCTGTTATAACTTGAATTGGAACTGTTTAAGGAAAATGCCATACAATAGCATCCCAGGAGGACATACAGTTTTGCGACCTCGGTGCTCTTTTTGATTGGGAGAGAGGAAGGATGCTTATTAAATAGAACCCAGGAGCGGCATTTTTCACAGTCTACGAGTGCTGTTCAGTTAATGAGTACTAGTTATCTTGTTGTGCGTCAAGTCAGAACTTTGGTACTCATATTTATGAGAGAAGCTGCAGTGATTAACCGAGTTTACAGTTCGGTTTAGTTTTGAACCGTTGAGCTATGGCCGTTTTTCCGCTGTCTGGTGCGCTCTTTCTGTTCGTCTTATGTCTACCGTCCACTCAACCCGGCGGACTGGTACCTGTGAGTCCCAGCTGCCACGAGGTGGGCGCTTCATTTCAGGCGCTGCACCCGGGATCGAAATGGGCACCGGATACCCCAGTTTCTGGTAAATATAGCAAACCTCTTTTAAGTAGAAGGTCTATTACATTGCATTATACATATATATATATGTATATGTATATGTGATTCGATTACAACTGGTTAAACTAGAAGGCATTTCTGAAGTGACTAGATTTGTGAATATTTGCATTTGTTGTCAAACGTAATCGGCGACAGTAGCATAGTGTTAAGTATGCATGAATCACCTGTAGGGCTTGCCTATCTATCACACCTAGATTCAGTACACCACCTCACTCTGCTGAGGAGCTAGCAGAGAAGGGGAACAGATTCACAGAACTAATGGAAGAGGAGAGCATCTACTGTGGCTCTACAGAACTACAACTTATTACACAGAATGGAGGAATAGCATAAAAAAGTATAACATCTGAAAAGCAAGTTCAGAAAAGCTGCCTAATGATCCGCAGAGAGAACTTTGTATGGCTCTGCACCACAGATGCCATATCTTATTATCATATCAAATTGATGCAGGAATTTTCCTGCACAGCAGGAAGTACAGATTTGCAGTGTATTCAGGATTTAAAGGTCTTAAGTTTGTAATATAAGACCTATTAAAGAAAGCACATCATTACAAAAAATGGCAATCCACAGATCCATCAAATTTCTATTGTAGGTGTATTTTATTTCTGTGTGAAACTGGCTCAAATTAAGATACATCGTCTGTAAATAGGAACTAGTGCCATCTGGGATTTAGTAATTCTTCTTTCTCCCATTTCCAAGGCTGTTGCAAGGCCATTTTAACAGAAAGATAACAGCATGGAGTTGAGTCCTTCAGCTACCTATTGTACCACATGTAGCAGCCCACTCACTTCTACTTTAGCCCTCTAGCTTAACGTTTTCCAACTTTCTCAGCTTCACTAGACCATATTTTAACCCTTTATTTGTGCCAGTGAAGGGATGTGGTGGAAAACAGGAGCTTTATCTGTTGCCTCTAATTATCCCATTCAAATTGCAGTCAGGCAGTGCCTTGAGCAAGCAATTTAACCCAACTCCTCTGCTCTCAACCCTTAATAAGACCTAGAAAGAAATGGATCTCCAAGTAGAAAATGTATCCGTTGTTACACAGATGTTAAGCTATTATGGTTCAAGGTTTAGATAATATATCTCAAATAGAACCCTATTATTTACAGTGCATCCTTTATAGTGCTCTACTTATGACCTGAACCATATGGACTGTGGTCAAATGTATTGTACCACAGGGAATGTGGTGCCAGTTGTTGTATGCTATGAACAACATGGGGAACCTTCTCCTTTCCCATAAAAGTCTGTTGCCAAAGATGGAATCTTAACCATCTAAAGCAAATATAATCGTCCCAATGGTTCTGACTAAATGTATCAAAATCAAAGGCAACACTTTCTTCATCATTAAGTATTATCAGCAGGTATTTAAGTGTTGCATGCTGCTATGGGGGAAAGAAATATATAAATTTTAAACATCACACTTGTCTCTAATTACACAGTGATTAGAGTCTACACTGATGTAAAATCCTGAGGCAGGACAGAAGTCTCAAGAAACCCCTGTGCGACACTGGTTGTAGTAGTGGATATTCATTGTGTTGGACTATTGCTAATTGGTACAGTCACACTGACAGTGTTCTGATGAAGCCTGTTGCTTCAGTGCATTTCGACTGATTCTGTATGTAAGTTGATGCTGCTCTCATGTGAATGAATCTCGGTCTGGCTCCAATGCTAATTAGGCGTTTTAGTGGTATGTCAGAATAGGGATGTGCTCCAGGTTAATTGTTTTACTACCCATTCCTAGCAAGCAAATCACATTCCCACCTCTAGCAGTGCAGTAGCAAACAATGTTAAATACATTGCGATTGTGTAACAAGGGTCTAGCAAATTGTCTTGCTCTTCTGAATGCATTCACTTGCTATAGGGTGAATTAGAAACTATTTTAATGTTTGTTAGGTTTAAAGACAATTGCTAAAAAACTTAACTCTGTCACTGTACATGCTTTCCCCCTGGAGCTGTACATTAATGTGGACCAGCTGAAGGATAATTAGAAATGGAAATAGCTGGCTTTGGATTTCCAGATATTATCAAGTTGTTCTGGATTATGTTTGGACCAACTGGTCCTGAATGTGAATGTCTAAATTATTCCTTGTAAAATGCACTACTTATTATTTTAGATACTTAAAAAAAGTGTTTGTAAAATGTATTGTATACATAAATGTTTTTGTAGCAGTGACTGGAAGGGAAAATAGCTAGCAATTTTAGACAGACGTGTGAGAATTGGTACCATTGTACAGTGAAAGTGTTGTTATGTTTATTCAATATTATTTTCTTAAAAACTGAAATAACGTAATTGACCCCCACATTAATATTTTTTGAGGGGCATTGGAGGCCTTCCCCTAGATTAAACTGATTAAACTGTTTTTATTTCTTTCAATATCAAATAGAGGATGGGTAACAATTGAAGAAGGTACTCTATATGTCATGTTTGTAATTGTTGAGAATGTGTCTGCAGTAGTGGTGGAATGATAGTTTAACAGTACCAACAAAACAATGTTTGCATTCAAATGGCATTCTAATTGTGCGGCTTTTTTGTCTTTGAATTGAACAACCATAGTCAATTTCTCAACATGAGTTGTTTGGTGAATTCATAGTTCTTACTGCAACACATTTCCAACAATTAGGTCAAAAAGTAACAAAACAATGGATTTTATTTTAAATAATTAATTATCAGGAAATATTCAGTAACATTTTGCAAAGTTTGTTTAGCATTTTTATTGACAGAAGTTTTTTTTACTACTTGTGGGTTCTGACGATTTATAGAATGCATAGAACCCACAAGTAATATAAACTGGCACAGTTGTAAGGAATGGCAGTGTTGTGTACAACCGTGCCAGTTGTGAAGATGCTTTCAATATTAATAGTCAGGTTTGGTGAGAGCAAATACCTGATGAAATATAAAGCCATGTTGTGTATCTGTTCTATGAACTTACATTTTTATGTCTTCAGGCTATAGCTTGTTCCAAAGTCACCTGGACATTTTCCCGGTCTGAATCTGATTTATCTGTTTATCCTCCTGTCCATTGTCCTGCTGCTGCTGTCTGCTCTGTATCAGCAATAGTTTATCATAGACTGACTTACACTTTTCAGTAATTATTTAGTAATAATGATACTAATAACATTAAGTAATCTGTACCTGTGCACCTAAGGGATTCAAAGTTGAATAAAGCTTTTGTCTCTGCATCTGATATCACACTCACCCCACCAACATGCCTGCCTTCAATTCCTCCCTTTTGGGCCAAGGACATCCCGATCAGAACAGTAGACATTAATGTATATTTTTAGTTTTGGTACTTTTATTATCTGTGCTGTGTCTTCTTCACCCTACAAATAGCAGTTCATGTCTAAAATAGGTTTATTTCTTCATTGACATGTTGATTTATTTTTAAAACCCACTCTCCTGAATCATAACAACAGTCTGCTTAATTCTATTGTAATTGTTTCAAAACTGAGGGGGAGAGCATGAATTCACGTTAGCTAAAATACAGTAAAACTACCATTTATTATTTCCAAAAAACAGGCACATCCGCTGCCTGCCGATGTTACATGACATAAATGATTGAACAACGGAATAATTTACTAGTCTAACATAAATACAAGTAGCCATGCAAAGGTTAGTAACTCCAGCAAACAGGCTCAAATAAACCATGGTCAGTGGTCCATGTGTGACTAGGTAGCTCCCACAAGGCCACATCGTTCACAGAACTTTCAGTATGTGTGGAGGGTGTGCACATTTTCTTTACTAACATTAGATGGTTTTATTATTTATCTCTGTTTGATGATGGATTGGCAGTGTATACATAAATGACCTGAACAACAGCTGTCAATTATTAGGCTTCTTGTCAGTCATTTAATTTACCAACTCTGAAAATATCCTTGAGGCTTAATGGCTGGAGAAAGACTGAAGACATGCAAGTAGTTGTTTTAACTAAGCTGTATAAATACCTTAAAACCCGAAAGATTATGCAGACTACTATTTTAAACATATTTGAAGCAAATAATGATTATTTCCTCTGGCCTTGCACTACAGAATGATTTAAAAATAATCTGTCATCTGTAAGTGCATGGTTGGTGATGTAACTTCCTGTTCCTGATTATTGATCTAACTGCGCCCATTGGGGTATCCAACAATTGGATGTTTTTTATACTCTTTGCTTAATGTGTGCATTTGTATTGCTTCATCTCTGACGTCTGTAGAATTGGTCTTTGTACTTCAGATTCACAGTATGACCAGTGATCATTTAACAGTTTTTATCCCGAAAATGTTACAGCTACTTTAACAGTACACAGACGGAGGCCAGTGGTGATTTGACATTGGTAATCAATGGGAGTTTAGCAACATGTCTGTCTGGACGAAACATCTGCAGGTACTTGTATGATGCAATCAAATCAGCATGGACTAAAATCCCTTAGCAACTTGTCGAATCTGTCCTGCTAAGAATTCAGGCTGTTCTGGAGGCAGAGGAGGGTCCTAAATTGTATCTCATAGCTGTATCAAATAAAGTGAATATGTAAACCATGTACTTGTATCTGTCCTTACCATACACCTGGCTATAAACCAGGGCTTAAATATGTGTCACCTTTGGTACAGTATGTCTACAATGGGAGCGTCTTTGGTTTAGTGTAAAATAATTCAGCCTGTAAGTTTGCTCCAACTGGGAGATGATGTATTGCATTATGAAGAGCAGTAAAGGATCGGTTTGGATGGGAAGGGGTAATCCAGTTTGGTGTTAAGAGTGTGGGTGTATGTGGGCCAGGAATGGAGGGGGGGCAGGCTTCTATGGGGCTGCATTATAAATGGAACCCAATTCCCTATGTAATGACCGTAAACGTATTGGCGGGGCCTAGATGGTCCTTGGTCATACAGAGCCCATTATAGAGGGAATAGGGGGCCCTTTAGGGAGCGGCCTGGAGGTGGATTTGGAGGATGAGGTGATGCAGAGATGCACCCCGCCACGGCAAGAAGGCTTGAATTACAATGAAACTGCATGTGGTGCCAGGGGACATCACAGTCAGACTGAAGAGTTAAGATGAAACATTAGCTGAGGGATAACGCTTCCACTCTCTGAAAGCCTGGTAGGGGGACTTGAGTCAGAAATTGGTTGAAGAGGAATACTAACGGGGCCCCTCTGCGTTTTGGTCTGCAACATTCCCTTCTCGTCCATTACTTACCATGCTGTTTATGAATTTTCCTTAACAAGGCAGTTGATAATATTGTCATTCGTTAGACTACTTTCAATTTATCCTAAAATGCAGTTCAATTTTTAAATCCCTAAAACTGGAAAAGGGTTGTTGGTGTTAAAATGGCTACCAAGAGATCTTTGATGTTAGGTCTGATGAAACAGGCCCCCAGACAATGAACCCCACAATAATTTGTGCTGGGTTCAGGACCGCATGGCGACTCTGTTTTGGGATCTAAGAGAAAAGAGATTTGGCAAACGAGGTGTGGCAAACGGGAAAGAGCTATATTTGATGCTAAGTGGATGAGTCATGGAAAAACATTGGTGGCATTACTGCCATTCAACTGAAATAGAGCCCAGTAAATTAGTAATATTTATCTAACACTTACCAGGAGAATTTTCCATTCTTTCAGTATACTTAACTGGTTAAAAGTTAATAAAGTGGCATTTATTATGGCATTTAATATAGACAAATAATAATAATATTAATTGGTTCAACTTTTATAGGGCTTTTCAATAGATGAAGTGTGTGCTACTTTAGCAAGCATCCCAGATTTGTGTGTCATGCATTCTGGGAGTCATTGTAATGTTTTCTGTTCCTGCATTTCATCCTTTGCAGTGGCATGCTAATCTTTTCCACATCGCGATTCAAATGTGAAGTCACAACACTTTTCAACTTCCGTTCTTTTTCAACAGTTAAAGTAATCCTTTATTTGTAAAGTTAAAATGTAGTTCTATTTATGCATGATGTTCCTGGCTTGTGTCAGAAGCCATCAGTGCCCTGGAGGCAGCTGACATTTTCCCAGCCTTCTCTCAACACAAATAGTGGATCTATAATTAATCTCCCTAATAAAGAGAGCATTTAAAATATTCTATATCTTAACAACATGGGTTTCTCTTTCTCCATCTCACTCTGAGCCTCGTTCCCTCTCCCGCTCCCTGCCTCCCCCTTCCATCTCTGTTAAACTTCCACACAGATGGCTTCTAATTGGTGAAGCAGCAAAGATACAGAGCAGAGCAACATGGTGGTTGTCTTGTCTTCTGTGTTGTCCCAGTCCCCATGGCCTGTATGCAGTCTGGGCTTGGGGAGCTTGTGGTCCCAGTCCCCTGGCCTGTATGCAGTTTGGGCTTGGGGAGCTTGTGGTCCCAGTCCCCTGGCCTGTATGCAGTTTGGGCTTGGGGAGCTTGTGGTCCCAGTCCCCATGGCCTGTATGCAGTTTGGGCTTGGGGAGCTTGTGGTCACAGTCCCCTGGCCTGTATGCAGTTTGGGCTTGGGGAGCTTGTGGTCCCAGTCCCCTGGCCTGTATGCAGTTTGGGCTTGGGGAGCTTGTGGTCCCAGTCCCCATGGCCTGTATGCAGTTTGGGCTTGGGGAGCTTGTGGTCCCAGTCCCCTGGCCTGTATGCAGTTTGGGCTTGGGGAGCTTGTGGTCCCAGTCCCCATGGCCTGTATGCAGTCTGGGCTTGGGGAGCTTGTGGTCCCAGTCCCCTGGCCTGTATGCAGTTTGGGCTTGGGGAGCTTGTGGTCCCAGTCCCCATGGCCTGTATGCAGTTTGGGCTTGGGGAGCTTGTGTTCCCAGTCCCCTGGCCTGTATGCAGTTTGGGCTTGGGGAGCTTGTGGTCCCAGTCCCCATGGCCTGTATGCAGTCTGGGCTTGGGGAGCTTGTGGTCCCAGTCCCATGGCCTGTATGCAGTTTGGGCTTGGGGAGCTTGTGGTCCCAGTCCCCATGGCCTGTATGCAGTCTGGGCTTGGGGAGCTTGTGGTCCCAGTCCCATGGCCTGTATGCAGTTTGGGCTTGGGGAGCTTGTGGTCCCAGTCCCCTGGCCTGTATGCAGTTTGGGCTTGGGGAGCTTGTGGTCACAGTCCCCATGGCCTGTATGCAGTCTGGGCTTGGGGAGCTTGTGGTCCCGCCCCCTGGCCTGTATGCAGTCTGGGCTTGGGGAGCTTGTGGTCCCAGTCCCCTGGCCTGTATGCAGTCTGGGCTTGGGGAGCTTGTGGTCCCAGTCCCCTGGCCTGTATGCAGTCTGGGCTTGGGGAGCTTGTTAAAACTGAGGCGTGGGATGTGTACACAGACATGCTGTGGCCCTACTGGTGCTGTCATGTTCAGCTTCACCGTCAGCCCCAGACGCACAGGCCTGGAGATCGACTGGGGAGATGAGGGATGGCAGAACAGGAAAAGAGGACAATCACTGAATTTGAACTGTGATACATAGCGGATACGCAAGGAAGTAGAGTAGATAAAGCATCGTCAGCTCGTAGAATAATAACTACTACTGCCGACTTTTGATTGAGGAGTAATATGATCGGTGTCATTCTGCATTAAACAGTAAGTTTGAGTGATAATGAAAATATGCGCATAATGCTCACTTAAAAATGGGTGAGTAAAGGTTTTTTTATAGATGGGTGTGGTTCTGTCAAGAACCATTCTAATCTTAGGTACCCCTTTTTTGTACAAACCCGATTCCAAAAAAGTTGGGGCACTGTACAATTGTGAATAAAAACAGAATGCAATGATGTGGAAGTTTCAAATTTCAATGTTTTATTCAGAATACAACATAGATGACGTATCAAATGTTTAAACTGAGAAAATGTATCACTTTAAGGGAAAAATAAGTTGATTTTAAATTTCATGGCATCAACACATCTCAAAAAAGTTGGGACAAGGCCATGTTTACCACTGTGTGGCATCTCCTCTTCTTTCTATAACAGACTGCAAATGTCCGGGGACTGAGGAGACAAGTTGCTCAAGTTTATGAATAGGAATGTTGTCCCATTCTTAGGTCTTCTTTGACGCACCTTCCTCTTTATGATGCGCCAAATGTTTGCTATGGGTGAAAGATCTGGACAGCAGGCTGGCCATTTCAGTACCCGGATCCTTCTTCTATGTAGCCATGACATTGTAATTGATGCAGTATTTGGTCTGGTATTTTCATGTTGGAAAATGCAAGGTCTTCCCTGAAAGAGACGACGTCTGGATGGGAGCATATGTTGTTCTAGAACTTGGATATAACTGTCAGCATTGATGGTGCCTTTCCAGATGTGTAGGCTGCCCATGCCACACGCACTCATGCAACCCCATACCATCAGAGATGCAGGCTTCTGAACTGAGCGCTGATAACAACTTGGGTTGTCCTTGTCCTCTTTAGTCTGGATGACATGGCGTCCCAGTTTTCCAAAATGAACACTTTTGCACTTAGCCACAGTCCATTTTAAATGATCCTTGGCCCAGAGAAAACGCCTGCGCTTCTGGATCCTGTTTAGATGCTGCTTCTTTTTTGACCTATAGAGTTTTAGCCAGCAACGGCGATAGGCATGGCTGAGAGACACTGCCACTCTGAGAGGCTCTTTTTATACCCAATCATGTTGCCAATTGACATAATAAGTTGCAAATTGGTCCTCCAGCTGTTCCTTATATGTACATTTAACTTTTCCGGCCTCTTATTGCTACCTGTCCCAACTTTTTTGGAATGTGTAGCTCTCATGAAATCCAAAATGAGCCAATATTTGGCATGGCATTAGAAAATGTCTCACTTTCAACATTCAATATGTTATCTATATTCTATTGTGAATTAAATATAAGTCTATGAGATTTGTAAATTATTCCATTCCTTTTTTACTCACAATTTGTACAGTGTTCCAACTTTTTTGGAATCGGGTTTGTACATTGTGGTTCATTGTCAGGCATATAGTTGCATTTACAGTCTTTAATGACTGAAGTACAGTTTGGAGATTTAAAAAAATATATAATTCTTACATTATTTTCCTACATGTTGCTATTGTATGAGTATTTTCACACTGTTTTAATATCTGAGTTTTCAGTACATTGATGAACTAATAAAAATTATTCTGAACAAGGCTACACAACAGTTTTCAAAAAATCGATAATTATGTTAACTAATCCAGACTGTTCCTAGTAAATGTTTTGCTCATTTTACATTTGCAGTGATGGCTGTTCCAGTTTTGATGATCGCGGTGGTCTCAGCATACGCTCTTCTTGTGAGTGATTCACAGTTCCGCTTGGATATCCTAATTCTGTCTGGATACAAAAAAGGAATTACACCTCACATTCAAAGCCAGCATAATGTGATTTTCCAGCCTGATGTGGCCTGTAAACCAGGAGTTTCCCAACTACAACACAGTATAATTAGGCCATCAAAGAAAGGCCATATGATTAAAGGCCTTGTGATATGTAATGTATTGTCAGATAATATCATTTTAAAGACTAATAAAGTGGAAACATTTAGAGAGGTTGCTATGAATAACCTTTAGATGATAAAACGGTTATTGCTCAAACCCTTTATAGTGTTCCAGGCAGAACCCTTTATTAAGTGTTTTTTTTAAAACCATGTACAGGGTTGTAAGTAGAACCCAATGCAAAGAAGGATTATACTATGGAGAGGAGCAGAAGAACGATGTATACAACTATTTCCTTATACCTTTTCTCACACTGTACGTGTGACATATTTCTGCTTTATGAAGTTACTATACAAAAAGAGAAGTAATAGGAGGGCTTTCTGTTTGCCTGAAAAAGTGGCTCTTTTGGCAGAGGTGTAAAAAATGGAGGATACAATCACAGAGAAGAAAAGTGTATAATAACAATGAGAGAGAATAAAGAGCTGTAGGAGGAGAACTATGAGTAAAGCAGAGGAGGCGGATGCTGATCCCTTGCGGTCGTCCTGTCTTGTCAGAAAGGAAGGCTTTATTTAGAATTATTTGTTTGTGTTGCTCCATAGGGAATCATTTCCCTGCAGACTCCCTTTACTTTTTGCTGTGAACTTCTGTAATGAAATACATTTATCATCTGCAAAACAGCAAACAGGCAAATGAAACTGTCTGTTTTGCTGAAGATAATTGCTAAATCCTCTAGTCTCTCTCTTGCCTCCACACGAGCTCACCTCTCCCAGGGTGGTATTGACAGCTTAATAATTTTGCCACTGCAGTCTGAAATTAACTTGATCTTATCTGTCAGGACTCTTTTGTCGGTATTGATTTAAGATATTAGACCTGTCAGTGTGCTGGTGGACCGAAATATGGGAGGAGATTCATTATACCTCTTAGCCTGTTGTGGCTTTTGACTCACCTGTGTGTTTGCTAGAATGTACTTTCATATGCAAAGATGAAGACTTCAATTCTGTTCATTTTGTGCCAAATAATGGACTTTTCTGCCAAATAATGGCATTTTTTCAATGAGCAAAATTGAAGCCATTGTTTCCAACAAGCAATGAAATTAGCATCCATTTTAGGTGGATTTTTTTCTCTAAAGGGTGTTATCATTATGATGTGAATTTCTACTATGTTATCTTTCCACAACATCTGTTTGTCAGTTCTGTGCCAACGTTGACACCCAATCACAAAATGTAATTGTTTGGTAGATATTGATGCAACCTAGTCATTCTTTCTAAATGGATGTTCTTTCATTTCAATTGTTCCGTTGCCATTCTGTTTGACAATGTTAATTACTTCCTTACTTTTGTACTTAATGTTACTTATGCCATGTGCCAGAATATGACATAATTGGTTGCATAAATATTCACTCCCTTTTGTCAATACTTCATAGAGGTACCTTTGGCAACATGTATAGCAGATTGAGTCCATTTGGATAAGTCCCTACCAGCTTTGAACATCTGGACACAGCAATTTTTGCCCATTCTTTGCAAAATGGCTCAAGCTCCATTAAGTTGGATGGGGACCTTTGGTGAAAGGCAATTTAATTTTCTAATCTTTCCACATATCCTTGATTGGAATGAGGTCCAATGTTTAACTGAGCCAATCCAGGACGTTTACTGTTTTGTTTTCAAGCCACTCCAGCCTGACTTGGGCTGTATGTTTGTGGTCATTGTCTTGATTGAATATACATCTTGTAGACTTCGAAGTTTCAGGGCAACAGGTCTACTGCAGTTGGACAACACTTATTGATTCTATGCTTGATGGGAAGAAAGAGAGAACCTAAATAATCATTATTACACAGGAAGAAATGTATGAATAAAATGTGACTAAAAGTCTGTCATATTAATCAATTATTTTAGTCAATAATAAAACATTTTCTATGACATTTTTATTATTTAGGCTGTCTTCCATCATCTGCACAATCAGAAAGCCTTGTACAACCAGTTGTCCAGATCTAGAGACCGGTTGTCCAGATCTAGAGACTGCTAATCTTCTAAAACTATTTAAAAGCTGCCAAAGTTATAACAGGTACAGTTTGTGGTGATTATTATTTACACATGGTTATGGATATCTATCCCAGAGATATCCAGCTGTCCTGGATTTAATGCCCATTCTAGAAATCACTTACTGATCAGAAATTAGTATTCTACAATGCTGTTGTACAAAGTGTCTGTATTTATCTCTGCATTTATGAACACTGTGCAGTCGTGCTTATCCCGTGTTTTTTCTCTTACTGCTTCAGCTTTCTCCAATATCGATTGGAGCTTTGAACAGAGTAGACTGAGTAAAAAAGGATCTTTGTTATACTGTGCAACCATTACCTTTTCCTATGGATTGAGTTATCAACCCTCTACCTTACATTATGTTACCAATGGATTCTGTGTAAAATAAATAAAATAAAGAAATTAACATAATTCATCTTTCTGCTGCTCCTCCTGGTCTATTGGCAGAGTTCTGCCAACCCTGCCCTAGCTATGTGGCCAGCCCATTCTATCCATCAACATTGCCCTGTCTTCATTCATACCCTTCTTTCTCTCCTCTCTCTTGTTCTTTCTCTACATTCCCCCATCTCCCCTTCTAGTAAGCACCAGCTGGATGGAGCCCTGGAACGGATGTTTGTTTACTGTGCTATCAATCAGCCCAGTGTCGGGTAGTCCTCTCAAGGAGATCAGTTAAACAAGCCCTCACCCTCCTCTGCAGATTACTACTCACTTTTTCAAGGAAGAGAGAAAGGGGTGGAGTAAGAGGAGGCAGATAGCAGGGAGGGAGATGGGCATGAGAAATGAGAGGGAGTGGGAGAGGAAAAATGGGGGAGAGGAGGAAGAGTGTATCGCTGTGGTATTTCCCATTGTATTTAAACATTGTTAAGATTGTTATACCTTGCAATTAGCGAAGTACTTTTGGACAAGTCAAATCTGGTTCCTATAGACCTACCTTTCCCAACTCTTCATTGTGATTGTAAATGTGATTCGGAAATCGAAATACTAAAAGTCTCTTTCAGGTGTGCATGCATCTGTTCTATGGTTTTATACTCTCATGTGTAACAGTTTCTTTTTGTCTGCTCCCCATGTGGGTCTCAAACCATTGATCCTCTGAACACAATGACAACTATTGCCCACAAAGCATCGTTACCATTGCCCCACTAAAGCCATTGCAGTGGAAGAAAAACAACTACTTCAAGGTCCCAGAGCAAATGACGTAACTGATTGAAATGCTGTCAGCGCTGACCGCTAACTGACAAGACATTTCACACCCCTTACCCATGCACTGTGGCGCGTTAGAACGCTAACTTCTCAATCACACATTGAGCGTTGTGCTTGTACACCAGAGGTGCATTCGTTTCCAGTGGAATGGACTGGCAGTCCTGGTGATGTTCTACTTTGTGTGGCGCGTTATGTAATGTTTGGCAGGCAGTGTCTCAAACCCGTGACCCTCGGCTCCCCAGCCAGGCACAGTGCCCACTGTTCAAAATTGAGACATCCCATTTGGAGGGGCGTGTAGTGGCCTTACCAAGGTCTATACGTATACATTGAAATGCGTCCAATCCTATGAGTAGACAGCTTGACAGAAAAGGTGGATGTTGAACTTCTACATGAACACGTATATCCAGGTAATGTTCCACAATGACACTATAGTTGCCTGACACTTCTGGAAGCCTCTTCCTTAGAGCTAAAGAGACTTATAATTTGCACCGGTAGTAATTGATGTCCTTGACCATGCTTGTAGCACCATTGCAAGAAATATTCAGAAGTTGCACACTCATTTTTCATCTTATTATTTGGTGTAGTATGTAGTCCTGTCTATTTAAGTGGCAGCTTCAATTATCTGACCCTGTGGACCGTTCATGGGAGCTTGATCATCACATTGATGTAGCCCATGTCTCGCCCCCTTTCCAGATTTGGTTCACTAGCTTTGATTTAGTTTTAGAAAGCATTTTTATTTTGTTTTTATATTATTTGCTTTCATTTTTAGTGTTTACGAATCAAAAGTAGCCTATGTGTGGGAAGCTAGGAGCCACGAGTTGTGTGGGCCTATAGATCAAGCGATTAGTTCACAGACAGGCAGCGTGAGTGTGTGTGTGTGTATACATATATATATATATTTGTTTTTGAAACATAATTTTCTGGTTTATCGTCAACAAGACTGCTTTCCAAAGAGGTGCTCATTTTTTCTCATGCTTGATGTCTACAGACAAAAAACCTCAACATTAAATCTTAAGGCATGTACTATCACTATGTCTGTCTGCTGTTTGCACAACCAAATATGACGGGTGGAAATCAGGTATTTGGTTAGAAAGTGTTGGATTTTTTGAAACATTGTTTCAATGCAAAATAACAGTAAAGGGCTTTTTTTGGGGAAATTGGTCCTGAAACTCCATATGACATTGTTAAATGATCTATAGCATCTCTGTATTAAAACTGTTCCGTGTTAACTTATTACAATTCACAATTATAAAAGAAAAGAAGAGCATAGTGTTTGTATGACTTGCTACCGACAGACCAGAGAAAAACAGAGTGTAACGGTACACATCAGTCAATGCTCTGCTGATTGAACACTGGTTCTTGAAGGCAGGCTTTAATTGGTTTAATGAGGTGAGGTTATGTAATGAGACACAGTAGCTGCTACTGAGACAATATCCTACCCCAAGCTGGTATGGCAAAGCAGACAAAGAGCTAAGTGTTTATACGGGGTCCTTGGGTTTGATCAATGTATAAGCGTAACACTGGGCACACAGCATGTCACCTTACCTTGGACGCATCCAAAAAGGAATAGAACTTGAAAGCTAGGGCCATTCAGGATATAGACGTAACTTAAATCGTAAAGTCTCTGTTTGGGCATTCAGTAGAGTCACTCTGAAATGGCAGACAACAGAAAGCATACAGCAGGGGTACATGGATTACACACTGAAATAAAGACCACGGCTATGAGCGCTGCAGTTTAGAAGGAGAGAATCCTAAGATCCACAGATACCAATGATTATATGGCGCCCACACAGGGTGTGCAGAACCAGAGCCAACCACACTACCAGGGGAACGATCCCTGGGCTTCTGGCATCAACTCCAACATGGCAAACTGCAGTTGCAGCAGTCGTATTTTATAAGTGGAGAATGAACAGCCCCTCTCACACAGCCCTTGAAAGACTTCAAGCAAACTTTGTAAATGCCAGACCCTCATGGGAAACAAACCCACAAACTTGTTGCTTCAGATCCTGCTGTAGTATACCATGCAGAACTCCTTCCTGACAGTTATAGATTACTAGATTTGTCTCATATGGGACACACTAGCGAAGTCTCTGCACTAGGTAAATGTCCACACTAGCTAAATGTTTGTACACATATAACATTTTGGGTTGATAATTACCAATTGTTCTTAATCCTAGTTCTCGCGTGAGAGCTCTAGGCTTTCATGTTACAATATCTTATTAACCATCCATGTTAAGTTTGTGGGGAAATGCAATGCCATACTATGAAATACAACTGCTAAACCAAACCAGCTAAGATAAAATAGAGACATAGGTACTTTAGTGTCAGAGGTTGAATGGCTATTATAAAGTTATATTTTCAGTGGTGGCACATTTGACCAGTAAAAATTCACGTTTCTACAAAGAGCATTGGCAAATATACTGTACTTCAAATGAGTATTGTAAACCCTAACCAATAAGCTATTCATACTTTGTGAACTACGTAGAATTTTAGCAATCAGGAAAAATATTCAGCGATTTTGCTGGTTAGAGGAGCGATAATCACATGTATTAATTAATGCAGATGGAAGAGGGAGGATGCCACAATACCCAAAATATCTGTCTCTAAAAATCCATTCTCTCCAAAATAAACAGAGAAAGCTCAAACATTTCCCTTTCGCTTTACCATGATCTCAGTTGTTTTGTTCAGTTCTGGAAGTACATGCAGTCTTTATCAGAGCAGCCCACACATATTTTCGTTTTATATTTCTTATGTTGGACAAGGTCAACAGTTGTGTTAAAATGGTAGCCTTTACAAATTCACACCACAGTCATTACTTCCTTTTTCAATGAGTCTCTGCATTTCAATTTCAAAATTAAAAACATTTCTTTGGACCAATTTTTATTTGATCTGGGCATATGTGTACAGTGTATGATGAAAAGATAATTGTCAATTTCTCTTTCAATTACTTTTCCACCTTTGAAAAGAACCCTGCAAATCAAATTATGAATTCTCATTCTACCTTCAGAAGAAAGAGGTTGGTACAGTGGGGAGAACAAGTATTTGATACAGTTATTTGCAGGTTTTCCCACTTACAAAGCATGTAGAAGTCTGTAATGTTTATCATAGGTACTCTTCAACTGTGAGTGACGGAATCTAAAACAAAAATCCAGAAAATCACATTGTATGATTTTTAAGTAAATAATTAGCATTTTATTGCATGACATAAGTATTTGATACATCAGAAAAGCAGAACTTAATATTTGGTACAGAAACCTTTGTTTGCAATTACAGAGATCATACGTTTCCTGTAGTTCTTGACCAGGTTTGCACACACTGCAGCAGGGATTTTGGCCCACTCCTCCATACAGACCTTCTCCAGATTCTTCAGGTTTCGGGGCTGTCGCAGGGCAATACAGACTTTCAGCTCCCTCCAAAAATGTTCTATTGGGTTCAGGTATGGAGACTGGCTAGGCCACTCCAGGACCTTGAGATGCTTCTTAGGGAGCCACTCCTTAGTTGCCCTGGCTGTGTGTTTAGGGTCGTTTTCTTGCTGGAAGATCCAACCACGACCCATCTTCAAAGCTCTTAATGAGGGAGGAGGTTGTTGGCCAAGATCTCGTGATACATGGCCCCATCCATCCTCCCCTCAATATGGTGCAGTCGTCCTGTCCCCTTTGCAGAAAATGTCGTCCTGTCCCCTTTGCAGTCATGTGGTCATCAGACCACATGACCTTCTCCCATTCCTCCTCTGGATCATCCAGAAGGTCATTGGCAAACTTCAGACGGGCCTGGACATGCACTGGCTTGAGCAGGGGGATCTTGCGTGCGCTGCAGGGTTTTAATCCATGACGGTGTAGTGTGTTACTAATGGTTTTCTTTGAGACTGTGGTCCCAGCTCTCTTCAGGTCATTGACCAGGTCCTGCCGTGTAGTTCTGGGCCGATCCCTCACCTTCCTCATGATCATTGATGCCCCACAAGGTGAGATCTTGCATGGAGCCCCAGACCGAGGGAGATTGATCGTCATCTTGAACTTCTTCCATTTTCTAATAATTGCGCCAACAGTTGTTGCCTTCTCACCAAGCTGCTTGCCTATTGTCCTGTAGCCCATCCCAGCCTTGTGCAGGTCTACAATTTTATCCCTGATGTCCTTACACAGCTCTCTGGTCTTGGCCATTGTGGAGAGGTTGGAGTCTGTTTAATTGAATGTGTGGACAGGTGTCTTTTATACAGGTAACGAGTTCAAACAGGTGCAGTTAATACAGCTAATGAGTGGAGAACAGGAGGGTTTCTTAAAGAAAAACTAACATGTCTGTGAGAGCCGGAATTCTTACTGGTTGGTAGGTGATGTCATGCAATAAAATGCAAATTAATTATTTAAAAATCATACAATGTGATTTTCTGGATTTTTGTTTTAGATTCCGTCTCTCAAAGTTGAAGTGTACCTATGATACAAATTATAGACCTCTACATGCCTTGCAAGTAGGAAAACCTGCAAAATCGGCAGTGTAACAAATACTTGTTCTCCCCACGGTATATAAACCTGCCATCTCAGTCGTGTCTTTTTTTATTTCACATAGGCAGGATCTTCCTCTGAAAGTGATTTATCTGACCCCATCCGACCCATCTCTTTCACCACTCAGCATGAGAAGTTTTCAAAGCTCAGTTTTTCCACCAATTCTTGTAGTTCTAAGATTATTTATTTCATGGAAGTTGAGAGATAGGATGTGTTTCATTACATAGTTGGCTAAATGTTCACGTACTTGATTATGAACAGGAACAATAGCTCAGCTACTATTATTAGCAAAGAACATGGAAATGGGATTCAATTATTTGGAATAATATTGCTAATTTCAATTACATCTGAGCTTTTAATGTTCAGTTTTAAGGTGTGTTAAAACACATGAAGCTCCTAACGTTCGCCTGGACTCCAGCAGGTTCTGCAAGCTATTTGCTCTGTAAAAGCAAGCGATTTGTTGCCCTGCTCGCATAATAGCTAGACTCAATTAGCAAATGGGGTCTCTAGAGGGATGTAAACAAACTACAGCTTTGGGTAGACCTTGCCCACTGGTAATGATCCGCTATGCTCACAGAATCCTTATTTTACATCTAACTGAACATCAATTACAGTGTATAGGAAGCTTGTTCAACCACGCCTCTGAAATGGCATCATATTATGTTTATAGTGTTCTACCTTGGACCAGGGCCCACATGGCACTATATATAACAGGGTTATATAAACTGGGTTATGCAAATATTGCTGTAGAACGTCTCTAACTGCCTGGCCTGCTCCCGGTTGTCCAGGTGCAGACCTTCAGGTGTGCCAGCCCAAGGGCCTGACGTGCTGTTCTAGAAGGATGGAAGAACGCTACCAGGTGGCTGCCAGGCAAAATATGGAGTCAGGCCTACAGACAGCCAGTGCCCAGCTCAAACTTCTTATCATCCAGAATGCGGCTCTCTTCCAAGGTAGTGTCTTTAGCCTACATTGTTGTGTGTTTTATTTCTTTTTGTGTCTTTAGCCTACATTTGTTGGGTGTTTTATTTTGTTTTGTGTCTTTAGCCTACATTGTTGTGTCTTTCATTTCTTTTTGTGTTTTAGCCTACATTGTTGTGTGTTTTATTTCTTTTGTGTCTTTGGCTTACATTGTTGTGTTTCATTTATTTTTGTGTTTTTAGCCTACATTGTTGTGTGTTTTATTTCATTTTGTGTCTCTAGCTTAAATTGTTGTGTTTGATTTCTTTTTGTGTCTTTAGCCTACATTGTTGTATGTTTTATTTCATTTTGTGTCTTTAGTCTACATTGTTGTGTATTTTATTTCTTTTTGTGTCTTTAGCCTACATTGTTGTGGGTCTTTTAACCTTTTTTGATCTGAACTAGGATTGAGTCTTTGCTCTGTAGGATCCAATTCTGTGTTTTTCCTTTCCTTGGATATTGAACACTGCATGGTTTAGGAAGAGATTGTAAGTAGATATTTCACTGTACTGTTTATTCCTGTTATATCATGTGCACACAACAAATTGATTTTGACTTAGAAAGCACTTGTTTGTGTCTGGACTGTTGTGAATCTCAACTAAACTTGGGTCGTGACCTCAAGGATCAGAACAGTAGTATTCTGCACCAACTATTGCCTTCTTGTTTTGCAATTGTTCAAATGGTTGTTGAAAATGTATTACATGTAGATCTCTGAGGAATTTGCCTTTCTTTGCTCTTCATTTCTATTAAGCTAACATATAGAACTGTTTCAAGGTGGTCATACCATGGATCACATAAGAAATCGCTTTTTGAGTTTTCGGACCCATGTAGCCAGTGCTTAATTTGTAAACTTAGAGGTCCCGGATTACAAAATGAATGCGGAAACTGTAAATCTTTGGAAAGAACGAGGTGCTGGATCGAATGAGCAATAACAGGAGCGCGGTGCTGAAATTACTGAAAAAAAGCCTCACGCACATGCTGATAAATAATTAGACAATATAAATGTAATGAACACAATCCCTTAACACATCCATTACTGTCATCACTGCCAAAACTGGTCTGTGCCCACATTATTAATTTGTGGGACTTACACCGACAACCAAACTCTTATCTTATTATAATTCAAGCATTGCACCTCGTCCATTGATAGGCCTAGCTAACTACACCATCACATCAACATTATCAGATCATAACACCACCAAATCCATATTCTTACCTTTCTGTTTGAAACATTCCACATAACAGCCACGGAGCTCTCCTTTATGGGTTGTTTAGGTGCCGACTGACTTGTTGGTTAATAAATGAAAATAAATCTGATTGTCTTTTAGGCATTATTTCACTATTATTATTAGTTCACTATCAACATTCCACCACAGCTGGTAAACACCTGTTGGCGATTACATGTCTAGGCTATAGGTCGTGTTGTTTATTTCATTCGATTTATTTGAGTTATTTTTGACCACTTTGTTGGTTCATCTCATGTTTTATACTTATTCAGACAGAAAATCTTATCTGCCAAATTATGTGCATGTCCCAGTGGGTACCAGACAAGAGTCGTCAAGTCCCGGATCTGGATCCGGAGATCCATCCGTCTAGATACGGCACAAATTAAGCACTGCATGTAGCTATTGTGCATAGAAAGTAAATGTGGTTACATCATCAATGAAAACAAGTGACCCAGTTCAGGGGGCAGCCATACTTGCAAAAACAAAACACCACCTCCACCTTATTAAATAGATGAGGTGGTGAGGTGTGGATCTTGGGCAGTTCCTTTTTTTCTTCACATTTTCCTCTTACGCATCACTCTGGTTGATCTTTGTCTCATCAGTCCACAGCAACCTTTCCCAGAACTCTGCAGTTTCTTTGTTTTGCTGTAATCAAGCCATCCATTTTTTCAGAATAAGAGTGCACATCGTGGTGTAGCTTCTGCTGGTGAAGTCTCCTGTGGATGGTAGTTGTTGACACATCCATACCTACCTCTTGGAGAGTGTTTCGCAACTGAAGAGTGTTCCTGTCTCTTAGTTTGTTTCTTTGTTACTGCATGTCAAGCATTTTTTGGTAATCCAGTCTAAAGTTCATCCTTGAGAATGACACCAGTGATGTTCAAAACAGTTTTTAGGAAAACATGGGATACTTTGGATAAGTATGTCTGATAGGTATTTTGTTTTTCTAGCTTCCTTGACTCTCACACTTATGTGGACGTTCACCAATAGATTACTTGAAAGTCGAACACAAAACATAGAATCGACAATCAACAATAGCCACTCTCTTATGCCGAGACAAATTGTGACAAAGCACACCTGTCTAACCAGAAACTGCTGTCATCCTTCAACCTCATAGGATCCTTTAACTTAATTTCAATCAATTCTTCTCTGTCTCAATAATTGCAGAGGGCAATATACACAATGTGTGACAGATGTTCTTAACATGTTTTTATTAGACATGTTCCTGTCATGACATGTCTTCTATATGCTTGGTTAGACATTTTGTGTTTACAGCAACTGACGCATGCTATCCTGAACAAAACCTATTTTAACCTACAAAGTACTCCTCCTACCCCCCCCACCCCCCACTCCCCCCAGCCCCAGCCCCAGCCCCACCTCTCAAACTTCAGTTTTCGGTGACAACCAGTTTTTATGTAGCTCCAAAGTAGCTGTGACAAGTCAGCTCAAACAGATGCCGCAGCCATTGTGACTTTTGTCTTTTCCAGAACCTTTTGTTTAGATCAAACACTGCATTCCACAAGCCCCATGCAGTGCAATGCATAAATGCAATGCCTTATATCAACAGATTTAGAGGAATCAGGATGGATAAGGTGAAAACACAAACACACAGGACTGATCTGATGAAATGTCACACACGACCTATAGATTTTGGTTACTAACAAATACTGTTACTATTTGCATTCCATTCTGTATGATATGGTTGCTGACTGAGAGGTTGGACATTAAAGCAAACATGGACCCACATGACAATACATTACAATGGGTGGGGACTAGCAAGAGGCGCTATCATCTTGAAATGCCAATTTAAAGTGAGTGTTTAATAGAGACCGAGGGGTTTGACTAGCGTGGTCATAAGCTACATGCTAACAGTGTTAGAGACAGCCACTGTGGTTTGACTCTAGTTTCCTAGAAGGGGCTTGATGCTAATTGGTTTACGATAGGGTTTGAAAGCGCTCCCTAAACAACCCACATAGGGGAATCGCTACTAGGACATCCTGATCTTGTATCATCTTGTTTTATCTCTCTCTCTCCCCTTGTTTTCTCTCCCCCCATCTCTAATTTCTCTCTCCTCATTCTCTTTCCACTCCTCTCTGTCTCTCTCTCTATTTTTCTCTCTCCTCTCTCTCTCTTTTCTTTTGGGAATTGAGCACTTGTTTGGAATCTTCTGCGCTCTTCTGTTTCTTTTGTTCTTTTTTGCACTCTATTCTGCCACAGATCAAAGGGCTTCCCCCTCTCCCCTCCTATATTTTCCATCTTGGTGTATTCTTCTCTCTATCCCCTCCCCTCTCGTCTCCCACCTCTTCACCTGCCTCAGACAACACCAACGTTTTTTTTCCCCTTTTCAAACAAACTTTGCCTCACAATTGTGGAAGAAATTACGATTTCACATCATCCTGAGGCAGTGACACCTCTGAGGTAAGTTTAGCTTATCAAAATACTGCAAGGTACAACACCAAATTGGTTGTTTTCTCTGACATTCGATAACGCAAGCAAACACTTATCCACTTAATCCAGTCTAACCTGGGCGAGCCATTTAAAATACAAAACGGCAGCTAACCAGCTAATAGATTACAACACTAAATGCAATGTTCTGTAAATTAGCTAGTTGGCTACTGCAGTAACAACCGTATCACAAGGAACCCATTCTAATAAAGTAGTAACTGCCTTGTTCTGCCCCAAGTCAGAAACAGCTCTGCTTCCCCACAACAATGTAGCAGTCAGAGCTGGGATGCACCAGACACCAGGCACATGTGTTGTGTGGAGATAATTGGTTGTTGGACTTAAGCAAATGCATATCGTGTTTGGAGTCTTTCCTAACTTTCTTATTTGTCAATGGTCATGTTTGACAGTTTGCTCCTCCAGGCCTTCCCTGCTTTTCCATGAAGTGCCTGAAATTAGTTGATTTAAAAAAGGTATAATTGGGGATTTACATTCAGTTGTTAGTTTGGTCGCTTTGACTGGAATTCCAGCCTACTTCAAATGTTCTGAGGATTCCTTTAGACAGTACAGAAGAAGATGGGGAGATATTGGTTGGAGGAAAGATAGCAAACTGGAATGACAGTCAATGGGATCAAGCTCTATAACTCAACCACACAACCTGTGCATTCAGAATTGAGGATTACATTTGATTTGTTGAATGATATCAGTAAAATCTTTCCATAATAATAAATGATGTTAGTCAGATGGCAGCATGTTATTTGACTTGGACCAGCTAAATTCACATTGTCTCATCATTAGCTCCATCACCTCACTCTCATGATTGCATGTCTTGCCTGATATTATCCAAGTTTGAAAATGAGTATCATTCAGTAGTAGGATAGGGGAGCTCATCTTGAAATCTAATCTTGTGAAAATGAAAAAATGATGCAGGCATGCTGAGAAATACATTTCCTTAATTATAAAATATGATGTTTCTGATGAACTTGTTATTATGTTATTATAGTCGGCTGCTTTGAGCCTTCGTCAAAATATAGCCCGAGGTTAATTTGATATTTTCGATTTTTTAATATCGGTGAAGTGTCTTGGGTAATTATTATTATAGTTGGCAACCTTATAGAACGAAAATGGCCTAGGTGATAGGAAGAGTTGTTAAGTCAGATAGCCACACTAAAAAGCTAATCAGCGTAGGTGTTAGGTTTAGCTGTGAATGTCAAAGTAGGTGACTGACAGCTCCAATTCCTGTCAGGCCTGCAGTGATGTGCTTCAGAGCAGCTCCAGTAATGCCTGGTGGATGAGGCACAAAATAACCAATTATTGTGAAGGGAATGTTGAGGACAATTTTCCTTTAAGAAAAAAAAAGATGACAGAGTAGAAGGAATTCCTTTTTTTAAAAGTTTGTTCAATAAAATGTGGTGTGTCTAATACATTGATGATTCTTTATGTTCACCCAAAAGTGTGTTCTTCTCTTGACTGATTGTGTTTTTGGGATCATTGCCATCAGTATGTAAGCCTGTTTATGCAGAAGCTGCACAGTAACTTGGTAAGGTTGCAACAAAGAAGGCCAATAAGTGCCTTAGCACACTGCATCACCTCTTTTGTTTTGTGTACTGTTGGAGGCGTAACTGCATTGGAGTTGATCGACGTAACTCAGCGTTGATAGAAATCTCTCCAACACATTTGAGAGAAATTTAACAATTTTGTATTTAAGTGTCATTATTTCCATACAACCTAAACTTTCTGTTTTTATTCTTCTAATGGGACTGGGGGTTTAAGTCTGGGTGCATCTTTGTGGGAGTAACCACAATAGCAGCAGCTGCTTAATTATATAACAGCTCCAACAGTTGAACCTTTGGCATCCAGTTGGCGTTATTGGGGTTTAATGGACTTGGAGTATTCTTTCTATCCCAGTATTGAGTATTTCGTACTTCATTCAGATTACAATTACATGAGGAAATGGCAAAATAACAGTCATGAATGAGCTGACTGCAGTCCACAGAGCCTGGGAGATTAGAGACCACAAACCATATTACTGTCTTACAGTTTCCATGCACATCATTGCTCCACTGCACCCCAATGAGAAACTGACGCCCTGGGGGAGCCAGAGGGAGCAGGAGCAACCATCAAGGTTCACCAGGGGGGAGTCACTTTTAGCCTTTTGAAGCAATGAGAGAGAGATTAAATGAGAGATGTGTGCCTCAGTTTAGAAAATGTATCCATGAGGTTTCAATTTACATGAACCGAGACGAGAAAGCGTTGGGGGGAGTCCAGATGTCTTTTTCCTACATTTGGTATACAATTAAGTCTGGAAATATTTGGACACTGCCCCAAGTTTCATAATTCTGTCTCTGGACACAAATGATTTGAAATGAAACAACCGAGACGCATTTGAAGTGCACACTTTCAGCTTTAATTCAAGGGGTTGAACAAAAATATCGTATGAAACATTTAGGAATTGCAGCCATTTTTGTAAACAGTCCCCTTATTTCAGAGGCTTCAATGTAATTGGTCAAAATAACACAATCATAAATATAATGTTAATTTTTTTTAATACTTTGTCGAGAATCCTTTGCAGGCAATGACTGCTTGAAGTCTGGAACCCATGGACATCACCAAACGCTGGGTTTCCTCCTTTGTGATGCTTTGCCAGGCCTTTACTGCAGCTGTCTTCAGTTAATGGTAGACTTGGATAATGATATGCCTACCTCGTGGAGAGTGTTCTTCACTTGGCTGAATGTTGTGAATGGGTTTTTCTTTATCATGGAAAACATCCTATGATCATCCACCACTGTTGTCTTCCATGGACATCCGGGCGTTTTTTGTGTTGTAGAGCTCACCAGTGCATTCTCTTTTTCTCAGAATGTACCAAACTGTTGATTTGGCCACTCCTAATGTTCCTGCTATCTCTCTGAAGGATTTTTGTTTTTGCAGCCTAAGGTTGACCTGTTTAATTTGCATTGAGAGCTGCTTTGACAGCATGTTGTGAGCTCACAGCAACAGCTTCCAAATATGAATGTCACACCTGGAATCAACTCCAGACCTTTTACCTGTTTAACTGATGAGAAAATAACGAAGGAATAGCCCATACCTGTCCATGAAACAGCTTTTGAGTCAATTGTCCAATTACTTTTGGTCCCTTGAAAATGAAAGGACTACATTTTAAAGAACTGTAATTCCTAAACTCTTGCTCCAATTTGGATGTGAAAAAGCCCATATTCATTATTTTACTGTAACTTGAATATATTTTGGAAAAATGGTGGCAAGCATTCGATATGACAAGCTCAAGAGTTGATCATCTGAGACAAACTGTGGTTCAGCAAGTAGGCTAGCCAAGTACACAAACATGAAGTATTCAGCCCACGAGAGTAACTCGAGCAGTTATCATAGGCCAGGTGCATGAGCGATTCAGCTCCAGTGTTACATAAACTCCAGCACAAGCACTGATACATGTTCAGGTCCTGGCAGATATGTAGATCATTTTTTATTAGAATATTTATATTAAAAATAGGCCTACAAAATTAAATTAAATATTTAATTAATGAAATACATGAAAAGAAACAATTTCCATGACTTTTCCATGGCTTTAGAGTTTTTGTCTATTTCCAAAACTTCTCCAGGCCTGGGCAACGCAAATTTCAAATTCCATGACCTTTCCAGGATTTCCACGACCGTACGAACCCTGCATCAATGACAGGCAGGTGAATAATAACAGCAGTCTTACTTCACATTGTCTTGCTCCTTCTCCACCTCAATCACTTTTGTCTATCCAATGTGGAGGTGCGGAGGAGTATCATTTGCCAGCTCCCGGTAAAATGAACAGGTCGGTCAGCCACGACCATTCGGTCTGTTCTTATTACATACTATATAACTGCATACTTCTCTTTTTTTCTTCGACCAACCAAGGAAATAATTGACTTGAGCTACATTCTTTGTCGTCAATAGCTACAAAATACATTGTACTTCACACTGCAATACTCAGAGGAGGTGGTAGTCTGGAATGTGCTAGTTCGGAAGGGAAGTGTTTCGGGAGTGATATTTTTGGGTGTTTATGTTACAAAATACTGTATCGACTTGATTGTATTCGATACATTTTGGCATATTTATTGTAGCGTGAAAACCAATTCAGACATCTGAAGAGATAATCCAGTTAATAAATAGGAGAGGATTGGAGGTTGAAGGGTAATTAACAAGAGATCAGAAAGCTTGCCTGTACAGACTTCCAGAGACTTGGTAAAATATGTCAATAGTGGTATCAGGCTACATGCAGAATAAATGTGTGTACAAGCAGGGAGTGATAGAAAATCTGTGATGGCAGCCTGTAAGGAAAGTGGGACAGACAGAACCCCTGGAATGATTGGCTAGGCCCAGGGAAATATAACAAACTTATTGATTATTAAGAGGCTTAAGAGACTGCTATTGTTGCAACTATGCCAACATTCATTTATCTAGGCCATCTTAAACTTGTGAAATTAAAATGTAGCATAGTGTATGTGTACATAAACACATTTTCCTTTACCGAAAGTAAGGTATGAACACAGTTCAGTATAACTCCGAAAACAACAAATGTCTTTACTCAAACGATTAATTGATTAAGTCATTATGTAAAAAGTGCATGGAATGATCTTACACAAAAAAAAAATATAATAATAATATCCAACGGCATTAGACTGCTGCCCCCGCGACCCGGCCCCGGATAAGCGGAAGATGATGGATGGATGGATATCCAACGGCAATCAACATCTATACATGGTTGTATGAATCCAGAATGAAATCCTCTTTAACACTGAAAGTCAATCCGTGTTGGTACACTCAGGACATCATTAAACATGAAACGCATTGCCATACATAAGGGGTTCTGCGATACCACATCTCGTATCAAAGATTTCTCTGCTTTTCTTTTCTATAGAGACAAGAACTCGACCTCAACATGAACAGTCCCATAAAATATCACCCACATTCCCAGTGTGCTATCAACACACCATTGCAGTATTGCCCTGATAGGAGCACATCTGTCTGGCTCCATCATTTCTCTGACATCTCACTGCCTATAACACACGTAATGGAATCACGTATGTCAAACTGCACAGCTCTTTATGAGCAATCAGAAAACCACAAGGGAGATGTGGCTAGAAAACCATCGAATACACACAGCACATTTAGGCTATACTCGCTGAATTAAATCTTCACTCCTCAGACCATGAGAGGCTTTCCAGGTCTGCGGGAATGTCCTGTTGTCTGAGATTACTCCTCTGTCCTGCAGTGTGTAAACATGTTGGTGGTCGGTCACTCGAGAATGTGATATGGTCATCATGCCAAGTCCAATATCTCTCCCACTGCATGGAGAGATGCACAAACAACTCGGACTGAGGATGTATCCCAAATGGCACCTTATTCCCTATGTACTGTGATGCTTTTAAACAGAGCCCCTATGGGCCCAGTGTAAAAGTAGTGCCCTAATTGGAATAGTGTGTGATTTGGGAAGCACTCTGTGGCTTTCGTAGAAAGCACGACAGTGTCTGAGCTTGGCTATCTGTTTGGGACTTCTGCTTCAGTCGATGGTGCTGCGTAGCAGGGGAGGACTCTACTCCTCTGACTAAAAACAAGTCAACCCACAGGAGAAGTGGAGCGCTGTAAATGACTGGGAGCTGAGAGCTATCTTGAAAGGACACTCAAACATCAACACATTGGACAACATGATGTGTTCAGCTTCACCGCTACACTGCATACTTCACAGAATCTGTCTGAAGAGACCCATATTATTACAGTGAAGAGAGCTCGGACCCCCCCCCCCCATAATAATAAGCCTAGTTCTTGTCCTTGAATTTTCCTGTACTTTGTCGTTTCTAGCCAGCAAATTAGCATCTCATTAGCAACTGAAAAAAGTGCTATCGACTTCCCCCCACTCCCTCTCTTGGAGATGGTTTTAATTACTCTAAGTGTATTAGGAATTAGAATGGCGGACCCCTGTGGCCCCTGGCAGAGGTGGAATTGACCTTGGGAATGAACGCTGCCCTCATTTGGCTCCGATAGTGCTGAATGGGCAGCTGCTATTGTGGCAGGAGCCCAAAAGAGAAGAGTTGGATAAGGCCGGGGGTCCTGGGTCTCATGGTAATGCCGCCTCCCTCCACGGTCAGTAATCAAAGTCAAAGATCCGCCTTTCCCTCCATGTCCAATCCTCATCTCTGGCTCATTAGTGATTCGCTTAATCTAATTCCCTGGGCGACTGGCCTCTCTTTCTTCCCCTGCTCCGACACTCTCTCTCCTGCCATCCACCCTCCTTTAAGAATCCCCTGCCAGGTTTCCTCGGCAGAATTCTTTTGTTTCATGTCAAAGTTCTCCCTTCTGCAGCCCAATAACGATGAAAACTGGGAAACCGACTGCCTGCTGCTGCCAGAGCTGTCTCCAGTTGTTTACTCGCAGTGCAGATCTGACACGGTGATGGGTGGAGACGGGAGAGGCGGGGCCACGGGCTCCGTCGTTTATTTGACAAGCCGCAATCTACTGCCCATTACCACTTTCTTCTCTATCAACTTAGAATTCTTTTCTAACCTAATAGTCTGGGTTTTATTATTATGCCACACTAATTTGCTGGGTTGTAATGAGGTTGCCGGGTCTTCTCCAAGTCTCTACGCTGGCAGAGCTCCCCTGGGTCCATGGAAACTGTGGGGGCAGATAGATACTTATTAGATGTGGTGTAATTCTGGGAGCAGCTCTGTCTTTGTCTGGAATGTTCTGTAGTGTCTGGGACTCTAAGAGGAGAGCGTCAATGGCCCCTTTAGGAATGGGCTCAGCATAGCAATGGAGGGGCTATGTGTTTGTAAGCCCCTGTGTAGATCATTGGGGCGTGTGTGTGTGCGTGTGTGTGTCTGCCGTTGGGTGGATCAACTCAAAGTGCAGGTCTGTGGCGATGAGGAACATAGGTCGGACCTGAGAGGATGTGGATCCCACTGCTGATTTAGAGTCCGCCAGAGTCAAGATCACACAAGCTATGTTTTTTTTCTTTAATATACGGACTTGCAGCAAGTCTTCTCAGGGACCAGATCCAAACAGGACAGAACAATGCATCACATGAAACCCAAACGGAACATTAACAACAAACATTTCCATAATGTAAAACATAATAAATTACGCTGCAGTGATTAAGTGTGTGTGATTGAGTGTATGTGATTTGTTGTGTGGTTGGTAGAGTTTGTAGGATGGGGGGGGGGGGGGGGGGGTGTTTAACTGTGTGTCTCTAAATAGTCCCTGTTGTTTTATGTGCTGTTGTTTTATCGTTTTTTTCCTTTAAAACTGCTTTTACTGCCAACTTGAGTTAGGTGCTGTGAACTAGAGGTCCAGTGGGCGTTGCTCTGTGATACTGTTTCGTTATCTCGTCTCTGTACAGAGACCTCTGGTTTTATCACTCGTGGGATATTTTGTGGGTGTCTGAGAAGTATGACATCGATTGTCAGTTGATCAATTTGGAATCATAAACACAAAGATATTTATAATTTTAACAAGAAGCCATGTGGTTACAGTAATCTGTCCAGAATCAAACCAGGAGAGACTAGCATGCATGTTGTTTATGCTAGGTTTCTACATTAAGGGTAAGGCTTGCTGATCTGTTATGAGACTGCTGTAGCTTCACTGGGTCTTTACTGTTTCTGACAGTATTCAAAATAAAACAAGACCAGAGCCTGAATAACTAGGGCCTTGTTTCCCAAAAGCATCTTAAGCTTCAGTTAATTACTAGAATCTTCTTAGGAACTTAGTTAAATCTGTGCACTACTTCCCAAAGCCATCGTACTTGAGCTTGTTATTTAATAAAAGGTTGGCTTGAATATTCTTCTTATTCTTATTAATGACTGCCCCAGACAATCAATAGAATAGTTAAGACAATTGTTAGGCCGTTTCTAGACTTTACAATTCCTTTTATGCACAGAGGATCTTAGCTAAAAACTGAATCAATAAGTGTCAATAGACTTCAAGCTAAGTTGACTACAAATGGATAGCCCACAGTTTTTTTTAGCAATTGTTACAAACAAGGACAAAAATGATTTCAAATATAAGTGAATTAAAATAGAATATAGACTGCCGTATCCTACAGACTACATAGCCTAATATGCCTATATCATTCTAGAATATCTTCATATATTTCATGTTTATTAAATAATATTTAAATTGAGCTCCATATCACTAATTACAAGCCGTCTTTAATTCCTCACTATACTGTTTCTAATGATGTGTGTAAGTTATTTATTTCAAAATGTTTGTGGTGTCTGTACTTTCTTTTGATGCCCCATCTTCTTGTTTGTTTTCATGTGAAAAAATTAATAAATTAACAGGCACCTGACTTCTGTATCATTCGCCTCTATTTTTGTCTTCAATAAAAATAACAAAACAATAAACAACTTTGAAGCAGAGCATATTAATAGAAAAGAGAAATATTATTGAACATTTCCAGATGTAGAGTGCCCAGTTTCCCAGTACCAATGGAACTTAGACGTGAGAATATTTTAACAATGCGTCTAACAGACAGTATTTCCCAGGAACCCATGCAATGAAAATGTTGTCTAAGAATTGTATCAGACCAGTCTCGATACTTATGTCACAAGAAAATACACACACAGTGCAACAAATCACAATTTGAGGTTGTTTGGTTTATTTTGACAGGTTAATTTGGGTTAAATAAATGTACAAATAAAATCTTGCAGGGTATTCTGACATATCAGATCCCAACCTAAAACCCTGTTGTTCCCTGTTTTCTAATTGGTTAACTTGGTTCTTACCCACAATCTATTGGCTACTGAAAACCTGTCAATCACAGGGTAATAGAAAATAAAATAAAAAATTACAAACATGGGAAGAAATCTAAAAATAACAAAAATACAATTAAAAAACAAAACGGTAGTGGCACTTCTGTATGAAAAAATTACCACAATTAGTAATCCACTGAACTTTTATTTACCACCGTTACGTACACGTTTTTCTCTCAAACTTAAAACAGTATTATCTTACACACATTAACAGCACAAGCTGACCTACTCACTCTCCTGGAAATGCCTTCTGATTGCTGGGTAAAACAATGTCCAACTTACTGTTCTAACAAAATAAAACCTATGTACACTGATATAGACAATTTACAATATACAGCTACGTTCAATAGCACAATCTACCGTTTCCCTTCATAATACATTAGCACATCTAACCTAGCAGAAATGCCGCTCAAGTGCAACGATAGTGTGTGGTCTTTAACAATTTGCATCGGTTGCTTTGACTTGGAAATACTACAGTATCTATATCTAACTTACTGCTACAGATTCCCATCTACATACAATGAGGATTATCTTCCCATTTGAATACGTTCACTCAATTTTTACCTTGGCATTCACGTCCTACACTTAACCCTCCATCATCTTCTCGCAGGTGTCTACATATAGCACCTTTCCCGTGAGTCGTTCCTGCAGCGCTGACGTCACTAGACGCATTACTCACACAGAAAGACGTACCAATTCTACTCTACAAAGGCCAAGCCAATCCTACTTATGCATAAAACACCACCTGGTTACACTAATATGATCGAAAGAAATCTTCTGACTTAAGCAAAGATTTGAAATATTGCAGTCCAGAAGCTGCCCAGGTTAGGACGTAATACACAATAATGGAGGAGTGTGCCCTCAGAAGCTTGACATTTGTTACACGTGGGAGAGGTGGCAGGGAATATGCTATGGAGCTTAGTCATGGAGTGTAATCTATATTAGATCACAAGTTGAATGAACTGAGGTGAGTGAGCATGTACAGTGGCTATAGAAAGTCTACACAGTATGTCACTTTTTCACCTTTTGTCTTGTCAGTACCTTAGAGTTGAATACTCAAAGTTTAAAACATTTTAATTAGACCAAATGTATCTACATGCCATTTTCCACATTGAATTTTTTCTAAATTTTGAATGAAAATTATATATGAAAAATACAAAACTGAAAAATAGTCAAGTGTCCACCCTCCCTGAGTTAATACTTCAGCAGTAATCACTGCAGTCTTTACCAACCTTGCACACCTAGATTTGGCATTATTTGACCATTCTTCTGTACAAAACTGTTAAAGCTATTTTGTAAATTTTTAAAAATTTACCCCATTTTCTCCTTTATAAAAACATACTGTTCTGTTTGTCATCACACTGCCCGCTGAACCAACTTCCAAAACAGGAATTGTGAAGCGCTCCAAGGAACACTCTTTCTGTTTTTCTCCCTCGATTGAGCTAACAGGTGCCTTATTCACTACAAAGCATTGCTAGAGTGTGACAAGGCAAGGAAATCATATTCTATTACTACCCACTAACCCAGATGCTGCTGGCCAATGGGAGTAGCCTCCATCTGACCCCTAGGCCAATCCGCCAGCAGGATTCAAACATTGTTCTCGGAATAGACCAACTAGCTGGAAGGCAGTGACTTTAATCATGGACGTGAATTTGAGCATGGGTTCAAATCATGATGCAAGCATGGTGTTAAACCTGGTCTACTGTTAGTGTGGCACATCCTCTCCCCTTTCAAGATCAGAAATATGTGGGACTGCCCCACTCCTAAGAATTTAGATGCGGTCATAAGACATAACTAACTGTAAGAGTATTTTAATTATTGAGGCGTGAACGTGTATGTATCCATATTAATCAATGATGGCATTACTAAGTTTGGAATTGAAGGGGACTACATTCTGTACTAACTTTAATTTCTCTGTTGTACTCTCACAGGTGGCATGTTAAGGACCCCCCTTCCTCTAGCACTCAGTCTTCTGGCATATCTATCATTTGTTTTTCAGATGGCTTTTAGTTGAAGTTTGCAATGGCATAATTAACCAAATGTTCCCTTGCTTGGAGCCCTCGTTAATGTCCCGATGTTAATGTGCAAGGCGTAGTCTAATGCCTCTTGCCAGATTCTCTCACCTAAACCACTGCAACCATATGAGTGGAAAAATATGTGGACCTCTTTTTCCGTGTTCTGCTTCATGCCGAACTTGAGAAAAGCAGTTCTTATCTTGGTAGGGTTGCTGGGGACAGGGCCTTGTGGCTTGTCTTCAGCTAGTTCTACAAGAGGGTCTGTGTGCTATGGTTTACATCACACCAATCTGGTTACATTTTCTTTTGTGCATAAAGCTAAGAGTCTTATCGCCTTTAAAGAATTGAGATTACGTTTAATAGTTATGCATTATAAAGAAGTTTTTATTTTCTTAGTTATTAGATTTACTAATATTATTGATACCAAAACATGTCACAAGAAATTTGAAAACTTGTAAGAAATTATCATACTTGTAAGTTGCAGACAAGAACTACAGGGCCCAGATGTCAACAGCCAGAAAGTCAACAGTTCAAACCCTGTTAGATGGCCATTTATCCAAAGACATATCCGGGCATTGCATGTAAGATTTGAATCGAAACAAGATAAAACTTCAAATAAGCATTTAAAAAATATTTTGTATGAGATGGTCACATCATTTTGATCAAATACTTCTCAACAGAGAAACATGTACACATCAGGTATTGTTTTTAGATTCTTTATCCTTAAATCAAGAGTCCAATTGATTGAATGTCTTAAATATGAATGTTGTTTGACCGCACTAAACATATTTCATTAATTTCATACATGTTTACCTTTCTTTGCGTGGTTTGCAATATTTGACAATCCCAACATAAATCAGCAGAGGGTGAACTATCAGTTCATCAAACTGCTGGTTATCTGTGAGCTCTCACAGCCTTCAGAGCTGGCATGCTGTATTTCTTAGCAGACTGTTGTACAAAAATCAGCATTGACAAAGATGCTGGATGCTTTTGGCTCTTCCAATAACTTCAAGCTTGTCCTTGAACCTGAGGTACTTGGTTCTGGTTCAGTTCCTGGTTCTGCCAGCACTGACACCTGGTTTCCCAGACTGGTGAGCATGTCTAGATGAACCTTTCTGTGGTCTTGAGAATACTACAGGCTTTACATTTTTTTTGCTAAATGTTTCTCTCCTCTCTGTTTTGTGATAATGGTTCTGCTCCACAGGAGGTGTCGGAGAATTGAAGATCAAAAAGTGTCTCTTGAAAGCACAGCTCTCTGAGCTGCTTTGCTTGTTTTTTGCTAGCCACAATTGAGCCCACAGACGCCCCACAAGGAGTTGCGACCTGTTTGACAACCACCTATCCACTCTGGGCAGTGCTTGTTTCCCAGACGTTGTTGGTGTGCTGCGACCGGGATTTAAACTCCAGGCTGCAATGATGCTGTTGTACTGTGAGGCTGTGATCCCAATCCCAATTTGTGGGTGACTTCTTGTTTTTAACCATAGTCGACTTTAACTCTTCAAGTCTAGTTTTCCGCTCTACACAACATGATGAATAGCTCAATGTTCCAGATTACAGATCGCTGTGGTAAACCTGTTCATTTTTCAGTTCAACAAAGCCATCATATTTCAGGATATTATCTGAATAAATCTCAGCTTTATTTAGGTTACTATGCGTGTACTCCATGGGAGGCAACGGCTTCTAGTTCCCAACAGAGTTGAGAGTCCTTTTAAATTGCTCTTGTCTTGTATGTTTCTTAGTACATGTTTTTAATCATTCCTTCCCTCGTTTGATTTGACCATACTGGCACCCGATTGCAGAGGCTGCCTCTCTGCTGATAGCCAGTCGACACCACATGGGGTGCAAATATTAGCATAGTATTTCAACTGTGGCTCTGAAAATCTTCAATAGCAGAATTATCACCCCAGAAAGTAAAAGAGCCCAATTCTAAGACACTTTCATTTGCAGGAGGAGTGCAGAGCAGTGCAGTTCTTCTACATCGTTGGTGTTATTTCAGACAAAGGCAGATTTGTCGATTAGGATAAAGTGTTGGTTTCTCCCTGTGACATTCAGTATGGACTGACCAAGGGAGTTAGCGATGTCCTTCCTAAAGCAGTGATTGCAGAGATTGGCCATTTATTTTTCCTATTTCTTTTCAATTCGATTTCTCACTTTCTCACGTTGAATTTATTTTTCTCTCTTTCCCTCTTTGTCGTGCACCAACACACAGAGACACACAGAGACACACAAACACACAGATAAATACTTGATGCTGATGGATGGATACTTGTTGTGGATGTGCTGTCAGACCAGGTAGTGGATGGTTGGAAAGGTGGGAACTAGTTTTCTTTGGTCTCCCCCTGTCAGGCAGCCTGATAATTCAGTAAAACAGCAGTGCCATCACCAATACAAGTCTCCATCTAAGACACTCTATTTCTCTGTCCCCAGTCTGCATCCCAAATACCCCCTCTTCCGTATTAGTAAATTACACTCAACTCAGCTACAGTAGATGGGAATGGGGCTTGGTTAACAATAGTACTCTATAATCAGAATAGGATGCCATTTGGAAAGCACTGCCAGTTTCCTGTGAGGGCTGCTCCGGGCAGCATATAGGAATCCATTTTGTAACTTCTGTTCTGGCTGACTTCTTCTCATCTACTTGTGGCTGAGTTTGGTGTTTGAAGTTTTGACAGGAGTTCTGGATGGTCGGAGTCATCTCTCTCTCTCTCTCTCTCTCTCAGCCCAGTCTCTGTTGAGTACAGTCTCCCTTGATGATCCCTTGTGATGCATGCTTGGAAAAGGAACCTTTTACTCTTAACATTTCCTATTTCCTTTTATGTCTATTTTTTAAGTTGTGTTTCTTTTTTTGCTAATTTAAATGTATTATTTTGCTCATATAACATTATGAGGAAAGAATGTTTTCTTTCTTATTGAAGATTTTGTATGGTTTATTCCTTTATAGCTCACTTAGTAGTGCTGGAAAAGATAATCTCTTGGAATGGATGCATGTATTACTGTGTGTTGTTGTGCACAGGCGGATACCATGGAGAAGAATAGGAACTATGCAGGGAAAATGCATAATGTGAAAACTACATAAAGTAAATACTACTAATAATAATGTAATACCTTTTTATCTGCATCCCTGTGGTCCTGGTCAAAATATTATGTTAAGAATAATATTGCAAAATATAATGTTGCACTGTGTGTAGAATAGGTTGCCATTTGGGACGTTCCCCGTGACTTCTGACTCCTCCTGTATCACCTGTCATGTAACAGTTCTTCTGACCCCTGTGATTGTGTGACGACACCAAGTTGTCATTATTGGTTTGAGTCTTGTCTATTGATGTAAAACCCGGCACTCTTACAAATGTCCTTGCCTGGGTTTCATCATAGAGGGTAAACAAACACTGGCGAGGCAAAGAGAGTATGGATCAAAGTGTCATTTAAAATGGAATCATCAAACAGAGCTGGGGCTGTAGACAGCTCTTCCCCACTCCAGCTGAAGAGGAGAAGAAGAAGCATCAATACTGACGAGAGGGGAGGAGTACAGTGGGGGAACACATAGACATGAACACATCCCGCAGTCCTTAGAGGCTCTTTTGCTAGATTTCAAATGGCTGTGGAATCGTTACTGTTCTCCATACATCATCTGAAGAAGTTTAATGGACGACGTGAAGCTGGGCGTGCTCTCTTTCAAAACCTCCTACGCTAATCAAAGGAATTCTCTGTCAGTGGAATCAATGGGAAAACCAAAGATGAAATTGGTACACTGCGCTCATTGCTTTTAACAGGGTAGTAGCGTTGTGGCTTTAGAAAGCGCTTGCACATGCAAATGTATTAGTATTTTTGTGTGTCGTTTTTAGTTAATGTTTTGGCTCAGGGCGCAGGCATCTCCTCTTACATGGATGGAGGTTTTACAATTCATACATTGACAAAGCAAGAATTTCCATTTTTGCATATGCCACAAGAGGCTTTTCTTTGATTTCTGGCACTCTCTTTTCCTCTTTTCATAGCTTTTATTTCACTCAATCATGTTGATGTTTCTTTGTTTGTGTATCTCTATAGAGGCTGTGTCTGTACCTAAGAGTGTGTGTGTGTCTGTCTTTCTGGAACAGGTCCAAGGTTGGTGACCAAAAAAACTGTCTCCACATCCCAGAAGGTTCATTGTCTATCTTCTTGTTAATGCATCCGTGATAGTAACAATGATACTACTCTGCTATGTGAACTTAGGTCTTGGTGTTACATTCCAAAATTCACAGTTATTACTGTAAATACCTATTTTCTGAGGGAGGGAATGAGGAATGACACACTATGAGCAATTAATTATTTCCGTGTCAATACCTGAACTCATGTCAAACCAACATTAAGATCTCACTTTTCAAGCCCACTGTGGGCCTTTTCGATACAGACAGCACTCTACTCAAATTTTATTTGGCAAAGCAGACAACGAGTTGGTCACATAACCATCTATAGATCCATATATTTCTGTGTTGCATGAAAAAAGCAAAGGGCATGGAAACACCGTTCCTCTGAAAGATCAAAAATTGGAAATAGCTTTAGGTCCTATAGGACATAGTCACTAAGGTCCTATGGTTAAGGTCTAAGGTTGTATAGGACATAGTCACGACTTGAAAAGTAAAGGCTGGGTTCAAGTGCATTGTCACTGGACTCGCTAAGGCAAATTCCCATTTTCAGTAAAGGAGAGGTGCACCAATACAGTGTGGATCTCCTTGCCTGGACAACGCCAGAGTCAGGAGCAGGGAGGTTTTACAGGATCCACAGAAATCCATTGGTTCAATGGTAAGAACACACAGTACATCCAGAACCAGAACCAGACCCGTGTGGGCACATTTATCATAGAAAACCGCCATCTTAAAAAGATGCCCATGTGTCCCTGGGGTAGTGCCCTCACTTCCCACATGAAAAGTATACACTGTAGCTAATTGTATTTCAAAGTGGAGAAGGAACAGCCCGTGAAGTCAGAATATCCATATTTAAATGCCTGCCAGTAATAAACCTAGAGCCTTCTGTTAGAGGACATCCTTCCCAACTGACTACTAACCATAACAGTCAGGGCAAACTCTTAACCAGCTCACTGGTACTCTCAGGGGCCAAGCTCACAGGCCAAACCTACTGGATGTCTCCACCAATACCCAATATTGTTTATGCTCACAGAACTTTCCGCCTGTATTATGAAGAACGCTATAGGGACCAATGGACGGCAATTGGAAAAATGCCCAGTAATGATCCAGCTATGAGGGCGGACAGAGGGCTTTGTGGAGCTCACTGCCTCTTTACTCCCAATCAGGGAGACAAACAATCTCCTCGGTATGGGCAATGTGGAGCGCCAGCAACCTTGTATGGCAGGTATGCTGACGTCAGCCACCAAGCACTAGCTGGTTGAAGCCGAGTGTACTCGGCCTAGCCTACGCAAACCATAGAGGAACCAAGCCAAGTGCTTCGGAATCAAGAGAGCGACTCCGAATTCGGTTTACCCAGCCAACCCACCTGCCAGTGCTCAAAAGCCCTGTAGCTCTGAAAGCAGAATAACAGGAGATAACGTGTGAAAATCAAGCTTTACAAATGATATTTCCCACAAAACCCCTCCTACAGCCATAAACATTGTAGATCGCTGAGTGGCGACAGAACTGTGGAAGTACAACACATCCCGCATTGCCAAAACATTTTAAAAGTGACATTCACCTTCAGGCACCAGGGGAAATTATTAGGTATGTGCTCATATTGCTCAAATTTCCCATGTGTCCAAGGACTGGTCTGACCGTCATCCTCTCCCCACGTGTCCAAGGACTGGTCTGACCGTCATCCTCTCCCCACATGTCCAAGGACAGGTCTGACCGTCATCCTCTCCCCACGTGTCCAAGGACAGGTCAGACCGTCATCCTCTCCCCACGTGTCCAAGGACAGGTCAGACCGTCATCCTCTCCCCACGTGTCCAAGGACAGGTCAGACCGTCATCCTCTCCCCACGTGTCCAAGGACAGGTCAGACCGTCATCCTCTCCCCACGTGTCCAAGGACAGGTCAGACCGTCATCCTCTCCCCACGTGTCCAAGGACAAGTCAGACCGTCATCCTCTCCCCACGTGTCCAAGGACAGGTCTGACCGTCATCCTCTCCCCACGTGTCCAAGGACAGGTCTGACCGTCATCCTCTCCCCACGTGTCCAAGGACAGGTCAGACCGTCATCCTCTCCCCACGTGTCCAAGGACAGGTCTGACCGTCATCCTCTCCCCACGTGTCCAAGGACAGGTCTGACCGTCATCCTCTCCCCACGTGTCCAAGGACAGGTCAGACCGTCATCCTCTCCCCACGTGTCCAAGGACAGGTCAGACCGTCATCCTCTCCCCACGTGTCCAACGACAGGTCTGACCGTCATCCTCTCCCCACGTGTCCAAGGACAGGTCTGACCGTCATCCTCTCCCCACGTGTCCAAGGACAGGTCAGACCGTCATCCTCTCCCCACGTGTCCAAGGACAGGTCAGACCGTCATCCTCTCCCCACGTGTCCAAGGACAGGTCAGACCGTCATCCTCTCCCCACGTGTCCAAGGACAGGCCTGGCCATCATGCTTTCCCCTTGTGAACTGTGCAGGGAGCGTGTCTTAAGAGTGAAGGGTATTCATGTGATAGGGAAATGCACTGTGCCCAACGCAAGGTGAGATTCTTTCTTCAATTTCTTTGTCAAATGATTGGACCATCTACTGTAAGACAATTGGTTGTGCACTGGAAGGTCACCAACTTTATGCGACAAGGTTATCTACCCTGCATCCCATGGGGAGGCACGAAGAGTTCCTGCAATGGGAAGGCATCATGCTACTGAGCTTCATCTAGCCAAGGTTGAACAGCTCCATTTATGTATGACAATTAGGGCAAAACCGTGATTATAACACCTGGACGTCAAGGCTTCCAACAGGCTTGAGTCTACAACAGGATTGTAGTGTACTCAGATGTTCCCTATAGTGTCATACCAATTGACCAAATCAAAGGGAACAAATTGCTTGGTAGCAGTTTTTGTTTTTATATTTTTATCCAGCTCTGTGGAATTTCTCAGTGAGAAGCCTTGATAAAGACTGAATAAAAATAGACCCTAAAGTGCAATGAAGGTTATCACCATAGAGTACCTATTAATTTCATAAAGTACCTAATAATTCCAAAATCTTGGTTATTGGAACCCCTATGTTAGAGGGTTCAGATTTTTCCTGCTTCCTTTCTTCTCAGCCCCTCTTGGCATTCCCTCAGAGTTGTGTTCTTTAGTTCACCTCCCTGCCCTACTCAGGCCTAAACTTTCTTTCTCCCTGGCACCAAGTTCAAGGAGATGTATTTTTTATCCCTACACAGACCTATGCAATATTGAAGAGCTTATGCAACACATGAAGTCAGCCACGCAGACATAACCATGTCAAATGCCTGGGCGGGAGGTTAATCATACTGTACATGTTAGGGTTACATGGCTTCTTCAAAACACAACTCCTACGAAGGCTGAAAACATGGGGTCACCCTCAAGTGCTCTCTAGATATACAGTCAGAGGAGGAGGTGCCAGAAGGTCAGTGGAAAAAGAAAAATATTTTAAATAATGAACAAAATATATTTCTATTTTTAATCCATATTTTTCACTTAATAAATATTATCTTGATGAATATTTCTGTGAAACGAATAAACCAAATTTAATCAATATGCAAATAGCCTTTGCACTTTTCTTTCTCACTTTATGCCTGTGGTAGTCGTGCTACCCGGGCCAGCGGCAGGTGGACATGCCTCCGACCAAAATGGACTTTATCAAAATGTTTCCTGCTCAGAAAACGTGAACATGGCATAAGCTAACCCAACATTTTTATAATAGCAGGAAATGTGCATTAAATCTGTAGACTGCTCTGTCAAAATGGGTAAAACAGCAAGATTCCCACTGGTAGCCATTGTAGTGCTCACAAGCTGCATGCAGCTCTCAGGAACCTAATTGGCGGTTTGTGAAAATAAAAATGTTTTTGTTGGAGGTCCTTGCTGAGGGTCTCACAATATTTTAGGGTCCTTGACATTAAAAAGCTCTACACATTTATTCTTCGTTCCAAAGTGCCCTCTGCTCCCTACACAGTCCACTGCTTTTGACCAGCGGCCCCTGGTTTAGTAATGTAATGCACTTCGTAGTCAGTAGAGTGCCATTTGGGATGTGGCTTACATTATAGTGCAGCCAGGGGCGTCCGCCGTACTCTGAGCAATTGGCCCTGTGAATTATAGATGCTGTGGGGCGTGTGGGGGCTGAGGGGCCATGTTAGCCCAGCAGGTGTGTGTGAAGAGGGAGGGTGGCAGCCCGGGGACTCTGGGCTGGAGGATGAGGTGCATAATGAACGCGGGAGGAGAGGGGAGATGGATGGACGAGAGGAGGATTAAAGGGGTGGAGTTATATATAAATGCCTGGCTGCTTGCATGGCGTGACTGATATGACGAGAAATGTTTGGGTGGATGAGAAGCCCCCTGGCCTGCCCAGACTCCCAGTGGAGCATTATGCACCTCTGGTCTCCCTGCCCGCTCCTGTTCTGGCCCCCTCCTCCCTTCTTCCTCCCAAACTGGACGGGAGGCTAAGTGGTGAGATGGAGTGAGCGCTCCGCCGAGCTCCATTACTCGTCCTTAGCCAATCCCAACGCTCCAGTTGTCAGTGGTGGGGAGAGAGGTGATGGCTGGAAGCAGGGGGGAAGATGGGTGGAAGGCGTGGAGGCTGGGATCATTAAGGGTTGCCGCAGAGGGGTCGGGGGGTGGAGGGGGGAAGGCGGAGCGGCGTAGGTTAGTAGTGTTTGAAGTTCAATTACCCCCGCCTCATCAGTGTAAACCAGACCATAGTGTAAGTCTCAATACTTTAATGAATACTGGACACTTTAATGATGTGCTGTAGAAGTAGTTAATTTGCAGACACCTTAATATGCAAATAGATGGGGTCTGGATATCCCAGAAAGGAAGATATTGACACTAAAGGAAAGTGAGAGCGGGAGGCAGAGAGAAGGAGGGGTTAACCAACTTGGGTGAAAGTCTGTTTGATGAAAGACCATATGGACACGCATGCACTTTTTCTTTTTTTATTACACAGAAACTATCATCTCCACTAATTTAGCAGTGTCTGATCTCTGTGTGCCTACGCCTGTTTGTCAGGTCTTCTGTAATGACCTTGTAGTGTGGCATAAACTCAACCAATCGTGAAGTTTTCCTTGTGACGGTTAAACGATCACCTCAATTTGGCTGCCTGTATGTTTGTACACTCGAAATACACCTCCAGTATCAAAAACAGTGAACCGCGGCATTTATTGTGAGAATGGGAAAAATGAAATACAAAGAAACTGAATAATAATATTATTAAAGTACATTAAATATGTAGCCTGAATTGATGGGTGCGCTGCCATACCCACGCGTCTCCGTCCCGGGCTTCTTACGCCACGCCTTGGCATCGTTTTGACGTTTTTATGGAACCCGCGGGGATTACAGAGCATTATACTGGCAAATACTGATGCAACTAACATTGCATATTGTTAAATAGTGGCATTTTCCTTGCTATTACTGTGATGGATTCACATTTTAACATTATGGTGGGCCCCCTACTTTTAACTACACTGTACCAGACCTCAAAGGCTTAACTTTTACCTCGGTAGACAGGAAGTGAGGGAAGGCGGGAGTGATTGAGGGAACGGGAACACTTGGAGCTGCATGGTTAACTTGGACCTTGTTAGTATAGATTTTCCTGGATTGTGCACCCCTTCATTTATAATTCATTCTCATCTGATGGGCACCAGGAGAGAGATAGAATGGCCTAAAGTGGAGCAAGTGAGCAAGAAAAGGATGGGAGAGGATGAATTGATGTGACCAGATGCAGTGTTTTAGTACACTTTCGTTAGCCATTTGTAGTGTCCTCTTGGATGGAATATTGTTCAGTCCGTGGAGGAGCTGAGGGGTTCTCCTCTGCAAGGTCAAATCTTTGTCACCGGCACCCTGGTCTCTCAGGATTTAGCCCTGTTCTATCACTGGCCCCCTGGTCTCTCAGGATTTAGCCCTGTTCTATCACTGGCCCCCTGGTCTCTCAGGTTTTAGCCCTGTTCTATCACTGGCCAGTCTCACTATCACTAAGCAGTCTCTGAGGGCCTCTCCACTCTTTATTCAAGATGTACAAACATTTCGAGGGCCCCGTTAGGGTCCTACAGTGGGGAGAACAAGTATTTGATACATTGACGATTTTGCAGGTTTTCCTACTTACAAAGCATGTAGAAGTCTGTAATTTTTATCATAGGTACTCTTCAACTGTGAGTGACGGAATCTAAAACAAAAATCCAGAAAATCACATTGTATGATTTTTAAATAATTAATTTGCATTTTATTGCATGACATAAGTATTTGATACATCAGAAAAGCAGAACTTAATATTTGGTTTGCAATTAGAGATCATATGTTTCCTGTAGTTCTTGATCAGGTTTTGCACACACTGCAGCAGGGATTTTGGCCCACTCCTCCATACAGACCTTCTCCAGATCCTTCAGGTTTTGGGCTGTCGCTGGGCAATACAGACTTTCAGCTCCCTCCAAAGATTTTCTATTAGGTACAGGTCTGGAGACTGGTTAGGCCACTCCAGGACCTTGAGATGCTTCTTAGGGAGCCACTCCTTAGTTGCCCTGGCTGTGTGTTTCGGGTCGTTGTCATGCTGGAAGACCCAGCCACGACCCATCTTCAATGCTTTTACTGAGGGAAGGAGGTTGTTGGCCAAGATCTCGTGATACATGGCCCCATCCATCCTCCCCTCAATACGGTGCAGTCGTCCTGTCCCCTTTGCAGAAAATGTCGTCCTGTCCCCTTCTCCCATTCCTCCTCTGGATCATCCAGATGGTCATTGGCAAACTTCAGACGGGCCTGGACATGCGCAGGCTTGAGCAGGGGGACCTTCCATGCGCTGCAGGATTTTAATCCATGACGGCGTAGTGTGTTACTAATGGTTTTCTTTGAGACTGTGGTCCCAGCTCTCTTCAGGTCATTGACCAGGTCCTGCCGTGTAGTTCTGGGCTGATCCCTCACCTTCCTCATGATCATTGATGCCCCACAAGGTGAGATCTTGCATCCCTGATGTCTTTACACAGCTCTCTGGTCTTGGCTATTGTGGAGAGGTTGGAGTTTGTTTGATTGAGTGTGTGGACAGGTGTCTTTTATACAGGTAACGAGTTCAAACAGGTGCAGTTAATACAGGTAATTAAAGCTGCGAGCAGCGTTTCAGGGGGCCAAGCGGGGCACAGGAAGCATCTCACTGCATGCTCTCACTAGAGAAATGTTTTGCCATTTAAAAAAGCCCAATGCCGCTAGTAGTCAGGATGACCAATCAAAGGAGAGGAAATCAAAATAAAACAAAAAGACCTTGAAACCAGAAAAGGAACCAGGCAATCCTAGTTCAGCCGATTAGAAGGAATGAATATCGTTGTCGCTGGCAGGTTTCAATCCTTGGTTTTCTATGTGGCAGACTGTCTTTAATCATTAAACTATTTAAACTTTTACCTCAGCCATTACATTTTGGCTGAAATAACGTGGACAAAATAACATTTATTAACGGAACTAAAGAGTAGTCTTGCACAAAGACTATATAGCTAATAGCTATACATCCTACTTATAACGAAAACAGTGACTCCAATCACTTCATGGTTGATTTGTGTCTTTGGAAAACAGTAACAGTATATAAGGGTCACATAAAACAGTGATTCTCCTAAACATATGAGAATCACTGTATTACAGAGGGGATATATATTGTTGTGTGAAGGGTGAAATATACCAAGGGGATATACATATCCGAAATACAATAATTGGAAAATCTCAGAGGGGAATTGAACCAGAGTCAGAATATTGCAGAACAGGGTTGTCCCCACTACACCACATGTTGCCCCTACAGCTCTCTATCCTCTCCAAATGTAAATTTTACCCCAGCCATTACAATTTTGCGGAGAAAATTTGCAACAAAACGTTTGTAACGGAACTAAAGTGTACTGTAGTACAAAGATTATTATAAATGTCTAACTATACATCCTATAACAAAATCAATGACTCCAGTCACTCCATGGCTGGTTCCTTTCTTTGGAAAACAATAACAGCATAAAAGTGTCACGTAATACAATTATTCTCGCAAATAAATGAAAATCATGATGTTTCACATACGTATTGTTGTGTGAAGGCTGAAAAGCACCTAGTGGAAAAGCATTTATGAGATACAGAGTTTGGAACATCTGAGGAAGGAATCGAACTGGGGTCACAATATTGAAGGACCGGGATGTTCCCACGTCACCACAGAGCTGGCTGACAGCCTGAATAGTCTCACCGGGTTGTGATCTATAATAACCGAAATAGCACACGCATATTTTGACAATGGTCCTTTACACTGATTGTTAACCAAATCGGTTCAGAGGTTTCGGAGGAGATGTCATTTAAGTGTGTTTTTGTTAACAGCAAAATCGTGAGAAACATCGGTTATGTTTATAGCGCCCCCAAGAGGTATTCCTGTATTGGACTTTTTCTGTCCATTCCTGACAGACACATTTACGAGTATGTTTCGTTTCATAGCTGTTTCATGTTCCATTTGGGATTAATGGACTTCTAAATTCATAGACCCACCCAGCTCAATTTCATTCGCCGATTTCAGCCATACTATTTGAGATATCAACATTTCTTATATAACTTTTAAAGATAATGGTTCAAAGATCCTTCACACCAAACGGCATGCAAATCCGTTCAGCGGTCTCGGAGGAGATGTCGTTAACCTGTTTTTATCCAAATTCAAAATGGAGGAAAACCCAAGGGGCGAATTTGAAAGACCCCAGAGACTTATTTGGTCAGCATGAGAAGGGGCATGTATGGAACTTGACTGCATGACTCTACGACATTCGGTTCATAAGATATGCATGCTCAAACATTCAACATTTGACTAAGTGCTACAGCGCCACCATGGGGTGTATAGGTATAGTAATGGCCGAGGCCCTTTGGGCCTCTCATGGCAACAAGTATGCAAAGTTTGGCCGAGTTACGGACCTCTGAAAATGGGCCCGGAGAAAAAGAATAATAATAATAATAAAACCAACAAAAACAATAGGGTACCGTAATTACGGTACTTGGTCCCCTAATAATAATAAAACGTACAAACAAAAGGGTTCCAGCAATGCTTTTTAAGTAGGACAACCTGCAAAATTGTCAGTGTATCAAATACTTGTTCTCCCCACTGTATATACTTAGTACCCCTTTTCCTCCTGGTCCGATGCCATTGGATATAGGGGACCAAAGCGGAATGTCAGTGTGGAGCCCAATCAGCAGAGCAGGAATGAGGTATACTCTGACATGGCCTGTCAGTGTCAGCAACAGTGATGCGATGGAGGGCATCGCTTGCCATCAATTTTGTAGGAGCTGGTGGTCACTGCAGCTGTTTACATGCTCATCTCTGAGGATTCTCTAGAGAGGAGTGGACACTGACTGTAACGCCTACAACTCCTCGCCACTCAACATACTCTGTGGGGTTGCTCGACTCTCTCTTCGGTTCCCCTGTCTACCCATCCGCACTGAAGTCTCTTCTCCTTCTATTCATCGTACTTCCATTGTGTTGTCTCTTAGCTGTCCACTTTGGTTCTGACATTCATCATTTTAAATGTTGCCCTCCAGTTTGATATAATTCAATGTCATGCACTTTAATGTCTCACAACAGTGACTGTTTGTCTCCTTTGCTCACCTGTGAGGACAGAGTTATGGCTGGTGCGTCAGACCCTTTTCTTCAGAGTAAGAACTGTACATCGTAACCTCCTCCACTCTCCCCCACAAACCCCCTTGGCTCTCTCACTGTGCTTCACTGTGTACAAACATTCATGTAGTGGTAAAAAAAATAGGTGGTTAAACTGATCAACAGTTAGGGGTTGAAAAAAAGAATAAGAATGTGGCTAAAGATGTGAGTATTAGACCACTGATTCCAGACTATTAGACCACTTATTCCAGACTATTAGACCACTGATTCCAGACTATTAGACCACTGATTCCAGACTATTAGACCACTGATTCCAGACTATTAGACCACTGGTTCCAGGCTATTAGACCACTGGTTCCAGACTATTAGACCACTGGTTCCAGACTATTAGACCACTGGTTCCAGATAATTAGAACACCTGTTCCAGACTGCTAGACTGTTGGATACAGAGACTACTAGACCCCTGGTTCCAGACAGTGACACTCAGTAGAACATGCTCCTGCAAACGATAATTTCTTCGTGAAGTCAAAAAAGGTTCAGGGATTCATGCAGTTTTAATCACTGAGCTGGTCTTTTTTTTGGTCAAATGTCTGTCTGTCGTGTTATTTTGTGCTGTTATGACACCACTCACACTATTGCTCTCCTCCAGCAGAGAGCATGAATCCCCCATGGTGGAGGGCATATCAACCCCAAAGCAAAGGAGTTAATAATTGAATGGGGGGGGGATTGAAATGGCCTCCTTTCAATCAACGCAGTCATGACCTGCCCCCTCTGGGTGCACTTTAACTTTCTTCTTCATTTCTCTGTCTCTCCTATCATCCTCTGGTTGTATCCTGTTCCTGTTTGAGCTGTATTTGTCGCATGTGTGAAATAGGAGGTATCTTTCTTTGTGTAGAGAAGTGGATTCTGAGATTGGTTGTGCACCTTTCAACTTAAGTCCACTTCCTGACTCTGCTGGGCCTTGCGGTAGCTGTTAATGAATGGTGGATATGGCTTTCCTATGCTTGAATGGACTGGATGACCTTGCCGGTCATGTCCAGATGTCAGGGGCATGAGACTGCAGTTTGTGTGCAGTGTGTGTGTGTGTGATTTGCTCATTACTGGGAGAACAAGGAGAGGCTTCTGTTTGTTCCAACAGTACGTCTAATTTAACATCACTCTCTCCCTTTCTCTTTTTCTTTCTTTCTTTCTTTCTTTCTTTCTTTCTTTCTTTCTTTCTATCTCTCTTTCTTTCATTTTCTCTTTCTTTAACTTTCTCTCTCTTTCAATCTCTCTTTCTTTCATTTTCTCTCTCTTTCTTTCAATCTCTCTTTCATTTTCTCTCTCTTTCTTTCAATCTCTCTTTTTCTTTCATTTTCTCTCTCTCTCTCTCTCTCTCTCTCGCCAAGCTGTCTGTTGGCTAATTGGACATTGTCTTTGGAACAAAACGGCAGCCAAATACACTAGGGAAAGTTCAATGTAACCTGTCGACTGCAGATCTGTGTGTGTAGACACATGCCTAGAGTGTGAATCCGTTGGGTCAGGCTGAGAAAAACACATCTTGTTACAGAGAGAACAGAGAGTTTTCAGCAATTGATTGGTGGCGAAGTGCTGTTGCCCACATACTCACACAGACACAGACACAGACACACACACACACACACACGCACAGACACATACGCACAATGTGATCTAACCTCATTGCACACTGCCCATTGGTCTAGCATGTGGCTAATAAGGCAGTGAGTTGATCAGAGGACCCAGGAGACGTGTCAGGTTTAACCACACAGACACTTCACAGCACTGGTAGGAGCCCACGTCAGATCAGTTTCCCCAGTCATTTACAAAAGTAAGGTGCTCTTAAGAGGTCCGTGGAACGCAACAAAACAGTGCAAATATCATAGAAATGTGTGGGGGAAAGATCCTGAATTTCTGCATTGCCCCCCAGAAAATGGAGTCTGTAGTTGGACAATTGTTCATGTTATGTTTAGGTAAAATCTGTGACACTTGAATGTATGTCAAACCTAACATATCTTTAAGTAACTGTCTCCATTAGAGTTTAAAATCACATGGACTACCAGCTCTAAAACAAAACAAACAGTGGCAAAACATTTATAAAACAACCTTTTGTAGCCCTGTTATTATGCATAAATAATTATGTATTATCAAGTTTGCTTAAACATATTTGTTGAATTTCAGCCAATGATGGCAGTCTGTGATCCAAATGGCACCCTAGTCCGTTTATAGTGTCTGCTCAAAAGTAGTGTGCTAAAAAGGGAATAGGGCGCCATCTGGGAGCATCTGCCATCATTGGCTGAAATTCAACAAATATGTTCAAGCTAAATTGATAATTATTTATTCATAATAACAGGGCTACAAAATGGGTCTGGCCGGGAGGCGGAGCGGTCGGGACAGTCCCAGGCGGTCCCGGGCGGCGGCGAAAACAGGGCAGCAGGGGGAGCTAACGGCGGTGACCACTGGGCAGCGGGATGTGCTGGCGGCGGCGGCTCCTGGGCAGTGGGGGGCGCTGGTGGCTGCAGCTCCTGGGCAGCAATAAGTTTGAACTTATTATTTTTCAAAAGTACAATTTACTAAACTCCTAGCTGTAGAAAAAAATAAAGGATAGTCCTTCAGATTGCTGCGTTTGTGATTCATTCTTGTTCCATATACTTAAGTAAAGTAATTACAGTTTTTCTCGATTGCTTAAACACATTTCTTGAACCTATGCCTCGTATTCTCAAAACAGTAAACACAAATCCATAACGTCTCACCCAATTCACCAAACATCCTATTTTCAGGTCAAAATGAAGCACTATATCAAAACCATTAACTCTTGCTGAAAAACCAAACTTTGACCTCAGACGGGACACACAAGCCGTCACAATATACACACTAAAACCTAGTTTTACACACTGGTGTAATAAATTCAAAACAACATTTCCAAAACTGTTAAGTTGTGTTGCCACAAACCTTTTCAGATGAACACAAGACACAACCAATGGTTACATTGGCACATTTTAACAAAAACATATTCTGCATCAGCACCCCGTCTTTGCTCTGGGTCAGGCCAGAGAATCTCGTCCACATCACAGGCTATATTGGCCCTAGCCAGGCAGCGGGGGTAAAATCCTCTTGCATGCCTGATCCACCCATGGCACGCATCTACTGATATGTCTAGGCAGGCTTCTTCCAAGGCCTGAAGGAGGTGAACACGCATGTAAGGTTCTCGGTCATACACTTTACTACAGTGCATGTGATGTCAAAGCACAGAGTACAGCACTCAAAAGTTACTGTACAGAGCAGTCGTTCTGTAAGTACACCTACCTGTTTTCCTCCCTGAAGGTTTTGATGATGGAGATGACGGTGAAGCGACTCAAATTAGGCTGGACTCGTTGCCCAGCCTCCCACCATGGACAAGAACATGGTCCACTAAAGTGGCTCGATTTTCATCCGAGACTGCTTGTTTCCTTGCCCTTACTCCTCTTCTACCTCGTCCTTCACCACGTCTTCCTCCTCTCCCTCCTCGCCCTCCTTGCCTTCCTCCTTCACCACGTCCGGGTCCTCCTCCTTCTCCTTCACCACGTCCTCCTCCTTCTCCTTCTCCTTCACCACGTCCTCCTCCTTCTCCTCCTCCTCGACCATGTCCTCTCCCTCTCCCTCTTCCTCCTCGACCGTCATTTCTCTGTGGATCCATTGTTCCAAAACACCATTAACTGACTCTGGCCAGTTCTGATAGGTGTGATACATTTTGACTTGTAATGTTTCCACCTGGGTAATCGTGTGCTAATTGAGCTTCAGCTGTACTGACTTGAGTGAGCAATATTGAATGCTGTGCTTTCTAAATGACTACAAGGTGGAGGCAATGAGAAATTAAGGGATTTGTGTGTAGAGTTTTGCAGTAACAGTTCAACGAATCTGACTTATGTGTCAAAACCAGGGAATAGTGTTTATAGTTTAGTGAAATGGGTGTGCTTTTTGAAAAACTGGCGTTATGGTTTAGATTTTTTTTTTTCAAAAGCCTGGTTATAGTGTTTAAGCAATTAAGAAAAACTCTAAATGAGGTGTTTGTCTTATTCAATTATCAAATACTGATTTATGTGAAAAATTATTAATAAAACCTACAAGATAAAACTTCGTCATTTAAGTAATAATCCCTGTTGTGTTTTTTTAGGTCAGTGTGTTATGAGTGACAGTGTGTGTTTCTGACTGAGAATTGTTGCCAGTGTTTTGGTGGAACAAGCTTGTTTTGGGGGTGAGATTAACTGTTTTGCAACGATGCATGTTGGCAATGCACTCTGTGTGAAGAGTTTTGTTATTGTGGTTTCAGTATTGACCGATGCTTGTAAGCAATCGAGAAAAACTGTAAGGATATTCCTTCAAATTGCTGCGTTTGTGATTCATTCTTTTATAAACTTTAATAAAGTCATTAAGGTAAGGTGTTTTTCTTATTCTGCTTGTAAGCAATTGAGAAAAACTGTAAAATGGAGGAGTGTGGGCAATAATTACTCTAGTTTGGATAAACTTTGTGGAATAGTAAAGAGACCTTCCCTCTCTTCCTTCTTTGTTCTCTCTCATTCTCTTTCCTTTCATTCTGTTTTCTATATTGTATGACCTATACAATACTACTGTTGAGTTTTGACTTTGTTACAAACTCAGTTCTGTCACTGAAATCATCCAATCATTTTCGGTGTTCATTGTATGTGTTCTTCCAATCACAGAGGTGTGTGCGAATGTGTGTATACCTGTCAGGGTCTTTCTCTGTGATTCTCTCCTGGCCCTGGCCAGCGTTCACTCATTCTGCCTGTAGCACAGCACAGGCTAAAAGGGACAAGATGTTCACTATTACCCATGCTCTTAATAGGGCTCTGGTCACATACAGTGTAGTATACTAAATAAGGCCAAGGATGCGATTTTGGACTACCTGTTATTCTGTTGGGCTGTAACCTGTATGTGTGGGTGGATGTGCGGGTGATGTAGTTTAATGAGGTCACGGTAATTATAAACGGAGTCTTAGGTCCAATTACTTATAATGTATAAAACAATTGGCAACGATGTACATTGGTTGGTACCACCCACTTGTGAATTAAAGATGCACTCATGGTTACCATAGCATACCCAGAATACAGAGGGCACAGATTGATGGCAATATGCAACTAGCAGATGCTACTGAGAAGACATTTGAAATCTGGCAACACTTTGTTTTTCAGAGTAGTCGGGGTGGTACTTTCTTTCTTTTTAAAGCATTCATAGACCAGGTGGAGAGCCATCGACACAACAGAAGCAGTAAACTCATCAGTGTCCATTCTGTGGGCTGTTGCTTTCAGGAGCCAACTGGCGCAGTGATGAACTGAAAGTGTCTATTAGGCTATAGCCTGGTTTAACATAATGGGGAATAGTTAATAGTGCACATTAAAACCAGGAAAAATCTCTGCTATTGTTTCACTGAGGCCATTGTAGCCATTCATCTCGTCACTCTCCCATTGTAGCCATTCGTCTCGTCACTCTCCCATTGTAGCAGCTTGAAGAAACCTGTTGACAGGGCTTTGAGAGCACACTCTCATCATGGCTTTGGTGTTGTCCTGCTGGAAAACATGTTATAAAACACTCCAAACCAACCTATAGTACATCCCAATCTTAATCTGGATAATGTCTCTACACTATATTATTTATTTATTTTCCACCGTGCCATAAATCCATGTTTGAATTATGCTGTTTACAACAATAGAAATATGCAAATATGGATTTATGGCACAGTAGCAGTTCTTTCAGAAAAAATTGCAGAGCAGAGACAGTAACCAGAAAGGGATACTGATGTAATATGCGTTGGTTAGGAGGGTTTTGGAATGTTTAATGACGTGCTTAGAAATATTTCTATATAGCATTATAGTCCTTAGCAAATAATGAAAGAAATGGAATGTGGTAGTATATACGAAATAAATGGATTTAAATTCACAACCTTTGGATCATAAAGCCTAAACAAATGTACTGTCCTGAACAGTGTTCCTCAGTTCCAAAACAATAACTATGGTGATGAGTAACTTCTACTACTACATATCTGTTTGAGTGATAAGGCTTAGTGCAATGCTCTTCTCTGTAAAAGGGATTTAAATGGCATTTGAAAGCAAAAGTACTGCTATTACATGTTAAACAAATACACAACACATCAATTAATTGAAGATGGAAAGTAGGGCTGTCCCTGCTCTCTAGGCACCATGAAGCCAATATATGAACAAAACAGTTTGGAGGATCACCGACAAGCACAGACTGAATTAGTGAAAAAAGGTCACATGTAAAAACACTTAACCCAAAAATTAACCTTAACTTCACCAAACTCCATGTTATAACATTAGTACCTAAACCAAACCTTAAACCATATCGTAACATTAATACCTAAACCTAACCTCAACACTTCTCATCCTTTTCAGAGGCCATACTCATATTGTTGTTCTTCACCCATGCACATTGATCTAACTCTAGACAAACACTGCATATTGATGCCAGCTATTAGACCATGTTGGTGCATGTGTGTGTGTGTCTTTGAGGCTTTTCAAATGAGGGACTTTTCAAATTCCCTGTGGGGTTTATTTGACCGTCAGTCACCAGTTCCATAGACCACCCTGGGACTGTCTGTCACCAGTTCCATAGACCACCCTGGGTCTGTCTGTCTGTCAATTGTTTCATAGACCACCCTGGGTCTGTCTGTCTGTCAGCTGCTCCATAGATCACCCTGGGACTGTCTGTCACCTGTTCCATAGACCACCCTGGGGACGGTCTGTCACCAGTTCCATAGACCACCCTGGGTCTGTCTGTCAGCTGTTCCATAGACCACCCTGGGACAGTCTGTCTGTCACCTGTTCCATAGACCACCCTGGGACTGTCTGTCACCTGTTCCATAGACCACCCTGGGTCTGTCTGTCACCTGTTCCATAGACCACCCTGGGACTGTCTGTCACCAGTTCCATAGACCACCCCGGGACGGTCTGTCACCAGTTCCATAGACCACCCCGGGACGGTCTGTCACCTGTTCCATATACCACCCTGGGACTGTCTGTCACCAGTTCCATAGACCACCCTGGGTCTGTCTGTCACCTGTTCCATAGACCACCCTGGGACTGTCTGTCACCAGTTCCATAAACCACCCTGGGACTGTCTGTCACCAGTTCCATAGACCACCCAGGGTCTGTCTGTCAGCTGTTCCATAGACCACCTTGGGTCTGTCTGTCACCAGTTCCATAGACCACCCTGGGTCTGTCTGTCACCAGTTCCATAGACCACCCTGGGTCTGTCTGTCTGTCAATTGTTTCATAGACCACCCTGGGTCTGTCTGTCTGTCAGCTGCTCCATAGATCACCCTGGGACTGTCTGTCACCTGTTCCATAGACCACCCTGGGGACGGTCTGTCACCAGTTCCATAGACCACCCTGGGTCTGTCTGTCAGCTGTTCCATAGACCACCCTGGGACAGTCTGTCTGTCACCTGTTCCATAGACCACCCTGGGACTGTCTGTCACCTGTTCCATAGACCACCCTGGGTCTGTCTGTCACCTGTTCCATAGACCACCCTGGGACTGTCTGTCACCAGTTCCATAGACCACCCCGGGACGGTCTGTCACCAGTTCCATAGACCACCCCGGGACGGTCTGTCACCTGTTCCATATACCACCCTGGGACTGTCTGTCACCAGTTCCATAGACCACCCTGGGTCTGTCTGTCACCTGTTCCATAGACCACCCTGGGACTGTCTGTCACCAGTTCCATAAACCACCCTGGGACTGTCTGTCACCAGTTCCATAGACCACCCTGGGTCTGTCTGTCAGCTGTTCCATAGACCACCTTGGGTCTGTCTGTCACCAGTTCCATAGACCACCCTGGGTCTGTCTGTCTGTCACCTGTTCCATAGACCACCCCGGGACTGTTTGTCTGTCACCTGTTCCATAGACCACCCTGGGTCTGTCTGTCAGCTGTTCCATAGACCACCCTGGGATAGTCTGTCTGTCACCTGTTCCATAGACCACCCAGGGTCTGTCTGTCTGTCAGCTGCTCCATAGATCACCCTGGGACTGTGTGTCACCAGTTCCATAGACCACCCTTGTAGTGCTGATTCCACAACCTGCAGCATGGCAACAGTTCATGATTGTTTCTAAACAGTTTACTGTGAAGAGCTTGAAAAGCGTTCATGCTGATTGATCAATCAATTATTCAATCAATCAATACTGCATATGAGTATACATTGCTAAACATGCTGTGAGTCTACACTGCAAAAAATGCTTTGTTAAAAATAAATATAAAATTATCAAAAGAGAAAAAGTGTCTTCCAGTGAAGTGAAAATGTTTTGCTTGTAAACAAGATGGCAAATTCTGAAAACAAGGTACAAAATCTAATTTAAATAGAACAACAAATTTGAACCAACAAGATATTCTGAAAATATTTTTGTCGCTGTGTCTAGATTAGATTATGTACCTTGTGTTCAGGATGTTCTGTCTTGTTACAAGCAACATTTTCTCACTGCACCAGCAGATATTTTTGTTTTTTTCACAAATTTTTGTCTTATTTTTGAGGAAGCATTTTGTTTATGTGTTTAGTCATTATATGAGAGAGGTGTGAGTGCTGTGTGAGTACTGTGTGAGTGTGTTTGTGTGCGCACGTGCGTTTGTGTGTGAGGGAGTCTATATGTGAATGTATGCGTGAGAGAGGTACAGTGTATTCAGGCCCCCTTACTTTCTCCACATTTTGTTTTAGATTTAATTTATAATTAATTACAGAATTGTTTTTGCCATCAATGTTCACATAATATCCCATAATGACAAAGCAAAAACATGGTTTTAGAGGTATGTGCCAATTTATTTAAAACACAAAACACATCTTAGGTACACAATAATTCAGACCATTTATTCCGTACTTTGTAGAAGTGTCTTTGGCATCAATCACAGCTTCTTGGGTATGCCTCTAACAATTTTACACACCTGAATTTGGCCAGTTTCTCCTATTCTTTCTTCTAGATCCTATTATGCACTGTCAGACTGAATGGGGAGCATCTGTAAACTTTGATCTTCAGGTCTCCCCACATATTTTCATTGGGGTTCAAATCTGGGTTTTGGCTGGTCCACTCAAGAAAATTCACAGAATTGTCCAGCAGCCACTCCAGCATTGTCTTGGCGGTTTGCTTTGGGTCATTGTCGTGCTGAAAGAATCTTTATCGCATTCTGAGGTTTGTCACCAGATGTAGCACTTGGCATTCAGGTCTAATTTGATTTAGGACCAGAGAATGTTTTTCCTTGTACTCTCACAGTCCTTCAGGCGGTATGTGTTTTGCCTTTATCATGGCCGTGTCTTCCATCTAGCTACTCTACCATGAAGGCCTGAATGATGGAGTTCTATAGAGGTGTTTTTCTTCTGGTAAGTTCTCACATCTCTACAGGGAAACTTTGAAGCTGTCCACTTGGTTCATGGTCATCTTCTGGTTCTTGGTCATCTTTGTGACAGGTTGACAGGTTACTTAGATTGACCGGTTGGCCGGCTTTGGACAGAGTCCAAGAATTAATCTATTGCATTTAGAAAGGGGCTGTAAAGGGGCAGGTATAAAAGTGTGGTTGTTGAACCAATCTCAGACCAGAGCAGCCTGGTGGAAACTAACATTATCCCAGATGACGACAAACCTGGCCTGCTCTGGTCTGTCCTGCACAACTGCATGTAGTGCATCTAGAAATGCAATGATCTGTCCGGTATTGTAGGGACCTAGAGTGGCATGGTGATGCAGGACTCCTTGGACACTATTGCAGTACACAAGGTGATATTTCCCCCACGCTGCCCAGGGACATTTACAACAGCCCTTTATCCAACTACGTTACAGCCACGACGCCTGGTTTTGTCCAGATTGAAGCCTGCCTCATCCACATAGATTAACTCATGTGGCGGTTCAGCGGCATCAAAATCCAGAACTGCCTGTAACAGAAAATACTGAATAGTGTTACTGAAAACACTTACAGTAACTAGAATGTCTAGGGGCTGGGTTGGGTCAGTATAGACAAAAACTACAAGCTACAGGCAGGGCAGGTGGCAGCATAAACCCTCATTCCCACATCACAATATATAGTATGTAAAGTAAAGTGACACACACCTGCACACAATCATGGCGCAGATCCTTGACCCTGACACAGTTCCTCTCAAATGACACCCGGTACAGCTGCTTCATTCGGAAGTTATGTTTCTGTAGGATGCGACTTAGTGTAGAAATGCTGACCCTGTTGATATTGTTGAACGCATTTCTATTTTCAATTATGCGTTGTTGCAACTCACAAAGTCGGATTGCATTATTTTCTCGCACCTTTCAATGATGGCAAGATCTTGTTGTTGAGTGAAGAGCCGTTCCCTTACCTCTTGAGGAGGTAACCATTCTGAGAAAATGCCACCACAAGATGTCATTGGTTAGGTTATTTTTCACATACTGTACTTTCAAACTGTACACAGTACTGTAACATCACAATGTTATTCCTTTACATATACTTCACAGCGCTACCAATTTTGTATGGTACAGTTAGTACAGTAATACTGTAATAAGATACAGAATCATGTGACACATACAGTAGGTACAGTCTGGAGTAGAAACTTGAAGATATACCTGTTCTCCAGTTGGAATGTCCTTATTATCGATGCTACTGTGTAGCGACTGAGGTTAGGTTGGACTCTTTGCCCAGCCTCCCTCATGGACAGGATTTATCACATGGTCCACCAGAGTAGCCCCGATTCCTCTCTCTCTTTGTCCTCCTCTTACTCTGACTCTCATTGCCTCCATGCTTGCAAAGTTCTCAAAATGGCTTACCTGAGGCCTATTTGTAGTGTTAAGGCTCAGACCGATTGGTGTAGTGTTTTCTGTGCAAGTGTTTTCAGGTGTCTATGTAAGTGCCTACAATTGCCAGTAGAGTTTTGCATTTTGAACAGAGTGTTTTCCCAATGATAACAGGTGATTTCGTTTTTGAACAAAGTGTCTAATGTAAGAAAACGTGTGTTTCGCAATAACTGTGTTACAGAATTGCAAACAAAGTGCAAAGTTGACAATGTGTTTAAGCTATGGTTACAATGTGGTTAAGGTATGCTACAAGAAGTTTAGGTATTGAGGCTTTGGTCTAAGCATTCAGTTTTAGTGTGTAACCAATGGGCAAAAACTGTAACAATGAGGGAGCCCATTGTGCCCCAGCAAACTTTCAACGCTTTAGCATGTTTTTTAACCATTCCCAGATCTATGCCTCAACACAACTCTACCTCTGAGGTCTATGGAGAGTTCTTTGGACTTCATAGTTTGTGTTTGTATTCTGACCTGTGCTGTCAACTGTGGGACCTTGTAAAGACAGGTGTGTGCCTTTCCAAATCATGTCCAATTAATTTAATTCTAATCAAGTTGTAGAAACATCTCAAGGATAATCAGTGGAAACTGGGTGCACCTGAGCTCAATTTTGAGTGTCTGAAGAAGAAATTATATTTTGTCATTGTGGGGTGTTGTCTGTAGATTGATTAAGGAAAAAAATCAATTTCAGAATATGGTTATAACCTAACAAAATGTAAAACAAGGGAGGGCTCTGAATGGTTTCCAAATGCACTACTGTATGTATTATATACTACTGTATGTATTTTTATACTACTGTATCTATTTTTATATAATGTGTGTGTGTGTGTGAGCGAAGTTCTGTGTGTGTTTGTGTGTGTGAGAAAGAGGTGTTCTGTGTGTGTGTGTTTGTGTGTGTGTTTGTGTGTGTGTGTGAGTGAGAGGTGTTCTGTGTGTGTTGGTGTGTGTGTGTGTGTGAGTGAGATGTGTTCTGTGTGTGTTGGTGTGTGTGTGTGTGTGTGTGTGTGAGTGAGAGGTGCTCTGTGTGTGGTGCATTTGGGTGTGTGTATACCTGTCTGTATAGTGTATACCTGTCTGTATAGTGTATACCTGTCTTTATAGTGTATACCTGTCTTTATAGTGTGTGCCTGTGTACTGAATACCCTTGGTCTGCGACCCTCTTCATCTCCTCTCATTAACCTCAGCAGACCGAACCGTGTGCCAACAGGTGTCCTGATCAGAGACTGGCTCACTGCCTGGCAGCCTGACGCCGTATCACTGACGCACTGGCTCACCGCCAATGGAAATAATTACACAGCTTTCACTTCTCTCAGATAACACCCCTCCAGACCCCTCCCCCACGCATCTCGGCACACACACCACATGCAACACCCCCCCCCCCCCCGCCCCCACGCTCTGCGTCATTGCACAGGAGACACACTTTAACCGCACATTTCATTTCCAGCTATTTACTCAAAGGTAACAGGTAAAGGCCCCCGGGGGGTTTGGCCGTGTGTTGGTTGTGTCAGCGATACACAGGCTGTGGGTGGAGGTCCTGGGTGAAGGTCCTGGGTGAAGGTCCTGGGTGGAGGTCCTGGGTGGAGGTCCTGGGTGAAGGTCCTGGGTGGAGGTCCTGGGTGGAGGTCCTGGGTGAAGGTCCTGGGTGGAGGTCCTGGGTGGAAGTCCTGGGTGGAGGTCCTGGGTGGAAGTCCTGGGTGGAGGTCCTGGGTGGAGGTCCTGTCCCTCTCCTGTTCATGGGGTCTGTAGTGTGTGTGTGTTTGTGTGTGTTGGCTGGCGGCCATTGTGGAAAAACAGGGACGGTATACACACAGCAGAATATGCATTAACACATGGCTGGCGAGAAGAAGCCTTTATAGGAAGGGACACACGCACGCACACGTGTGCACACGCGCACGCGCGACCCAAACCCTACAGCGTGCTGCAGCATTTTCCGGACTGATTTTCCCAATGTTCGCAGCGTTTGATGTCAGCTAAAAAGCCCTGCCTTTGATATCCGGGCCATCTGTAGCTAGCTGGCGTTGCCGGGTAGGGTAGGAAGTTATTCAAAGTCCCAGGTGAGATACAGGATGCTATTCTATCCTCGAGCGAATCACTTCAACTGGATTGGTTTAGTGACTCTACCCAGTTGGATGACTGGGGAATGGGTGCCTTGTATATTCTCTCTGGATAAGAGGGAGCCGGGCCTCTTGCAGAGAATGTCAAATGAAACGTAAGGCTTATCTCGGCTACCGCACTCTCCCTCGTGCCAGACCCGGGGCTGTCCGGCTGTGTCGGGTAGTGTGTGTGGTGTGTGTCTCTCCAGTCGTAACCGTCAGGAGCTCAGGGAGAGATGGTTCACCACAGGAGGGATTTGAAACGCAGACCTTGTGTTAAACACTGCAGTGTGGGGAGAGGGAACAGTGGAGTTGGGATCCCAGAGCCCCGACAGCGGCCGGGAGGGAGATGACACAGGGAGATCTGGTCTGTGCCCCCGTCTCTTCCCCGTGCTAGGCTCAGGGTTTATAGGGCCAACCGTGACAGACAAACGGGTCCAGGTGACTGCTTGCAGAGCTGCCACTGGGCTAAGGCTGGCGTTAGGGGCTTACAGACCTAACAGGAGTGTGTGTGTGTGTGTGTGTGTGTTGCCAAGGCGTGAAGTCACTAATGCAGGAAGAAACATGCAAAGGAGCCCTGCTGGGGGCTGAACTGCTGTCCCGTTGGCTCAGCCACAGGGCTGTCATGGGCCACTCCTTCTGTCCCATTGGCTCCGCCACAGGGCTGTCATGGGCCACTCCTTCTGCCCGGTTGGCTCAGCCACAGGGCTGTCATGGGCCACTCCTTCTGTCCCGTTGGCTCAGCCACAGGGCTGTCATGGGCCACTCCTTCTGCCCGGTTGGCTCAGCCACAGGGCTGTCATGGGCCACTCCTTCTGTCCCGTTGGCTCAGCCACAGGGCTGTCATGGGCCACTCCTTCTGCCCGGTTGGCTCAGCCACAGGGCTGTCATGGGCCACTCCTTCTGTCCCGTTGGCTCAGCCACAGGGCTGTCATGGGCCACTCCTTCTGTCCCATTGGCCCAGCCACAGGGCTGTCATGGGAGGCGCAGCAAAACACCACACTCACTCAAACAATGACAGACAACTAAGGACCACACATTAGAGAGGTCTAATAGTGCAGTCTATACGTTTCCACTTTGTCTGTTGTAAGGAAATCTGTGTTGGGAGAATCAAATCAAGTGAGTCAAATGTTACCTGTCACATCATTCACAAACAACAGGTATGGACAAAGACTGAAATGCTTTTCCAAACATACAGAAAATTGTTACACAAATTGGATGTGAACAGTGATATGAATTACAATAAGGGATAAAAATCAATATAATACCCAATCAGGAGGAAATAAACGGGCCTTCTGGAATCCCTTAACCGGGGGATTGATTGACTGTACAGTATGTTGACTGTATGCAGGTAGTTTGATACTGGGAGGGGAACATTTTATATGTTTTGCTAATTATTGCTATTATTTTGGGTAAAACCAATTTACCTGTATCAGGTCCTGGCTGGGGTGCCTGTAGGCATCTCTATGGGCTGGTTAATTGTCCCCAATCAGAGGCAGCTGTTCCCTATTGCCTCTGATTGGGAATCCTATTTAAGTTTCCCTGTGTGGTCCTTAGTTGTCTGTCATTGTTTGAGTGAGTGTGGTGTTTTGCTGCGCCTCAGTTTGTACCTGTCCTTTCTTTGTTTTTCTTTGTGTGCTGAAAGAAGCATTGAAGCATGTTAGCTCTGCGCCTCGCGTCCTGCCTACACACAACCGTGACAACCTGCTTCTAAAGTTAGGGGGACATGCCCTCCCAACCCACCTCCCTGCCCCCCCGGTCCTATGCTGTTGATTGTGTTCCAGTAAATTACATGGGTATAATAATATTTTGTGAAGAACTTTCCTTGATATCGACACAGTGACTGACCATGAGATTCCTTTCATGTCTTACACTGAAGAAAATGGAAAGATACAAACTTTGCAAAGGCAAGAGACAGAGGAGAGACATGGAAAAAGAAATAGAGATGTAAGATGATGCAGGAGTGAGAAATAGCAGATATTGTCAAGGAAGATTGGCAAGGAAACTGAAGGCACCGCTAGGTTTAGCCAACACAATGATCGAGTTTGGTAGGAACTGCTTCTTTATAGACTATAGACAAGGGCTTTATAGACAAACTGTTGTTCACGGCATTTAGGCATTTTGATGGTGTTAATATTTGTATAGATCAGATATGAATTACATTAATATTACAACTAATAATGGTAATATACTAATATTGCTGTAGTAATAGTAATTGTACTACCTCACATATGTAATAAAATGTGTTTGTAATTAAAACAAATTCAGGCATGGGTGTCCAGAGAGGAAATACAGAAAGGGCAGTTGCCAAAGAGGCTCTTCTTTCTTTATTATTTATTAATCTCTCAACTGTTATTACTTTTCCATTTTTGTCTTGAGAGTTTTATGTATTAATTCAAGTGAGCAAAGAGCAAAAGCAATTTTCTGGGTTTGAATTTAACCATGAAGTCATAAAGGCTTTAAACCATTAAATGTGTTTCATCAAGAGGTCATGCATTCAAGTTACTTACTTTGAAACTGATTATAATACTCTGCTTTTGCTTTTAAAAAACAGAGTATTGGGGGGGGGGGGGGGGTGCAATGCTGTGACTCATGACCTCTGTAATTCTGGAGTGCTAGATACGTCCTCGAATTTAGATGGAGCTTCGGATTTCTGGAGAAAAGTGGTTATCCGCACTATAGGGTTTTGTACCTTCCTCCTTTGAACTACTGAGGTAAAGCTCTAAATAAAACTCGAAATAACTCATATGCAGATTACAAACTATGTAATTAAACATATAGCTCACTCTGTGAAATTCAGATGACGAAACTAAAAAACAAACTCCGCTACAAACATCCCTTTAAAAACGCCCCAAAATGTTGCGTCTGTCTGGGTAAACAAGGCACACCTGTAAAAGAGACCGTTTTCAGTGGGTTTAAAAGGTAACAAAAGAAAAACTGTTTTATGCCATAGAGATACAGTGCCCTTGAGAATATTGGACATATTTTGGTAAAGCAAAAAAACTATGAAGGAATGTCATTGTTGTTTATCTGCTTGATCTTACACTCCAAATATGACGGTACATATTCTTAAGAAGAGGTAAAATTCAAGTAAAAATAAAAGATTCTCAAAGATTCAATGATTATTGGTACCAGTGCATTTAATACTTTGTGCCCCCTTTTCTTGACTGATAAAAAATCAGTCATCTTAACATTTTGATAAGGTGGGGGAAGTCGTTTTCTTTTAAATTAAGAACCAATTATTACAGCAATAACCTGCGTTATATGTTGGTGGGGGGGGGAGCAGTTAGAGTAAACTTAGAACCAGCAACCTTTTGGATACCAGTCCAATGCCCTAACCACTAGGCCACGCTTTACATTTCCAATTGTTACCTGGGATTGCTGAGGTTACGACAGGGTGGTCTGCAGCCTCCCCAGTACTATCAGCTATTTGTCAGTTTGTAGTTCTGGAGACTTGGTGACCCCAAGATTTAACCAACGTCTGCAGTTCCTCAAATGAATAACTTATATCATGTTTTCCTCTCAAGCTATATCACTGTGTGGGGCAAAAAACACTTCAGTTATCTTCCAGGTACGTTTATTAAAGTTTCATTCAATTGAAACATGTTGCCCTAATAGTGTCTATGTTATGACGGTCAACAACCATTCACCTCCTTTCATTTGTGTGTTCTTTAATGTTCTCTAAAAGATTGGTTTGGCTTGTGTGTCACCTGATATTTATATCTCTGTGAAACAGGAAGTCATGTATCACCACTTTGGAGTTCTTAATATCTTAGATGACAAAATATATCTATCAATGGAAGGATGCTTTCTTTTAGAATTGCCACCTAAGAACCCCCTCAGGGGTGCATATTACAATTTTTTTAAAGTGTGTAATGGAAGTTATTCTGTAAGGTGTCAATAACATGTTTTATTGAGGGATTTTGTGGTCTGTGTGAAGTCATCAGAATATTGCAAACCTTATTCCGTGTGATGATGAGTCTGTTCTAAGCTGGAGGTCCTGGTGGTAGTGGCTTGAGCTTTATGAAGAGAAACACCCAACAGTCAGCTCTGATATCATTTCTCTTCAACCTGAAACAACCTTACCTTCCTTTGAAAAGGTGATTGACCTTCCCTGTCAGCTTGAGTTCTTATGTCTACCCATGCTACAGCTGGCTTTTCTCATTTCCCTACACTCCTTTCTCTTTCATTCTCTCTCCTTCTCTCCGTTTCTCTCTCTAACACACGCACACAAAAATACGCACACATCATTTAATCTCTTACTTCTGCTTTCCTCTCTGAGTTCATTGTTATCTTTTGACTTTGTGTATCTCTCAGTCCCTCTCAATCCTTTTTACTTTCTCTTGCACTTCCCTACCTCCCTCTCTCCTCCCCCACTTTCTCCCCCACATTCTCCCCCACGCTCTTTTCCAATCATACCTCTGCCGCTGATTTCTTCTCTTGTCTCCCTAAGCTCCTTCTTTCGTTTCCTTTTCTTCCATCTCCACCAGTGCAGTGATACCCATCACTCTTTCTCTCTCGCTCACATTTTGTCGATCTCTTTCTTTCTCCCTCACTCTCTTTCTCATCATTTCATCTTTCTCCTCTACCTCCTCTCAAGCTTTTAATGTCTGAGATGTATTCATCTTGACACAAAAGCTTGCCTGGAATGATAAATAATGTATTACCTCTTTCTTTTTTGAAGGGTAAATACAAAGAGGCGGTTAAGGAAAAGTTCCCATATTTTTACCCTCGTGATCTGATTTCCATATATGAGTCTATACGTCTGCTTGCCCCGCACTCCTGTGACCCTCTCATCTTTCTTCGTGTCATCTGCCTTGGAACTTATGGCCAGATGTATTTTAAATAGACAGTTGTTAATCTACAGGTCCATGTCATGTCCAGCTAACCTGCCATAGGACTATGTTATACATCTCCATATAACAAAAGTACTTGATCTCAGGTCAGTAAGGCCTTTGACAAACCAAATCCATTTCTCATTGTGAAGCTAGATATGACAATGAGTGAAAAAGAGTTGGGATGATAGCACAGTTTAACTGGAAATCAGGTTTGGAGAACTGTATATAAACCTGTTTCTTTGTTGCAAACGTAGTTTAGCAGGTTAAGGTGCAGGGAAATGTTTGTTATTCCAATGCCAGCTCCATTAGTAAGCATGTCCATTCAAAAACACTGAAGAAAATCTAGAAGGAAGAAGTACTAAACAGAGGGTAATATTTTCCAGTTTACATTCTGACCAACTGAACTAAAATAAACCCACCAACAATAAAAATTATAAATAATTAATGCATATTTGGGGCTACAGTAGCACTAGGATGATCACGTTTGTGTCCGTCTTATCAGAATGACCACGTTTGTGTCCATCGTATCAGAATGACCACATTTGTTTACGGGGTTTAAGGTTGACCACGTTTGTGTCCGTCTTATCAGGTTGACCACGTTTGTGTCCATCGTATCAGGATGAACACGTTTGTCTTATCAGGATAACCACGTTTGTGTCCGGGTTTTCAGGATGACCACGGTTGTGTCCGTCTTATCAGAATGACCACGTTTGTGTCCGTCTTATCAGAATGACCACGTTTGTGTCCGTCTTATCAGAATGACCACGTTTGTGTCCGTCTTATCAGAATGACCACGTTTGTGTCTGGGGTTTCAGGTTGACCACATTTGTGTCCGGGGTTTCAGGTTGACCACGTTTGTGTCTGTCTTATCAGGATGACCACGTTTGTGTCCATCGTATCAGAATGACCACATTTGTTTCCGGGGTTTAAGGTTGACCACGTTTGTGTCCGTCTTATCAGGTTGACCACGTTTGTGTCCATCGTATCAGGATGAACACGTTTGTCTTATCAGGATAACCACGTTTGTGTCCGGGTTTTCAGGATGACCACGGTTGTGTCCGTTGTTTAAAGATGACCACGTCTATGTCAGTCTTATCAGAATGACCACGTTTGTTTCCGTCTTATCAGGATGAGCACGTTTGTGTCCAGGGTTTCAGGTTAACGACTTTTGTGTCCGTCTTATCAGGTTGACCACATTTGTGTCTTTCTTATCAGGATGACCACGTTTGTGTCCGTCTTATCAGGATGACCACGTTTGTGTCAATCTTATCAGGATGACCACATTTGTGTCAATCTTATCAGGATGACCACGTTTGTGTCCGTCTTATCAGGATGACCACGTTTGTGTCCGGGTTTTCAGGTTGACCACGTTTGTGTCTGGGGTTTCAGGTTGACCACGTTTGTGTCTTTCTTATCAGGATGACCATGTTTGTGTCCGGGGTTTCAGGTTGACCACTATTGTGTCCATCTTATCAGGTTGACCACGTTTGTGTCCATCGTATCAGGATGACCACGTTTGTGTCCATCGTATCAGGTTGACCATGTTTGTGTCCATTGTATCAGGTTGACCACGTTTGTGTCCATCGTATCAGGATGACCATGTTTGTGTCCATCGTATCAGGTTGACCACGATTGTGTCCGTTGTTTCAAGATGACCACGTCTATGTCAGTCTTATCAGGATGACCACGTTTGTGTCCAGTGTATTTTTGAGGGCTGATGTCAGCAATAGGATCTCCAAGCATGTGGTCCAGCCCACTCCAGACATGTTGGGGGACAGTTTGAGTGGAGATGGCACGACGCCAACACAGCTAGCGGGGTCTTAGCACTGCTCTGCTGTAGTCTAGCCCTGCTTCCCTATATTTAGCCCTGCCAGATGATTGGGTTTCCTGTTCAGTAATAGCTAGGTCTCCTGTGGGAAATGTGTCTGCTTCTCTCTGTTTCTGACACCCGCTGGCTAGCAACTTTCTGTTATCTAGCTCCTCTATGCTGCCTCCGGAAATGGGTCACGTTATGTATCCAGGGCAGACAGCCAACACCAACACACCTCATCAAGCTACTGATGAATCAATGACCCATGTCCAAGCTAGAGTTGATTCTGTATGAGGATAGCACATCCCCCACAGGAGGTCTGAGTGAATTAATGAATGCATTACGCGAAAACCCCCCAACATATTTCTATCACAACATATGTTCTGTCACCCACCAAAATAGCCACATTGTCCAGAACACACTACATGTCAAAACTCGACTTCTGCAACGTGTGAGTAGGTATTAAGGGGTCTAGACTCTAGAATTTGGAATTAATTATGCACTTCGTAATGCATTTTCATAATAAAGTCTAAGCCACATTCATGCAACAGGTCCTAAACCTGTCACAAACACTAGTTAATGTCCTTAGGCCAGGAATGTTCCTCTGAGTGTCCATTTTGTGTTCTGACTTCTCTGGTGATGAAGACATCCTGAAACAAATATTCTGAGCTGGAGCTGGAAGTCATTTTGCCAAAACACACTTGCAAACATGACTGAGTCTCACATTGTGTGTGTGTGTGTGTGGGTGACTACAAACATACAGTTAATAGAAAACAGAACCATGCATAGCTTTAGTGTGCAAGATAACAGATTTGAACTACAACCCCGTTTCCAAAACAGTTGGGATGTAAAAACAGAATGCAATGATATCAAATCATTTATCCCTCTATTTAATTGACAATAGTACAAAGACAACATATCAAATGTTGAAACTGAGACATTTTATTTGAATTTGGAAAATACATGCCTATTTTTATTTGATGCCAGAAACACGTTTCAAAAAAGTTGGAACAGAGGCATGTTTACCACAATGTTGTGTCACCTGTCTTTTTAACAATACTCTGTAAGTGTTTGGGAACTGAGGACACCAACTGCTGCAGTTTTGAAAGTGAAATGTTTTCCCATTCTTGCTAGATAGAGGATTTCAGGTGCTCAACAGTTCAGGGTCTCCTTTGTCATATTTTTCATTTCATAATGCGCCAAATGTTTTCAATGGGTCACAGGTCTGGACTTAGGGCAGGCCTCTTTTACTACAGAGCCATACATACATGTAGAATGTGGTTAAGCATTGTCTTGTTGAAATAAGGAAGGTCTTACCAGAAAAAGACGTTGTTTGGATGGGAGCATATGTTGCTTCAAAAACCTGTATATATTGTTCAGTATTAATGGTGCCTTCACAGATGTGCAAGACATCCATGCCATATTCACTAATTCACCCTCATACCATCACGGATGTTGGCTTTTGAACTGTGCACTCATAAGAAGCCGGATGGTCCCTCTCTTCTTTAGACTGGATGGCGCGGAGTCCATGCTTCCCAAATATAATAAAAAAAATGATTTGTCAGACCAGAGTAGTTTTCCACTTCGCCTCAGTCCATCTTAAATGAGCTCAGGCCCTGAGAAGGCGGCGGCAGTTCTGGATCTTGTTTTTGTATGGTTTCTTCTTTGCATGGTAGAGTTTTAACTTGCATTTATGGATACAGCAACGTACTGTGTTCACAGACAATGGTTTTCGGAAGTGCTACTGAGCCCATGCAATGATGTCCACTACAGAATTGTATCTGTTTTTAATGCAGTGCCACCTGAGGGCCTGAAGATCACGGTCATCCAATATTGGTTTTCCGCCTTGTCCATTGCATACAGAGATTTATCCAAATTCTCTGAATCTTTTAATGATTTTATATACCATACCTGATGAGATCCCCAAATCTTTGCAATTTTACATTTAGAAAGTTATTCGTAAATTGTTCCACTATTTGCCCGCACAGTCTTTCACCCAGCGGTGAACCCTTTCTCATCTTCACTGGAATTATATTTTAATACCCAATCATGTTACTGACCTGTTGCCAATTGACCTAATTAATGTGTGACATTCCACCAGGTTTAGTTTCCTTGCATTACACATATTTTCCAGCCCTTTGTTGCCCCTGTCCCAACTTTTTGTGGGCATATATTTTTCAAGAAAGAATAAAATGTCTTAGTTTCAATGTTTGATATGTTGTCTTCACACTATTCTCTTTTGAATGCAGGGTTTTAATAATTTGCACATCATTCAGTTTTTTGTTACATTTTATACAGCTTCACAACCTTTTGGAAACTGAGTTGTAGGAGAAAGTACTGTTAGCAAATATAGAAATCAAGATCTGTCTTTCACTCCTTTTTCATGTTCATGCCAATAAAGGCCAGACATTTATTAGTAATTTTTACTGAAGTAAAACAGACTATTTACCCTGGTGACATCAAAATGAAATGACACAACTTCCCAGAATCAGCATGGCTCTTTTCCTGGCGGTCTGCACTTCTCCTCCCGAGCTTCATCAATCCATCCAGTAATTGCTCATGCAGCCATGTACATTATAAACACCCACACAGACATCTCCCGAGTTCGAAGAGACAATGTAGAGGAAAGCTACCCCTCAGTTATCATATTACCAGTCTTTATCCACAGTGCCTCCACGTTCTTTCTTTAAATATCATATTACCCAGTCATGTGACTGATGTGCATTTGCCATTGCTAATGATCGGTTTTGCAGAGCTGTATCCTCTGGTTTGGTAGCTGGTGATGTGGTAGACTGACGAACAGTCATCTGTACCAGCGCTGATACGCTTAACTCAAACCACTCATCTTCTTATCCATTAACCACCCCTCTCCCACCACATGCACACACACACACACGCACGTTCTCTGTTGAAACATTTCAGTCTTTTAATAGGTTTTCTTGCCGATTGAGATACATTAAGCTCATGCTAGTACGGGAGCTGAAGCCACAGTGTAGACATATAATATAGAATGAATAAAATATCACCTTGTCCCAATCCACACAGGGCCTTTCAGATAATCACGTTGGTGTTACTGGACTCTACTGGACTCTGTGTTTCAGTTTGAGAGCGTTGATCCTCTCAGTCCGATCAACAAGCTACTACTTCAGACAGCCTTGCATGGAGATCTACTGTTGAGCACTGTCCCCTGGAGAAGACATGTTCCTCTTCTCTATGATCATTCACTGTTGACTCTTTAGCTGAGGCTCTTGTCCAGAGGGAATAGTACATGCATTCAAATAAGCCATCTGAAACCACCAGATTATAGAAGACATAATGTTCTGTGTGCCTTGTTGCCAGTGGGTGTTCTATTTGGGTCACTGTTAGGAGGTCTTGAGACATTTCTGTCTTCCTTGTCATCTTTGTTTTTCTCCATCTCCTTCACACTGACTCCACCACCTCCTGTCTCAGAGGACACTCTGGGAGAACTGCAGTTTTATCCCAAATGGCACCCTGTTGTCTTTATAGTGTACTAAAGTTTGGAAAACAAGAACTTATTTGGGACTCCAATCCTTTCCGGGACCAGAAGAGGTTCTGGTCAGGTCACAAGATATCCTACATGGAAGCCACTGATCCTCCTTAAGGACCAGTGCGATTTTATTGTACTTGAATCAGTGTGGTTTTACCCGATGCCATGATGTTTAAAAGGAATGGCTGTCTTGTCTGCACGGGATTAATTAAGGATTCTTAGTGGATTCATCTACTATCAATAAAGTGTTAATTAGATGTCTCATGTTTCTGGTAGGATGATTGATCCTTTATCAAGGAACAATATATTTTAGTTGCGCTAATAATAGTACTTTTCATCAGCCTATTGCATTCATCTGTGTGGCCTGTGTCTGCTGGTGTACTAGACTCTCCCAACCCTTTCACAGACTGTTTAAAGCGCTTGGCTATGTGTGAGACGGAAGGTCAAGGACGGTCTGATGTGGCCTGCCTCAGGCTGCTCCTGTCTGTACCCAAGTGGTGTTTATTTAAAGAGCTCCTATACCCTTCCCTTCTACCACCGAGCCCACGCGCACACACACGCACACGCGCACACACTCACACTCAACAGGGATTTTATCCTCTTTATCCAACAACCTATAGACCCAAGTGGACATGTGCAAACACACACACAGAGTAACACACTTTTCCCGGGAACCTACCGGCGGTGTGTCCAGACTTCCGTGCTCCTGGATTAATTAATCTCCTTTCCGTCTGGATCCCAGAGCGTGTTCTGGAGGAGCCGGGTCCTGGCCACTCCTGTCTGTTGGCTGCCTGCTGGGCACAGAGATGGCAGCACTCACCTATTCATCAACACCACTATGGGGTGAGAAACTGGCAAAAATAGAGTGAGCAGGAAGAAGTGAAGGAGAAAGAGAGGTGGAAGAAAGCATGTGTTTGGGGGGAGGGGGGATTGTTTTTCTCTCTAGGGACATGATTAAAAACGGAGGTCTTCTCTGGTGACAGACATCCTGAAAGTGTCCTGTAATGTAATTTATGGATTGCTGAAGTGTTCACTGGGAGAAGTGGGAGGGGTTAAGGCAGGGGTGGGCATTGGGAGAAGAGAGAGGGGTTAAGGCAGGAGTTGGCAAAACAAATCCGATCCACAAGCCCTCCCCCCAATTCCAACCCACGCTTAAAAATCGAACACAAGATCGAAAGTATGCAGAAATTATTGCAGACATATAAATGTTTTAATAACGTGCCTTTTCAGACCCAAAATAGATAATGGATGAAAAATAGTTACATTACAAAGCAATGTGCAATATTGACCAACCTGTGTTAAGGCATTTATGAGGGTAGTAAAGGAGAATGTAGGATGAGGCCAGGTTAAAGAAGTGTTCTACAGAAGACTCTGAGAAGAGAAATGGTTCAGGGTTTTTAGGTGGTTAGTGCAGAACACAGTAAGGTGAGGCAAGGTTGAAGGTTTATGTATGTATGTGTGGCACTATGGGTGGAGGATGGGTGGAGGATGGGTGGAAGATGGGTGGAGGATGGGTGGAGGATGGGTGGAAGATGGGTGGAGGATGGGTGGAGGATGGGTGGAGGATGGGTGGAAGATGGGTGGAGGATGGGTGGAGGATGGGTGGAGGATGGGTGGAAGATGGGTGGAGGATGGGTGGAGGATGGGTGGAGGATGGGTGGAAGATGGGTGGAGGATGGGTGGAGGATGGGTGGAGGATGGGTGGAGGATGGGTGGAGGATGGCGGTAGGACTTTTAACGGAAAAACACGAAAGCTCTCCACATTTACATTATTAACTCACCATGGGGCTCTTCCATTTTTTCCCCCTTCAAACATCACATTCATTTCCATTTCACTTGGGAAGCAGTTTCAGAAAAGATAGATTACAGTATCATAGTGTATGCTAGAAAGGGTGACGAGAGCAGGAAGCTGAGGCCCTAACGCTACTGGGAGTTGAGCTACACTAATTACTGGACGAGAAGAAAAGTAAAGAAGGAGCTAGAGATAAAGAGAGAGGCAAACCGGCTTGGTCTCAGCCTTTGATCAGCACAAGCACCTGCCGAGGTCAGAATCCATGTTGTCACATGACTTGCAGACTGACGACAACTTTAACAAGGGACCGAGGCCAGAAAAGACAAGCTGGGAAGTCTCTGTCTCTCCTCTGGCAGGATAAAGGGATGATGGGGATGAGAGATCGAGGAGAATGGGGGATGATGTGTGCATTCCACCACAGAGCGAGTGTGGGCGTTGTTCTTTCATCTTCTTACCCGTTCGCACACAGACAGGGAGAGGAGTGACAGAGATGAGTTTTCAGTCCTCACAGTTCATGTGCTCAGGATGTTTATGCTCTCTGCACCACAGAGAGGTGTACCGAAGAGCAGGAAAAAGAGCTAGCAATCTAACTTTGGCCAATTCCAACTTTGGATAAGTGTTGACATATTGATGGTTCACCTCTATGGCATCTAATCTTTCAGTACTAACCGGCCCTGGAGCAGGTTTACTCCACTTCATTGTGAACATTGTCAGAGCTGCAAGTTAAGGACCAATCTAATCAGAATAATTGCCTCTTACATTGATTGCGTGATATAAGGCCCTAATTTGGAATATTTTTGAGGACATTGATTGATTAAATATTTAATTCATCAAATGTTATTTATTCTTAAAAAAGATTATATTCATATACCTATTAAACAACACAAGAAATTACAAGAAACTTAATTTGCAATTAAATGTTATATTATTCATTTATCTATTGGAGACGGGGCATTTGTTCTTGTTCATTGATTAGTAAACCCAAGACCCAATTTCCCAACATAGGCTGAAATTTACAGACTCATTTTAGTCCATTTTTATTAATGCCAAAGTATCACCATTCTCTTAATAAAGGTCTAAAAGAGAGCTGACGTAGAGCTGAAGTAGTTCTAAAGTAGAGTTAAAGTAGTTCTAGGGTAGAGCTGCCAGTGTCTTCAAGCAGGACACTGTCAGCTCTGAAATATACTCTATGATTATCCATGAGCCATATCAACTAGAGTGATGCTGGGTGTAAATCATAATGTCCCATCTGTATGTGTTATCATAACATCTCCAATATGTATCAAATGTCTCACTGGCAGCTTTCCAGATTGTTATGTCTACCTCTCCATCAACACTCTCCCTCTCTCTTCTTCGCTCTTCCAACTCTCCCTCTCTCTCTGTTCTATTTTTTCACTCACCTTCTCTCCTTCACTCTCCCCCCTGCTCTCTGTCATTCATGTCCTATCTGGCTGTTTCCCTCACTCCATATCTCACACACTGGGCTCCCATCTGTTTCAAGAACTTCAAAAACATCTCCTATCCCCATGTTGCTCTCCTTTAAAACTTGGGCTCATTGCCCTTTTATCTGCCTATAAAGCCCCACTTCAAAAATAAAAAAGAAACTATTTCATGATCACTTCCTTACTTCATTAAACTGCTATGCTAATATATATTTATTGAATGGATAGCCGAACAGTCATTTATTTTTTACCTCAAGCCCAGTTGAATCGGGCTCTTCCGTAGACGAGATGTGAAAAGAAGATGGTTATTATGAAGAAGGGCAGCCAAAACAGTGTGACTGTGGAGAGGAGTGAAGACGAAGGGCAGAGAAGGGTGTGGGTTCCAATCCACGGGACCTCCTCAATGAGTCTCCATCTGGGATTTTGATGTGCTTCATGTGGAGTGGGTGTCACTTACACTTCCCTAGTTTGGATCAGGAACTCTTTCACCACTCTCTGCTATCTCTCCATCTCTCTCTCTCCATCTCTTTCTCTCCATATCTCTCTCATTAGAAGTATTGTAGGGCCTCTAGGTTACCATCTCTCTCTTCTTGAATAAATATTTCAATTTTATATTTTTTTCATAAATTAACATGTGGCTATCACTGTCCTCTTCCATTTTCAATGCTACAAACAGTAATTTTTGTTATAATCTGTAAAATGTTACATTTAATTACGAAAACACTGGAGACAGGTAGCCTATCTTATAGCAATACTTTAAAAAAGTATTTGAGGGATCACAACTAGGTAGCTAGTAATAAGATTGTTCTCTCTCATTCTCTCCATGATAATTTGTTTTTGTCTCAAACGGGGGGAAATAATCTCAGTTGATTGCATGATTGTACATCCAGCTGATGCTCGAAGACAATATGCAACGGTGGATAAGAAATGTTCATGACCTGATGCTGTCAGACATTTCAAACTTTGCCAGCATGTTCCTTAGAAATCTCCTGTTAGTTGCATGCAGTTTTACAATGTTATGTCATTTATTTTGGGATTTATGATCATTTCAAACTATAAGTTGTATGTCGAAACTGTGTTTTCTCTAAATTAGGTTTCATGTTTGGTGTAGAATGTGTTATTATACACAATGTAAAGTGTGAATGAAAGTTCCCTTTTCAGTTTTTTTGTCCGATAATCATCTTTGAGACCTCTCTAAATTCTAACCCTAACTCTATTTCACAAAATGATCTAAAACAATATCTTAACTCTATTTTTCCAGCTGTATATTGATAGATGATTTTAGAAAATGCTATGACATAGCATGAGAAGTGTAAATGTGAACAACATAATTTTAATGTTCTCAGATAATCATACCTTTACAACCCAATAGGGCCTCTAGGAGACCTCTCTTAACCCACACCATAAATGTCCCTAAATGCACAAAGCAGACAATGCAGCAAAAACAACAATAGGTAATATTTCCAAACTGGTAACCTATTTACTAGACACTTGTATCTACAAGATATTACAGTATGAGTCAATATTACTGTGGAATTTTGATGTTATTGATCCTGCAAAAAACCCTTGAAATTGTTCAATTCATTCATATTGAACAACCCCTGACCTCTGTGAAAAACATGAAAGCTTAACAGTTGAGACTGGTGCTTTGGATATGTCAACAGTGGGCTATGTCTGAAGAAATGGGTAAAGAGGCTAAGCTAAAACGTCATTAAATAGTTATCAAAATGTATATATAATGTTCACTAGCTGAGACCACACTAAACATGCATCCATACCAAAATAACAATAGGTAACAGTTTGGAACTTTTAAATTGTCAACTACACAGTTGTATCTATAGGCCTTAGATAAAGATACAGGCAAGTTACTTCAGCAACTCCTTCAAAACTAGTTTCTAGGTGACATATTCTAAGCAATAGTCTCAACTCCCAATCTTTCATATTTTACACAGGGGTCAGGGGTCGTTCCATAAGGATGAATTGAATCCTTTGCGGGTTAATTTTCAGGATCAATAAATAAAGAATTCCACAGTAGAATTGTCTGATCTGGTTCCAACCTACAGAAAATAGTGTGGGGTTGCTAGATTTAATCCTCCCAAAATGTTACCTATAGTTATTTTGGTATGGTTGCATGTTTAGTGCAGTCACAGTCAAAATTGTATGGTGATTTTGAAAATAATTGTATAGCTTTTTGGCCATATCTTGGCCTTAGATAAAGATACAGGCAAGCTACTTCAGCAACTCCTTCAAAACTAGTTTCCAGGTGACTTATTCTAAGCAATAGTCTCAACTCCCAAGCTTTCATATTTTACACAGGGGTCATGGGTCGTTCCATAAGGATGAATTGAGTGCTTGGCGGGATATTTTTCAGGATCTATAACTAAAGAATTCCTCTGTAATATTCCAACCTATAGATATTAGTGTGATGTTGATGGATTTCATACTCCCATATAACGAATTTGTAGATTTGTTACATTATCCTGGGTATTGAACAGGTTAAAGGTAAGCTACTTTTGCCATTACTTCCAAATGTTGCCAATGGTTTTTGCAGCATTGCCTGTTTTTTCTAGTCAGGGTTATTTATGGTAATGGCCCTATTGGAATGATAAGACATGGTTCTAACAGCAATGAAGGTATGTTTTCGTCCTCTCCACTTCAAATACCATCTCATAGAATGTTCTAAAATATGTATTAACATGTGAATTAGGGTGAGGTTAATAGAGTCAATGAGGTTTTGTTTAATTGTATTACAGATTTTTTGTTTGAATGGTTTGTAGTTTACAGGGCATCATTACAAATAGACAGGATAGATATGTAATCTTACAAAGAAATGTTTTTGGTCATATGTGTATTTTTTCATATAAAGCTGTAATGAATGAGAAATATTTCTAAGTCCAGAGTGCAAAGAGGCTCTATAAATATTGAAGTAGCCGAGATGCCCTACCGAGTAGCCAAGATGCCCTACCGAGTAGCCAAGATGCCCTATAGGTAGCCAAGATGCTCTGTTGGTGGCCAAGATGCCCTGTTTCAGGTAGCCAAGATGCCGTTACAGATATCTCTCTCTCTTTCTCTCTCTCTCTCTCTCTCTCTCTCTCTCCATCTCTCTCTCTCATCACTGTGACAGAAATTACACTCATCCTAACCCCCACACATCATAACCCTGTAGAGTAATGAGAACTCTGACTGATGAATGGGAATCCATGTGTGTTTGTTTGTCTGTGTGTGTGTGTGTGTGTGTGGGTGTGTGTGCATGCTGCGTGTGTTTAAGTCTGTGGGTTAATCTGGTGTTTGTATGCGTGTGGAAGGTGAACAGGTGCTTTATGTTTCAAAGTATAACATTTGTCAGGTCTTTGGTTTGTGAGACTCCTAAATATGTCTGTGTCTGTGTGTGCGGGAGTGTTTGATTGGGGTGTCGCATCTCACATGTTCCCCCTTTGAGTTTTGGAGCGAGATGTTTTATGTGTCTCTCTCTACACTGGCATCGGTTAACTCCAGCTTGCCTTTGATTGCTGCTTCAAAGCCAGCCTGCCTGAGTGCCTTTCTCCACACGTTCTGGCACTTTCTCCACACGTTCTGGCACTTTCTGGCACTCTCTCTCCCATCTCATACTGCCCCATTCCTCCACCTCCCTGTGTCCTCAAACAGGGTACACTGTGCCCCTTAGAATGCTGGGAGACTGGGAGATGTATGCCTGGGAGACTGAGAAAGGGCAGGGCTCAACTTTGACCTCCGGAAAGGGCCACAGGGTTTGAGATCAATAGATAGTCGATAGTCCAAGATACAGTGGTGAGGAGGGCCAGCATCGCTCGCAGACTGCCTGGCATGCTGGGACTGCAGCCCAAACAGTGCTCTGTTCCCTTCAGAGAGCACAATTGACCTTGCTCTTTTGGGACACAGCCTCTCGGCTCTCCGTTCAGTCAGTGTGCTTGTGTGAGTTGAAAGGTGTACTTGCTGATGCTGTACTTTCGGACTCACACCTCTCTCCCTCTCCCTGTGGTCGTCCAACTGCTCGCACACGTTCATCATCCCGGCCAGCTTGTGTGTGTGTGTGTGTGTGTGTGTGCGCGTGTGTTTTTGGCTGGCCGACTGATGAGGTGTTGTCTAACAGATGGGGTAACCTAATTCCTGTCTCATCTCTCCCTTGCCCGTGTTCCTGCCTCTGTCTGTCCGCCCACCGGCTGGGCTGATGTGATGCTATCTGGGTCTTACCAGAATCCTCCCTGGCTCATTCCTGGAATCAGCCCCCCCCCCCACCAGCCTGTCTGTCGGAAACAGACTCAGATATACACCACCCCTGCACAAGAGTTCCTCAGGTGAAAACGGTAGTTCTCAGTTTACACAAATGACACCCTATTCCCTACATACAGGACTGTGTCTGCCCAGGCTCTTCCATGGTGCACTACTTTTCACTACATCCGGCCTGCTCAGCCCACTTCCTGGTGGTCTTCCATTCGGCAGGTTTACACTTCGACCCTGCCGTGACGTACCTGATTCAGATAGGTAAGGACTTGATGAGCTGCTGTTAGCATCAGGTGTGCTAAACCGGGTTGATCTTAAAACGTGCATCCTCTAACGCAGCCCTGGGTCCACCTCATCCGGATTAGTCAGCATGCCTCTGACTGTTCTCATCCATGATGCGTCCCAGTGATTCTAGATGGGAGGTTACAGTGCTCCGCTCCGATCCCATTCAGCCTGCAAAGGTTGAATCAGGCTTTAATAGTGCGCTGTGTTTGACAGGTGCTCTGATGGGAGCGACGTGCCGTTTCAGGCCCGTTCCAGGTACCCATCCCTCGCCGCCCATCTGTCTCCTTGTCCACCCGTAGAGGTGACACTTCATCCGGGAAATGGATTAGTCTCATTGGCTGGCTAATTTATTGATGGTTTTGTTCTCCCAGGGATAATGAGTGAATGGTCCTTCACTGATTGATGTGTTGACGGGCCGGAGGAGGGAGTCCGTCTACCCTCCTGCTCAACATGGAATCACAATCACCAGGATCATCTGACCTGCTAAGAGTCACATAGTCACACTGTTCTGTCCCAAATGACACCCTGTTTGCTGTGTAGGGCACTGGATCATCTGACCTGCTATGAGTCACATAGTCACACTGTTCTGTCCCAAATGACACCCTGTTTGCTGTGTAGGGCACTGCTTTTGAACAGAGACCTATTGGCCCTTAACAAAAGTAGTGTGCTACATGTTGCCACCGTGTTGATGGATAGAAGGAGTGTTGGAGGCTGATGCTCTCGAAATGGCTTGTGTGTTGAAACATTCAGTATGGGGGACTTGCCACTTAGGCACGGAAAACACAGGCAGCGTAGCCAATAGAGAAATCATCCAAGACAAATTACAATTATTTAAACATTTATGACAAGCATTTATAGTTGAATATTACCCGGAATGGGCAGTCTTACAGGGTCATTTTATGCTGTCATGTGACAAATAAGACGAGTACTGACAGTGTTGACAAGGGAGGGATCCCACCAGAGGTCAAAGGGCAAATGGCACAGGTCATGGTAGGCTGAGAAGTAACAGTGCAGAACCGGCTTGTCAAGGATGGATGTTGTTGAAGAGCTAAAACGTTCCGTGGAGGACAGAATAGGCTGAAAGAATAATCCAACGGTAAAACAATGATTAAAATCCCATTGATGTGACATTCCATCCAGTAACGTGGACGGTGTCACTCTTAGTTAATGTCCCAGGGAATGAGAGGACACATATGAGATGACCTAGGGCTCCACTGATCTGTCATTCACATCCGTCAATGAAAAAGCCCTTTTGGGATAGCAATCATGGCGTAACGGACATCCACTAATTATTACCAACTTCTTGATTCTTGTTCATAAGCAATCTTACACTACAGTATATACAGTGCCTTTGGAACGTATTCAGACACATTTTTTTGTGTGAAAGACATAATTAATTATTGATCTACACACAATAACATATTATGACAAAGCAAAAACATGTTTCTAGAAATGTGTGCAAATTTATTGAAAATGAAAAACTTAAATATCTCTTTTGCCATGACACATTAGCTGAGATGCATCCTGTGTTTTTTTGTATAACATAACATCCTTCGATAATCCATGAGATGTCTGTAGAACATGACTGGCTAATTCAATGGATTGGAAACGATTTAGAAATGAACACAACTGTCTATATAACGTCCCACACTTCCCAGTGCATGTCAGAGTAAAACCAAGTATATGAAACTCTCCATAGACCTCCGAGATAGAATTGTGTGGAGGCATAGGTCTGTGGAAGGTTACTAAACAATTGGCTAAAACATTGTAAGTTCCCAGGAGCACAGTGGGCTCCATCATTGTGAAATGAAAGAAGTTTGGAACCACCATGGGGCTTCCTACAGCTGGCTGTCTAGTCAAAGAAACTAACAGGGCAAGAATAGCCTTGGTCAGGGATTTGACCAAGAAACCAATGGCCGGTGATAAACATGCTGCGGGCATCAAATTCAAAATGTGCACGTATTTTTCCAAAAACAATAGAATTTTTCAATTTCAACAGTTGTTATGTTGTTTTTCCACAATTTTTTATTAAATATAAGGATAAGTGATTTGCACATCATTGCTTTCTGTTTTTGTTTGCATTTTCGCAGCATACCAACTTTGTTGGAAATCAATCAATCAATCAATCAAATGTATTTATAAAGCCCTTTTTACAACAGCAGTTGTCACAAAGTGCTTTACTGAGACACCCGGCCTTAAACCCCAAGGAGCAAACAACAGTAGTGTTGAATTTCAGTGGCCAAGAAAAACTCCCTAAAAAGGTTGAATTTTAGGAAGAAACCTAGAGAGGACTCAGGCTCAGAGGGGTGACCAGTCCTCTTCTGGCTGTGCCGGGTGAGATATTAAGAGTCCAGTTGGAATAATAAATAAATTTCTCTGGGCTAAATCCAGAGTCTATTTGATTTTAGACTAGGTCAAAAGTATGACCAGGTGGACAAGGACAGGGACAGCAACGGGCCCCCCAAACCAGGTAATCCGCAGGTGTGGACCAGGACCTCATCTCCTTCTAAAATGTAAAACTGGAGGAGACTGAGAAAAGTTAGTAGTGCATTCCTCATATCCCCCAGCACAATAATATAGCAGCGTAACACCTTGGAACTGAGACGGGGGGGTCTGGTGACACTGTGGCCCTACCCGGGGGAGGCCCCGGACAGGGCCCAACAGGCAGGAAATCAATCCACCCACATTTAAATAGGTTGTACTCTTTTGACACTCTCAATCTCTGACTAAAATACAAGATCACAGAGCTAGTTAATGCTTCAGACCCCTTTTTTTACTTCTGCGTTGGTTAGTTCTGCCTTCTCATATAAAGCACCTCATGTGTGGACCAGTATCCAATTGGAACTTAATTTGGATACCTTGGTGCCCATGTGTCAATTGAAAAAGCGTTAGAAAAGAAAGAAATGTAAAGTGTATGTATTTCATATTTAATTGTATTCTTGTATTCTTGTTCCCAGGGCACACCTAGGTCTCAATGTGTCTCTCTGGTTAAAGAAAAGTTAAAGAAAATAAAAAATAGTCTGCTGTATTCAGTATCATACTGTTGATTAATGCAGTCAGTAACTGATAACAGGGTACCACAGGCACATTAATATGGAGGCTATGGCCCGTACTGTATTAATTGACATCCCTGATTAATGACTTGATAGAGTGGAACTGAGATGGCTTTCCCACAGGATGATAAAGCATCCTCTAGCAACGCAACATTTTGCCGACTTATCCTGCATCCCAATTGGCATCCTATTGACTTTAAATTGCTACCAGGGCCCCGGTCAAAATGAATGCACTATAGAAGAGAAGAAAGGGAAGCATTTGGGAGGTGACCGTATATCTTATAGCTATGTTCAGTGACCGGCCTGTTACAACCTTTTGGATTCAGATCAGTAGTTGTGTGTCTGGTCCCTGGGCAGGCAGGTGGAGTCTGGAACCACATCCTCAAAGTAAATGTCAGGGAAGGAGGAAGGAGGAAGGAGGAAGGAGGAAGGAGGAAGGAGGAAGCGATAGGGCAGATCAGGGATGTGATACCTCGTTTGAGGATGTGCTGTTTATCTGCATATGGACGTTCTTCCATCATGCTACGATGACTCCCTTGAAATTTGCCAGCATTGTACAAATGGCATCCTATTCCCTGGGGATCCATTGGGAACACAAACCCTCTTCGTACATTAGTGGACACCCCCCCAGTTCGTCCTGATCTGACCTGTTAAGAGGGGAGAGCCGGGAGGACAGGGAGGAGCAGGGAGGAGCAGGTAGGGGCAGGCCAAGGAAATGGCTACACAAAGGATATTGCACCGAGCTCTGTGACCTATACTTCCAGTGTCCTTATTTCATTTCCAAGGAGCTGCTGCGTCCCTCAAAGCCATTATAAAGGAGCTGTCTCCAGCATGGTCGCTAAGCGATATGGCAGGTTGCCTCTGAATTACTCGGTTGGCCTTAGGCTTTTACAGAAATAGAGGCAGGAAGAGGAAGGATGACTTCAGGAAGATGGGTTGCCTAGCTAACTTTGATTGACAGTCCAATTCTAAGTCTGGAAGGTTCAGACACAGACACATTTTCACAGAATTTGACATTGTATCCCGTTTCTCTCTATCTAATTTTGTGTAATATTTGTGTAACAACATTGCTGTTAAGTGTGTGTGTGTGTGTGTATGTGTGTCCTCCAGCCTGCCTGATATTCAGCACATCTGTCTGTTCCAGTGATCACAGAGGGAAGTGCATCTCAGGCTCAGCAGGGCAATCGCTCCCTCCATTTGGTGATTGAACAGAATGCAGAGACAGAATGACCGATGTGTCTATCCGGGAGGTCACTGTCTGTCCGGGAGGTCACTGTCTGTCCGAGAGGTCACTGTCTGTCCGGGAGGTCACTGTCTGTCCGAGAGGTCACTGTCTGTCCGGGAGGTCACTGTCTATCTGGGAGGTTATCTGTCTGGGAGGTCACTGTCTGACCGGGAGGACACTGTCTATCTGGGAGGTTATCTGTCCGGAAGGTCACTGTCTGACCAGGAGGACACTGTCAGGGATGTAAGCCATTTGTTCCAGGTGGGATAAATAGGAAAATATTACTAAACTACAACAAATACATTTGACCATTAGTGGCTGGTGTTAACTAAGAGATTAACAGACCTCCTGTCCTTGGGAGTATCGTCAGGAAATGGCCCCCAATTTGCGGCATACGTAGTGCACTTGTTCTGACCAGAGTCCTATAGGCCATATGGGCCCCAGAAGTAGTGCACTATAAACGGAATAGTGTGCCGTTTGGAACACAGTCAGTGGCTCCCCGTCAGATTCCCTACAGTGCCGCTGTAGATCCCTAAAATCTTCCTTTTCTTGTTTCTTCCCTTGCCTGCTTCCTCTGGGCTGATGGGGAGTGTGTTGATAAGACTTAGTGCCTTGAAATGCCTCTGATTATTTGCCTGCCTGGCGTTGAACACCCCCCCCCCTCCTGGATGCTTTGTTCCTTTCTCTTACAGACATCTCCAAGGCAATGCAGGCCGCTGGCTCTAGGTTGGCGGCTCAAATCAGGATTAATGTGATGCTTTTAAGTGGCTAAGACTCTTGAAATGTGCTCTTTTGTAGTGTCAGAAAGGTCAAACCCCAAATCGTGGTTCTCATCTGATGTGGAGGCTTTGCATTTCTTAGTGTACAAGCCTACGCCTCAAGCAGATGATAACACAAAGGTGTGTTTCTGAAAGTGTGTGACTGTGTTTTGTGTGTGCGGAAGTTTCAAAGTTTTAAAGTTGCAGTAGTCACATACACATTATAGCAGATGTTGTTATGAGTGTAGCAAATGATGGTGTATTTGCCCCTAAACAATACAGATGGTTAAATAAAGAAAATAAGTGAAAACTAAGTACAAATTCAAAAGAGCAAATGCAATAAATGAATACAACATCAAATGAACAGGATACTGAATAAAACAAGATGGAAAGTGACATTGTACAACAATGGATGGGAATGTCTAAATGTGTGTGTGTGTGTGTGTGTGTGTGTGTTGGCTGAGTGTGTTGTGGTGAGCATGAGTGAAGAGAGACTGTTTGTGTTGCAGCATCCTGTCATACTGCATACTGCATAATGGTACTGTGCATCCTTGATGGTTTCATTTTGTATGTTTTGTATCTCTTTCCTGGTTACGATGCTACTGCACATTACAGTCTGCTAGATGCTAGCAGCCAGGGCATGATCTTGGAGGTCCAGTTCTGCAGGGCTGGGTTCAGCCCCACGTCTTCCGGCTTGGAGGACATTTCCACATAGATGTTCCTGAGGGTTTTGTCTGCATATGTTTGTTGTTTGAAAACAACATTTATTCATTTCTCTCTTCCCCACCTTTTCCAGAGGCTTTTGAGTTGGTGTTGCGTCACGGACGTAACTTCACCCTGCTGATGCTGAGGGCCGAGTTCTCAGGGCTGGGTCCTGGGTCCCAGGGGGCCGTGGGCCAGCTCTTCCTGGACGTGTCTCTCTACATCCTGGGCTCCGACTCCAGCGTGGATCAAATGGTCCAATCGTTCTTCACACGTCTCTTCCCCCTGGCCTACCGACGCCTGCTTGGGGGCGGGGCTGCGCCCGTGCCCGAGGACTGCCTGCGGGGTGTGTGGAGGGACTCCCTGGCGTTCGGCCCCTACCCTAAGCTCATGATGACTCGTTTGTCACGCTCCCTCCTGGCCACGCGGGTCTTCCTGCAGGCGCTGAACCTGGGCATTGAGGTGGTGAACACCACGGACCACCTGCGCCCGGGGAGGGACTGTGGTCGGGCCCTACTCAGGCTCTGGTACTGTCCACACTGCCAGGGCCTGCTGGGGCTCCCGGCTTGCAAAGGCTACTGCCAGACCGTGATGGCCGGGTGCCTGGGAGGCGTGGCGGAGGTGCAGCCCCACTGGAGAGGGTACGTGGAGGGGCTGGGGAAGCTGGCGGGGGCCATGAGGTGGGAACAGGACCTGGAGGCTGTGATGATGAGGTTACATGTGCTGGTCAGGCTGGCCCTCAGACACGCTGTCAACGCAAGGCCCCGCCTACATGCCCTGGTGAGTAACACACACACGCACACACACGCACACACACAGGCACCTCATACATTACACCTACAGTCAACTCGACACACACACTCAGCCATTTTAACAGTTAGTGAGTAACCCAAATAGAAAACCACAGGGGTCAAGGCCGTGGCCAGATGGTGAGGCTGGAAGGACATTAGATTAACAGTTTGGCAATGGATAGCCTGAATCTAGAAGTCAAGCGGACTGGCATTCACATCAAAGTGAGATATATTGTAAACTTTAACATTTCTAGTATCAGTCAAGTGAAGTGCCTGCCCTTACAAGCCATGGACTCTACTAGCATACAAGCAGTAAGAATCCAGTTTCAAAGCATAAATCCTCTTCTGCTCAGTGGTGACCCTCTGTGTAAGGTTTAAACTGCGATAAATCAGTCAAGTTGATTTCCGTGGGTACATCTGAAGTGAGGGAGAAGTGCTCATGAAATATTGAGGTATTTTCTGTGGAGGCTGCTTCTCTTCTGTATGTGGTAGATGTGGGATAGTGCTGAACTTTTCACTCTCACACCCAGCCTCCCTCCCAGAGGTGAACGACCAGGGCTCCTCTCTCAGACCCATCACTTATTAAAACAGGGTTTGACCTCACTTACTTTGCACTCCCAGTACGTGTGTCTGTCTGTGTATGCATTAGGGCTGCAACAACAAATTCATAACATTCAAAAATGTCAGTAATCAAAACTGTTGGCAATGAATGTCACTATGGATTAGTTGCATCTACATGAGAAGGATAGCGAAGCCTGGGGTGGCGGAGGCTACACCATACAAACTAAAACCTCAAAAGTATGGGCCCAGTTTACGTTGAAGAATTCAATGAGAAAGGTTTGCCAAGCAGAACTCGGTTTGTGTATAGTTGAGCAGCTCCGGCTAGCTAAGCACTCACAACGTTGCTGATGAATTAACCATTAGTGTCAAATGTGGTCAGTTCAGTATTTCTCCACAATGTGGAGGTGTTCAAATGCATTACAAGTTGCATTAACATTAATAGCATCAAATCAAAAGCTTCATGTAGTGCCCTGGAATGCTTTACCAAATGTCTTGAAAATTATATAATGGTATAATTTAGTTTTTGCACGTTTTTATTTGTTTAATATCTACTGCCTACAGTTATTTTAATTAAGGCATTGTAAAACAATGACAACTTTAATTTATTTTAGATAAAATACTTGCCTTTAATTCTGTGAATGATAAATGTTTTCTATCCAATGAATCAAAGTAATTTCCGGCAGATTGATCGATATTTGTTAGTTGCTGCACTTGTGGGTATAGTTCTCTCTCTGTGTGTGTGTGTGTGTGTGTGTGTGTGTGTGTGTCAGGAGTGTAGGCAGAAATGCAATGTGGTTGTGCTTGAGGAAAAGTGACTGAGCCTTCATTTCCCAGCAATAGATTTTTTACATTAAAATAAAACATTTTTCACAGAACAAAGAACCATTATAACTGTTACTTGTTGTAACCTGACAAAACAGGCCAATCTCTAGGTCATGTTTGGGGAAGCAGTTCAACCCCAGCTTTGTTTTAAGAACATGCAAGAAAAGGTTGGTCTTCTTTGAACACATTACATTCACATTTGATGCTATTCACATACAGTGCCTTTGGAAGTATTCAAACTCATTCACTTTCTCCACATTGTGTTGTGTTATAGAGTTGTCCTGAGATGTGTGGGACCTTATTCATCTTTCTAAATGATGTCCAATCAATCGAATTTGCCACAAAAAGGATTCCAATTAAGTTCTAGAGATCAAAAGGATTCCAATTAAGTTCTAGAGATGAAAAAGGATGATCAAAGGAAGCAGGGTACATCTGAGCTCAATTTGGAGTGTTAGGATAGAAGGTCAGAATATAAAAATGCATGTTCAATAAATTGTCACAAAGTTCTGAAAATGTTTAATCCATTTTGTCATTGTTGTGTGTAGATGAAGGAAAATGCATGTAATCAGGGTGTATACACAGCCAAATGTGGAGAAGGGCTCTGATTGGTTTCTGACGCTGTACGCTTCATGAGTCTATAGACAGAATCAGAATCTCTGTCCGTCTTTGCTGACTTGACACTAAAGTGCGTGGCAGGAACGACCACGTTGTCTTGTATGCATCTAATCGAGGCCTATGAAAAGGGCAGATGTGTTGTATAAATTGACACCCACTTCCACACTGAAGGAGGAGCTTACTGCCAAAAACCTTCCAGTGGCCCTGACTCAGCCAATGATAAAGACAGTAAATACATATGCATGCAGTGCACTCACCCGGGAAATGGCCAATGCTCTCTCCTCAGCTGTGCCAAGAGATGACTCCCGGTCTTAGTGGTGTATCCCACTACTGAGAATAAACTACACTTAACGCTTGAATAACGGCTCATTCAGAATACATGAGATTTTCTCGTTTATGAAGCAATTTCATTTTTAACTACATTGAAAATGTTTG